>NW_019742548.1:1548429-1556905 GCF_002891405.2 Cryptotermes secundus | reverse complement strand
AAACGCTTTCTTCGGCATCGCTGCCCTGAGACTCATGCGAACCGACCCAGCTAGTTTCCCGTACCTATACTGATCTTCCTTAGTCTGATCTGTGAGGACAACTTCCAGTAGCCATCATACACTGTCCTAAGGTAGAAACAGGTGTAGCAGGGATAACACCATTCCGACTGCGCTGATACAAGCAAAGGCGGGTTGGAAAAGAGCGGTGTTAACCTGAACCACTTTCGTCGACCTCTCCTTCCTCTCATTCTCGCAACTTGTATCTAAGAAGTCCACAACGTCATTACCCTTCCAGCTCTTCCGTCATACAAGTGGCATTACAAGAAGTTTCCTCGCCAAAATTTTCCATCTTGTTCTTCAACCTAGGCACGCTCCTACCCCGTCGTAATCCCCTTGACTTCACTGTAGTAAAAGTAATGGTTATCGTGTAGACCATACGTCACAAAGATGGCAGTCAGTTAACATCTTAAATCGCTTACTTAGACCCCCCCAACCACCCAGTGTTTAAACTGATAAACGTAACGAGTATCAGTTCTTGTGCCCCGCAAATACTGACCGAATCGCTGCAAAGAATCCTATGCATTTGTAACAGCTTCGTAATACAGCAAAGGGATGTTAGTCCTACGTGTAACCCCAAACGTGGAGAACTGCCCCTTATCGTCTGTATGCGACTGCTTAAGCAAAATATTCACAGCTATCCTCAAACTGCAATGTGAGGTCCCGCAGAAACCCACTTGTCAGGAGCAGGGACAATTCATAGGGCGTTTCAACATGGTAGGGAAGATGGGCATAAAATGTTCAAGTGAATGAGGGAGAACGTAATCGTGACTTCTTGCTAAGCATTCCGCTGGAGGGATCGTAAAAAATAAAAGGAATAAGAAAACTGGTCTGAACCTCACGTCCCCTAGTCTGGAATCTAACCGGATGCTCTTTGACACACCTCAGATGCAATGCCTCAATATTTTCTGCCGCTTTGTGTAGAAAGTCAGACAATTCGAAGTAACCAATTAAACCCGCTTTTCAATTATGATTTTGGATAATTACTACCCGCAAACGGGGCACAGCCAACTCGATGCTGTCCTCACAAATAAACCAGAAGTTACGTACGTCTATGTACTTTACAATGGACGATTCTGTCTCGAACATCATAAATTCTGTTTCTTAAGAGATGATGACACTGTTCCAGTGTGCGCGAGCTTGTGCTTACTAGTGTATATATACCTGCGTACTACGTCACTCCTTCTACTCCATCTTAACGGATCAAGCCTTCCAGCATATTCACTTCCAGAGTTAATCTTAAACCATGAATCGCTGAGAGATTTGGTAGAGCTCCTTGGATAGGGGATCAGCCAGTCGCAAAGTTGTTATTCACAGGACAATACCAACACGGAAAGGAACGCGGATATACATCAATGCTTCAAGTGGGATTCGAACCCATGATCCTTGTGTTCGAGTAAGAGAAGACATTTCGTGCCTCTGACCGTGTGACCGCTGTGTTCGGTATCACTACTAATAATTGTATGTAATGTCACAATCCCAATTTCGGGGATACTCCACTGGACTGACTCCTGATGCAAATAAAAGCACTGAAGGTTGAGGAATCCTCAGAAACGTTTGCTAGGATTTGGCTATCTCAAAGATACAGGAAACGTACATGAGGGAGAGTGAGTCCGAGTTTTGAGCAAGAGCCTGCTAACTGCTAACAATTGCGTGCTCATTTTTGAGGTCTCAAAGGCTTTGCCTTCGCAAATTTTAATATCGCTCGCACCTGGCAGCGCGTACACCAACATACGTAACTTCCTGTCGTAAGTTCGTTCTAGAATTTGTTGCCTTTAGAAAGATTCTGGAACCCGTATATGACCCATTGGAATAAATCAAATTTGTATGTGTCCCCAAACACTTTCCATTCTTGGACTGACTAGCGGTCATCCTGACTGAGATGACTCGTTGCATGTCTCATTGTCAGTCCTATATAAACATCGAGATAACTTCCCACAGGCCAAAACTGCTTGCTTACCCATGTTTTATATACAAAGTAACCTTTTCATATAATTCCATGTCATTTACATCTTAACTTCCAAAATCCGTGCAGGACTGATATAGAAACCACGAGCCAGAAATGGGTCATTCAGTGCCAGATTTTATATGGGGAAATTTGTACTAAACAGCTGGACAACAGTCACAGGTATGAATATTATGGGTAATGATACTGTCATGTTTTATGGAGTTTTCGCGTGACTTACAGATGGGTTTTGGATTATATGATTGGATTTATTGAACATTATACACAGAACTCGGGACTACAGGCAATTACAGCGCTATCGCTGATCTATACACTTTGCAGTTCACCGTTACACACGCACTAGGGTTCTCAGTCTTCACTAGTCATATCCTGGCAACGGATTTATAACAGTTTCACTGTAATTTCAAATCACACGTGAAGTTTTCTTTGCATTGTTTAATTCCCTTCTTTCCATTTCTCTGCAACTGCCAATTCCGAAGACGACTCATTTCAATTCATCTGCTCCTAAGCTCATATGCCAGCAGGCTGGTGTCTCGAAACCCAAATCAATTATCAACTGAACTCTTCTTTATAACCACTTTGCACAGACAACGCAGAAACACAGCCTCTCTATTGTTTGGAAGGAGTGTTTACAGCGCCGTCACATAGCAACTGAAATGACTCGATTGTTGCTTGCGTATTATTTGCAGCGGGAATGTGTTTCCCGAGTCGCTGTCTAGCAATGAACGTCTATTCTGACTTCACTATTCCGGCTTTCGGGCGTCATGACATAACACTATTACGTAAACGATACTTGATACCGAGTATCTCACTTGGCGACTTCGCTATGCATTCTGATTGGTCGGGCCTGAAATTTATAAAACCGTGACATCAGTGTCTCAATTACACTGCGTCGTGCCCTTGTTGATCCGGTGACAGACGATGGTGCAGTACATTAATTTAACATCAGCAAAAGCTTCTCATATAAAACATTGTCAAATACAGTTACATATTCAGAGGCGCCGAATCAAATGTAAATGTTATTAAGAGTCAAATTATGGGCCTATGACGAATTAATTTTATCTGTTGAACCTTGAAAACAAGCGATCTTGGCATATTTCAAGGTATCCCGGAATCTGTCAGGAGAGAACGGAAGATGCTATGAAAAATCTTAATTTAGCAAGAACGCTTGCCTAAATTAGTATCGTGTACAAAATTCAGATACGAATCCGTTAGAGCTAAAGTGTTCTCAGTCCACGGTACGTACTCGTACACTTTGCAGTTGAAACAGTCTGGCAGTGCGAATAACTCCACGTGCTGCCGCTGGGTTTCGTCGCTATGTGCCAGTTGCCAGTTCCCAGAATTGCGGTCATGCGCGTACGTGCCTGCAGTGCAAGGGGACAAGCGGCCTGGCCTTCGCTGAATCGTTGTTGAGTTGCACTGAGGGCAATATTTGTATCTGAAACGGGTCTCTGAGAATTTTCAGTCATGGGGGCATTCACAGTCTTCAAATAACATTGTTATGACAATTGATTCACTAAGAATTTCGGCAGGCTATGTGACACGCACAGGTGAAATGGAAGGGAACAAATTTTAATTGGTAAAACTTAGGAACAGTACCTCTTTGAAGACTGAGCAATGAAATGACCGTAATATTAAGGCGTATCCACATTACTCGTGCTCGTGTGACTCGCTGTGCTCGCGAGTAATGTGAACGATATGACAAGTCACGAGACAAGCAAATTTGAAATTTTTAATTTAAAAACTATAGCCAATAAATTAAAACGCGACTACAGCCTATACACACTACGAGTAAATATACGGATTCTCACGCGCCGAAGCCTGGCGAGCAACTGAAGTAGTGTGGACGAAGATTTACGAGCACAAGTAAAAGCCAGACGAGCCTCCCGGCGAGCACGAGCACGAGTAATGTGGACGCGCCTTTACAATTATTCGCCGATCACGGTATAAGGTATGAACTGTCTTCGCTAACTCGAACGCTGGGATCGTGGGTTCGAATCCCACTCAAATAATGGATGTCTGTGTGTGCATTTATTGTATTTGGGTTGTTCTGTACGTAGGCAGTGACCTTGGCGACGATCTGTTCACTCATCCCAGGAGTTCTACCGTCTGTTTAAAAAATATTACGAAACTGAAGAAAGGGACGAGGGCACAAAGGGCTGTACAGCCATAGAGGGGTGGGAGGATGTGACACGCGGAAGTGAAATGGGAAGGAGAAAATTTTAATCGGTAAAACTTAGGGGCAATACCACTCTGAAGACCTAAGCATAGAAGGGGGTGTAATATCATAATTATTGTTAGAGAAACAGGGTATGAATGTATGTGATTGAGAATAGGGTAAAGTGACAAGATTTAATGAAAACAGTAACGGTCCTCGGTTTTCATAAAGACAGGGGCTAGCTGTGCAAATATAGTGCTCAAGGAAAACCGTGCAACCATATCGCAGTAATTCTCAATAGACCACAAATCAAAAGTTTAAAAAATGCATCTGTTGCGTGGTGCTTACGTAATTAGCAACAGTCATATGGGAGCAACACAACAGCTCGCTCTCTCATTACCGCCGAGCTTGCTTGCGCTTCCTCTTTCGACTGGGAACAGAAACCCGACCTTGCAACGTCTCTTTATCCACCGTAACCTACTCACAGAAAGGTGAAGTCCTGATAAGCTGTTAGTCGCACACCTGGTCAAGAAATATCCCCTGATATTATAGAAGCAGAACCTGATGCTGGACTTTGTCCTTAGCAATTGAATTTCAGTTCAAAACTTCATATCCTGTTTCTTTAAGATCGTTTGTACACGTAAAGGTCAAATCCGGAGTAGCTCAGTCACTACAATGATTAGGCTACGGGTTCGATTTCGGTAAGGGCTGAGAATTTTATCTTCTTCATAGCGATCCGACTGTCTCTGCTGTGCACCCACCCACGTCTCAATTATGTGACGGTGGAATCTCACCCCGGGGGATGGGGTGTTGATTACCATCCAACTCTGCCTAGTGTCGAGGTTAAGAATAGGTGCAGCAGCACCTCTGCTTCTGGCTTGTTTTCATGGCGTGAACAGCTGTAACTTCATGCACCAGAACTAGCACAATAAAACTTATATCTATACTTCTCATCATGTTGAACACGTAGTCGTTTGTATAAAACCTAAAGCTATCCCTGTAACAGGCCGTAGAGGCCCAGAGGGTTGTGAGACGTCGAGGCTCCCACATTTTGTAGACAGTCGGCTCATAGATGGCGGTGAGGTTGTCAGCCTTAGGCGCGTTCCGCCCTTTACTCTCAGGAAGATCCCTGCTACTCATTTCTGTTAAGAGGCTGAGCGACCCAGGGCCATATTGCGGCCGGAAAGATTAGGATAATCGAGAGACCTCATCGGGAATCGATTTTATATATTTTATATATTATCCACAGCACATGCACAATCCCACGGGAAGTGGATCCAGTCTCCAGCCAAGGAATTTAGTATAAGCTGCCCAGTGATCCCGTTTTTATTTGTAATAATGACCACATAATGACGCTCATTAACTGATCCGAACAGGTCATGGTTTTAGAAAGAGTATAAAAATTATTGATGTGTTATCCGTGAATGTTTTGAGGATCACTCGCGAACACTAAGGGGTTTCAACACAAGAGGATGCGAAACTAAATATTAAGAAAAGAATGTGGATACAAGATTCTTAAGCAACTGACCAACTGGAGTGTCTCCCTTCAAGGTAACCTGTACAGACATTCTCTGCTCTTGCAAGGAACCTCGAGGCAACAATAAAAACCTGCATTTTGACTCTATCCTGAGGTAGCAGAATACACTTGCTACTTTCACAACCTCTCTCTCGAAGATCAGTTCATTTTGATATTGTCCTCTTCCTCAGTCTCTCTAGGCAGATGTATGGATATCTTAAATTAGGCCACGACCACTTCCTTCCACATCCTTTCAATTCATTATTCACTATCATAGAATCATTCGATATGACTGAATCTGAGTTACTGATAGTGCTGATAACTGAAACAAAATAGCTATTATCGTCCGAGCTGGACCCAGAGTGACAGGTAAGCCCATGGGCTCTACTCGCCTGTCTGTAGTGTGAAGGAGCGAAATCATATTTTAGATGGAACATCCAGTGAGCAGGACTGGGGGACCTACAACTTAGTGTGGGATCCATCCTAACCACGGGTGGGACAGGCATATCCGAAAAGTTGTTAATTGGAGGTTTCAGTTGGCAGTATTGGGACGATATGGACATACTCGCCAATTTTAAGACAGATATATAAATATCTCCTTACTGTACAATATCCGGTCTAGAAAACCGAGATTAACGGCCGTGAGAATCCGTTGCGCTGACCACGCGACACCCTCCATCCGCAGAAGTTGGCACTAACTTCGCCGACAAGCGGCGGTCGGTCGGTCGGTCGGTATAGTTTTCTTGCGGACCACAGGCCACAGAGTTTGTTGTTTTTTTTTTTTACTGTAGAACATGGTTGATTTCGGTTATGAGAGTTTATTCAGTTAATTTTGATTTATTTCGTTCTGACACATACGTCACAGCTGACAAGCTCATGTCATTATGTGGGCAGATGGCAGTAGGTTGTCGCTGCATGAAGCGGTCGGTGCAGGTCTTGCCAAATCGTGACGGGCCGACCGAGCCGTGTGAACCGGGTCTAACTTGCGGTGAGCCCGCAGTACTTCACGTAGCTACTCCGTCAAGGAAGCCCGGCTGCTGGTAGCCGCAGTAGTGAACCATGAAACACGATATGCGAACTGCAACCAATCGCAACAACTTGTTCTTTACAATTCTTGGCTTCTACAATTTTTTAGTCCCCAGTTATTTTATTTGTATTTTCTTTTATTTCTCCATCAATCTTATCCTTTCTCTTTCTTTTTCTTGATCTACAATTTTTCTCTTTTGCGTTTTGCCTTGATTTTGGTAAGCACGTCCCACAGACAGACACGAGTCTCACGTGTGACTGCAAGAGTGGGTTTAGTGTGAATTCGGTGCACGTTTCTACTTTGTATCGGTGTTGAAAGAATTTATTTCCCTTAGTTACACCACAAGGGCATTTGAGGAACATTGGAGACTCCGAATGTCTCACGTACGGGAATGAGCTTGCTGCGAATTACTAAAAGGTAACAGGATGAAGGGGGAGGGGCTTGCGGTAGCGTAGTTGGTTGAGGCACTATGCTACAGGCCGGAAGGTAGCGGGTTCGATTCCCGATGATGTCACCGGATATATAAATTTACCTAATCCTTGCAGCCGGATTATGGCCCTGGGGTAGACTCAGCCTCTAACAGAAATGAGTACCCGGAAATTTCTTGGGGAGTGAAGGGCGGCCGGCGTCTAAGGCTGAAAACCTTACCGCCATCTATGAGCCGATTGTCTAGAGAAACTGTGGGAGCTTCGACGTTTCACAACCCTATGGGCCTCTACGGCCTCTTACAGGAAGGACAGCTTTACCTTTAACAGGAAGGAGCGGGGCTGGACAGGAAAAATGCAGTTTTCTTTTACATAAATTATAAAGTCACCCAGTGAAAACTAACGTAACGTAACGTAACGTAACAGTCGACATGGACAAGTTTTGTTTTTAGCTTATGTTCCTATATTAAAGAAAGAGTCTCGGGAATTCATGTTTTTGCATGTTTCTGCTTGAGACATCTGAACCGGCTGACTTATCTTCACACGCTTAATATGGAAGTTATGCGACTGAATGACACTAAATCGTCGAATTTCTTAATTTGTTATAGATATTAATAACAAAATGGCGGGAGCAATAATAGCGGCGCTTAATATACAATTCTTGTATGAAACAAGGTAATACATTGTGATTCTAAATTATTGTCGGGGGTTTCCGTGGCCTATAATTTTCAAACTGAAAGAAAATAAAATTGCTTACAGAATACGAAAGTGTAAGTCAAAAAGTTTCATTATAGTACAGCATTGCCAAATAAAGACTTTTATGTACATTTTCATATTCCGCAAGCAGATTTATTTTCTTGTTTCCGGTTTGCAAATTATAGGCCACGGGAACACCGACAATAATTTAGAATCATATCGTTGGTCTTCGTAAAATATGCATTTTTTATGAAAGTAATTATTTTGTAGAATACAAAATTATATACAAGTGTTGCAAAATTATCCTTTAGTATTCGGTATGACGGCGACAACTAATAAATCATTGGAGAAGTGTGAACTACGTTTCGGAAGCACCTGCACTTCAGGTATAGGAGAATGTTCGTAAGTCAGCCGAAGGCGCTAATCGTCTGCATCATGGAGGCTGATTATTAGTAAGTTAAGAGTTAAAAACATGGCGGTTTTGAGAAATTTTGAAGTTAGATCCAATATATTTATCTTAGGCAGAATATACAGGGTGTCCCAGGAGGAATGTGCCAAACTTCGGGAGGGTGTTCCTTATGTTAAAGTATGCCGATATAACCCAAACACCTATGTCCAAAGTTGAACGGTT
>NW_019742548.1:1515473-1547124 GCF_002891405.2 Cryptotermes secundus | reverse complement strand
GACCACACTTTTCTCGGGCCATTATCTCCGTAACCGTTCAACTTTGGACATAGGTGTTTTGGGTTATATCGGCATACTTTAACATAAGGAACACCCTCCCGAAGTTTGGCACATTCCTCCTGGGACACCCTGTATACATGTAATAAGTTCTTCCAAAAACAAAAAGAATAATATTACAATAAAAGTAAAAAAATAAAGATATTCCTGTAACAGGCCGTGAAGGCCCGTGGGGTTGTGAGATGTTGAAGTTCCCACATTTTCTAGACGATCGGCTCATAGATGGCGGTAAGGTTGTCAGCCTTACGCGCTGGCCGCGCTTTACCCCCAAGAACATTCCAAGAATATTCCTGATACTCGTTTCTGTTATAGGCTGAGTCGACTCCAGGGCCATAGTGCGGCTGGAAGGATTAGGTAAATTGAAAAAAAGAAATCCAGTGGCCTCATCGGGATTAGATCCCGCCACCTTCCTGCTTGTAGCATAGTGCCTCAACCAACTACGCTACCGCGTACCCCATAATATTACAATACAACAAGAATAGTAATAGATTTGTTAAGATATATATCTATGAAACATGGAAGCAGGCTCCGAAATCCGTGCTACCCAACGAATACTGAGCCCAGAACCTGCGTTCGACAGGGTCGGGTATGTGCGGGAGCTTATCAGTGAAACTGTCCCTGTGCCCAAGCACTGTGTCATAAGAATTTACGGAAGTACAGGGAAGGCTTCACGCTGCAGCAGCTTTATCCCCGACACAAGCTGAACAGGAGGTTCAATGGGCCTAGCAGCCTATATCGACGCACTGCTAAAAAAATTCCTGCCCTTTCCAGGAACCGAACCCCGGTGTACCGAGCACGTTGACTCAGCCATCAGGGCTTCTGACATTCTGGGCGTGGTAGGTCCGAGTTTCGGCTGGAACACAAACTGTTCTGAGGTTTTTCGTGGTTGTTCTCAGTCCCTCCATGCGGATGCCAGGATAGTACCTTGAAATATACCGCGACCGCTTCCTTTCATATCCCTTTAAATTCATTATTATAATTCGAAAACTTAGGAGGTTGGGAGACAGAAATGTATACATATATTTCGCGAGGAAAGCGGCCACCACTTGGGAGATTGAAGAATACGTTTGCTGTCTTTCTTTCTACTATTCTGGCCGGAAGTAAAGAAATAACTGTGGCCCGGTCTTACGTAATGTTCTTTATCTAAACTTGTTTCTTTAGCAGTCCGCGGGAGAAAGGAACGTTAGGTTGTAATTATATGCAGGAGTGTCATTGTAGCGCGACTGAGCAATGTGACTGGAGTGTTTCCCTGTTCCTAAGTACCACACCACGAAGGCGAACAGAGGGACGTGGAGGTAAATCTCATTGCATTCTAAACGTAAAATGAGCGTAAATTTCATGCTGAGATCTCTTCATTCATGAAACCCGCAGGATAAGAGGCCGGGTTGGCCCTGAGCTCTCTTGATGTGGAGGCGAATGGGAACAACGAGGCTAAGGACGATCTCAATGACGATAGAGTGACGCAGATCATCAGATCATCAGATCATCCTAGAATTCACAGGAACGGCTTTGATCACCTAACCCTACAAATTTCGTGGTGATAATGCCCTCTATTAAGATTTCAAGCTGCTTGATAATTAAATAATACATAAAATTATGTTTTTTTGCATAGGAAATGTTCCTTCAGCTTCTTTCTTTTGCAGCCTAAATCCTTAAAGGTACAAGAAAGTACAACTGACACCATTTATTGCATTAATTTTTCATTCGTGAAATTCATAGAATAAGAATCAAGAATATATATAAATATACTACTGAGAAGACAGGTATCGTGTAATGTACATTTCATTGCAACCATGCGGACAGTTCTGGAGTAGCGAAACATATTGACAAGTAATAATTTTATGCGGATTTGGCGTCAGGCAGGGGAAGGTTTTCCATCCCTGAAGTGTATTACCGAGATGTAGTTACGCCCGTTTTACTTGTAAAGGCTTGTGTTTGTATCGGAGAAAATCTTACGGGTTTTGTGTCTTGTTCTGTCCTTGAAGTCTCCTGTCGGACGCCACAGCAGTAGCAGCAGCGCGGGATAGAATTCAGCCGACATATCGCTAAGCTTCATACGTATGATTCACACGGTCTCCCTATAAGGTTCTGAAGCAAGTCTTTTTTCATGAAACTAATCTGTACGTTGTCTGATGGTTAATACACTCTCACCTACATTATATTCTTATTTGCTAACAGAGTTCGCTGCGTGTTTCACTTCTTACTCGAGTGACAACTTACTTGCTGGTCCTTAACTCCTTATGTATTTCAGTTCGTAATACGAAAGAAGTGGAAGTTATGAGACTGCCATATTCCTAGAAACATTTTTAAGTCGTGTATAGTGTATTTCGAAGACACAGTAGATCATTGTGGTCGCGGTGCAAAGGCCAAGAAGGCCCACCCCTTATACCTTCATTCATAGTAATTCGTGCTTTTCTGGAGTGCGGCACGGAGTTCCAACCGTTAGGTGATGAACATTTAGTCACAGTAGAAGAACGCTTGAAATAGTTTGAATAATTATACTGTTAGACTCTATTTATTCTGTAAGATTTGAGGTTTTCACGGCGGTGACTATGAAGAAAGCGATCTTCTGGGATGTGGCACAGTGTAGATGTGGTATTAACCGACGTTTCGGATGAACGTATCGCCTCCATCTTCAGGGTAGAAGGAAAAATAAGAAAATCCGCAAGTGAAGACACCGTGAGAACCGGTACAACCTGTCTGCTTGTACCGGTTCTCACGGTCTCTTCGCTTGCGGATTTTCTTACTTTTCATTTCTACCCTGAAGATGGAGGCGATACGTTCATCCGAAACGTCGGTTAACACCACATCTACACTGTGCCACATCCCAGAAGACTGCTTTCTTCTATTTATTCTGTTCCATCACACTAGTAAACTAAAGTATAGAATTACGAACTTTGTAACAGCAGTTTCAGAACATGTTGAACTTATGCCTTCTGAAGACGGTCAGCTGACCGAAACATGTAAAGGCAATAAATATCTACAAACTGAATCTTACTGGAAGGTGTTAACAATTGTTCTATAATCTAATTATACTCTTCAACAAGAAATTTGTCAACCCGAAACCATAAAGAAATTTTTACATTCTTACAATTTCCGAAATAATATGAAATATATGAGGTTTTCATGGCGGCGAATATTGATACTGTAACTTCACGGGTTACGGTGCCGTGACGTAGTCTGTGAAGTTGGTAAATATACCGCCTACAGGGCTGAACTTTATTTTTTCGACTGAAGCTGGGGACATTATTTCCATTGAAACATTTGTACACATCCGTCGGACTAAAACACTTCGTTGGCACCCAGTAGAGGATGGGATGACTCTGAAGTGATGCATCAGCTTCAGATCCTTCACGAAGAATATCTGAACCCTCTACGAAGCTGATGTTCTAATATGGGACGGTACACATGGAAAGTGAGCGTCTTAATCTCACAATCACCACAACAACTCAGATCACTAAAATCTGGCCATCTGACAATGTCATTAGAACTGGCAGTAGTTGATTTGCTGACATTGTTTGTCATTCTAGTTAATATCTGCATTGACAACGTGCTATACAACTACGAACATCAATTTATAGATAACAGTAAAAGTTGAAATACGGCCCATTAATATAAATACCGTTAACAAATCCTGTTCAACTTACAAGAAACCAACTCGCCTAAGTTGAGCGGCGGCCATATTTTCAGGCCATAATTATGTAGGGAGTTTCTTAAATAAAGGAACTTCAGGGAAGGTCATTTAGAGTAGAAAATATAAATAAACATGTCATCAATTCTAAGCTATTTTTAATTTACACCATCTCGGAGGGGAAAGTGTACTGATTAAGAAATTCCTTGATTAGAACATCTGAAACATTGTGCAGTAACTTTTCCTTAATGAGAAATTTTACAAGAAGTGAACAGATTAATAATTAATAATAATTAATGTAGTTGTTAATACTTGCATACTCTGACAAGTCCTCGGACCCAACATTTGTTGCCTCGAAATCTCATATGGGCTTGAGAGAGACTGATGTTCGGTAGAATGCGAGGATTTTAAGGACTATCCTCATCATCATCTCGGGCATGTGACTTAGTTCACCGCGGTCTGAACTTCTGCCGCATCCACAGCCCACAGCATCGCACTGCGCATGCCTGCCAGCTGCCTGCGCAGCTACCCTGGCATCTCTGAACGGATGCGGCGGTCCATGAACAGACGCGTCGAGGAGTGCATTGAAATCTCCTGGAGAATATTTCGAGCGCTTAAAAATGTACTCTTCGAGCCGCAACTCACAAATTAAAAATTTCCGGGCACGTGCTGATATGAACATTTTTTTTTGTTCTCGTATGTGATAATCGTTCCCAAAATAGGCCCGTACCTTTCAGTTACCTTGTACAACAATTTTAAAATTTCTTATATTGTGCACAGACAACTTCTAGTTTATATAAGTATTCGAGTAACTCTGGCTAGTATCACAAGGTATAATAATACATGTTATCATGTTACAGGATTTAATTTTATCGTTTTTAGTAAATGGAAATTTTTTTAGTATTAGAGACCAATAATATGAAAACCTACTGTAATTTGAAGAAAGTGTTAAAATGGTGCTGAAACGAATATGAAAATATGACTAATCCTCTTTGAAAACCCCTTATTTATATTTGAAACTTTAAACTTCAGCTAATATTTCGGTGACACAACACACAGATTTGAACAACGCTGATATGAAGTTCCGCATTGGAATAGTCTGAGGCAGTTAAAAGCACTTCATGACCTCACAAGGTGCATTCTAATATTATCCCTCCACTTTTTGGCCTCTCAAGAAGCTAGCCCTCCGGTACTGTGTTACTGCCGTAACTTTTGTAACGATAGTGCCAACATACGTACTTCTTGGCCTACCATGAGCTTTCCTTACTATTCTGGCTCTCAAATTTCAGGCAGTGCCGTCAGTATCTCAGCGTGTGTAGCGTTGGATGATTGCTTGACACTAAATACAGGGAAACTGCAGTGTCCTAATCGACATACGCTCTTGGTTTTTGAACTGAAAATTTAGAAGCCATGAAGAACTTCAGGACAACCGATGTCCCGGCCAGGACTGAAATCGAGGACCTCCTGAATACAAGTCTACAGCACTGGCAATATACAAGTAACTTCCTATGTTTGCATCAAATATATGATAAGAAGTGAGTGACGGGGCAGCTTCCAATGGAATTATCTTCTGAGTATTGGCCATGGAAATTTAAATGAAAAAAAAAGTAATATCAGGTATCAGATAAATACTGCCATAGATTTTGTTAAATAATAATAAATGCTACACTTCTGAATATCAAGGTATTAAAAAAGAATAAACAGGATATACTCTAAGTTATTTTAAATTCTTGGACCTTGAGAACTGTAATGCTTTAGTCCCTTTCCTGCCCTTCTTTCAAGATATCGAAATTCAATTAAGAACATCAGGTACTACAAACAGTCTATTTGTTCTGCCTGTCTGTATGCTTACAACTGTCTTCTGATCCCTGTCTACTAACTGTGTCTTGTCAAATTGAATTGACATGCTTTCATTCTGTCACTCTGCTCGCTACCTGTTTCTTGCGGGAAAAGTCAAGTGCATAATTCTGAACGTAGTTCTATCTTCCCTTTTTGTATACCACGATATGGTGCGGCGTGCAGACAAATAAGACAAATAAAGCAAATAAGATACCCTCACATGCCCTGAATGCATAGGTCGTGAGGTTGGCAAGCTAGGGACCGTCGGTTTCTTAATAGATTCTAGTGCTGATGCTGAAGAAAGTGGCTCTAACCATACTAGAGCGACTTACGATTTCTGCAACTGCAGAGAAATTCTTAATGTTTCCTTTCCCATCGTCGGGTTCTAGTTAGTTAACAGTTCAACAATTTAAAAATTGTCATTGCTTTGCGAGATTTCGGGACTTTAAAAGAGGTACTGATTTATTTTATGATATTATGGGTTTTGACATAGTGTACTCTGGCACGGTGTCGCTAACGTACCGAATAAACATCTAAATTTTATGGACATACGAGTAAATGAAGAACTTCAACTTTTAAGATGAAGGCAGTAGGTTCCTTCGAAACGTCGGTAAACCCTACCACACTACATGGAGCCATAACCTATAAAATTACCATACATTTGTTAGTAACAGGCTGTTTAACTAACTCAGTTCATGAGAATCTAATTTTTTTTATTGCTAGTGGGATGGGAGTAAGTCCCCTGTACTGCGGCCACTTCTGGCCTATTGTACCATCCCCAGATGATAGGTGACGGTGATTGTGGAGCAATTGGTGGAATGAAGATTGGCAGGGGAAACCGAAGTACTCGGAGAAAACCTGCCCCAGCGGCACTTTGTCCACCACAAATCCCACTTGACCAGACCCAGGATCGAACCCGGGCCGCCGCGGTAGGAAGCCAGCGACTAACCGCTTGAGCTATGGCCCAGCCCAATCTAAAAGTTGCTCAGCTAGTAAGGAACTATCCGCTTTCTGTGGACTCTGAAGGCTCACAGGAGCCCACTGCATGCTGTATTCTTATGCAAATGCATTGAGGCTTCGGACTTACAGATATGTGAGCATGCTGGGATAATAGCAGTAACTCATGAAGCGACTGTAGCATAACTTACATGCCAAATTAGTACAGAGAAGTCATAATGTGTGCCGGGAACCTACATGCAACAATTATTCTTCGTAAAATCCAATGCATATTGATAAACAGGAGTTCTTCGAAGACTGTGTGACATATGAAATGTACTTAAGAAGGAGGCGTGCAACAAGTTTCACATTGCACATCATTTTCCTTTATCTTCCATAAATAATACAGCAGCAAGTACTGTAACCAGTAATTCTTTTGTTGAAATTCTTGAAATTTATAAATGAATGATTACGACTCTACATTTTGAATTTCCCAATTTTCTTTCAACAAAATAGAATGTTTGAAACTCACAGAATTTCCTCCCTGAACATATGTAACATCTTTGTTCATATGCACAGAAAAGGACGATCCGTCTAGACTGTAATAAGGCCCATAATTTGATGATGATTGGGTGCTGTCCCAAGTCTTTATGTATGAGTTCACAGAATTCAGGAATGACAAACAAGCGGTACACACACCTGGCTTGTTTTGAGAGATCTCAGTGGTTGCGTAGGCAGCTTCAAAGGAAAGATTTCGGGACGATCAGCATCAGACTGTGTATCTGTGTATCTGTACTGTGCAGTAACTGCCACCTATCACTTACAGGCCTAGAGACTGCACTCCGAGCGTCAGGGTACTTTACCCGTTGATATGAAGATTCGTTATGTCTGAAAGGAAAGATGCTATGTGAAAAAGGACTGGGAAAACTACTTAAAACGATGAAGAAAGCAGTCTTCTGGGATGTGGCGCCGTGTAGATATTGTGTTAACCGAAGTTTCGGAGGAACGAATCGCCTCCATCTTTAGGATAGAACAAAAAAGAAGAAAATCCGCGAGCGAGGAACCAGCGTGAGCAGGTGCTAACAGACTAATGTCGACATTAGATGAAGGCGATACGTTCCTCCGAAACGTCAGTTAACAATATATATACACGATGCCACATTCCAGAAGACTGCTTTCTTCATAGTCACCGCCGTGAAAACCTCAAGTCTTACATAATTAAAACGATGTTGTATTTGAGGTTTTCGTAGGTGTCACTATGAATGTGATGCCATGTAGACCAACATAAGTTCAAGTGGACTGCACGTCGTCACAACTCAGAAAGTAGCACTCTTAATAAAGATTTAAAATCCTATAATGTTCCCTTAATGTTATATTCACGTAACGTAAGTCTCCAATCGAGAATAAAATGTAATTTAGTTCATGGAGCACCTGTTCAGCCCTTGCTTGATTGCCTATACTCGAATTCTACTTCGGTCAGATACATTTCGTTGCTCAAAATTATAAGCACATCACCAGTGTCACCATCGCCATTTTGTTTCATTTTATTCTATTTCCTGCCGAGATTGCTTTTCCTTAAGTGTAGGATTTGTCGACTTTAGAAGGCCGATGACAGTGGCCGTGCGGTCTAAGGCATGATATGTCTTCGCCCGCTTCCAGGCTGGAATCGTGGGATCGTGTGATCGAATCCCAAGGCATGGATGATTTTCTGCGTTTATTCTGTGTTTGTGTTGTCCTGTGTAGGTAGCGGACTTGCGTCGGGCTGATCCTCCGTCCAAGGCGCCCTACCGACTCTCTAAGGTTAAGAAACTGAAGTGAAACGAAGAGTTTCACTGCTGCTCCATGCTCCAAGTGGGAGCAACAGGAATAGATAAATAGATGTGGGTAAATTCCATCTATCAGCCTTCTGATCGCGTGACAACGTTCTGCAAAAGGAGAAACCTCAGTAGGGAAACCCACGGAATACAAAGTGACCGGCGATGCATGTGTTAATGAGTACTGTCCTCCTGCATGGGAGAGCCCCACTGCCCCTGCAACGCCTTGCAAGTCGTCGGTGTTTCCTGAGTGATTTCTGCGCCTGGTGTTCTCTGTTTCTGAGGCGCGTTCTAACAAAAGTTCTACAAGTGCCTGTTAGTTTCGTTCGTGTCCGTCTGTCCTCATATGATTGTACCTGACTTGGACGCAATTCGGTATGGCGGATATATAAGAAATGTTGTGTGGCTAGCCTGATCTTCGCTTTAGTGATTTTATCGGCTACTTTATGAGGAATTACACAAATTACATTAGTTAGTTTTTGGTTTTTAGTTTCTTGGAGTGGGGTGAGACTGAGTCCACTAGGTACGTAGGCCATTAATTGGCATTTTGTATCAGCCCCGGATGATAGATGATGATGAGTGTGGAGCAGTGGGTGGAATGACAATTGGCAAGGCAAACCGAAGTACTCGGATAAACCCTGTCCACCATAAATCCCACATGACCTGACCTGGGCTCGAACCCGAGCTGCCGCGGTGGCAAACCGGCGTCTAACTGCCTGAGCTGTGGGACGACCATCGATTTTAATTAAATCTGACATTACCACACTTCATTTACACGAGTAGAAAGTCGTGTTTCATTTACTTCAGTTGTGTACTCTCACCTAACCGGGTCTTGAATCACTGTTCTTCGCTACAGCCGATATCATTAGGGTAATTACGTTATTTCTCAAACAGCCACTCAACATTCTGGCAGTCGATTTGCCCGCTGTTGACAATACCTTATCATTATTGATAGTGGTAAGTTTCGGACAGTGACCCAACGTAACAGAAACCGCTGATGCGGCTGAGGCCTCTCGCAGATTTCGATTATAATAATAATAAAGAAGGAGACGGAAACACCATTCCATTTTATCATTACTATATAAACGTGTATAGTTGTGACTAGACGCTCATCTCACGCTATTATCTTGTATTATTAGTATTATTAAACTAGTATTTTGCCTTTTTATCTTGGAGGATGCCGACCCGCTGTTTATATTCTAATGGTTTTTGGAGGCGGCTGTTGTTGCCGTCCCTGCTGGGGCGTGCGAGGGTTGGAAATGACACTCATCGTGTCGTAGTAATGTTTGTCTCTCTGGACTTTGTCGTAACACCCTGTCATTACATCCCGCTCACTACAGAATGAGTCAAAAAGTGCTCCTCAATTTGCCATCGGAAATTCTATCGCCATCTCGTGGTAAGACAGTTCGTCTCCAAACGGGATTTTCAAGATTCCGGTTTCACACCTTAAGTACAGCAGTAAAAGTGTTAAAACTGTACATATTGGTGTCCTCTGGATCCTGGAACCCTGTATTTATATATATGGATGATCGGCCGATGCAGTCACGCCTGAGGCCGTATAGCGTTGGTAAACAATAGCGATTTCGAGAGGGCTTGTGAAAGAATGGTCGTAGCTTCATTCATAGGGGTAACCCGGCACCTTCCAGGAAGAAATAAGGACAATACGAAAACGTGCCAAGTTTTCGGCCTTTGAACCGAAACCTGAACCCGAGATATCCCGAATACGAAGCAGGAGCGCCTCCCACCCGACCACGATGTTCGGTAAAACCGTGTAATTTTGTAGGCTTTTGGAGGATCTTACTGCATTGGCCTCCCATCCATGAGATTTTCAGGGCAGAAGATGGAGGCAGTACCTTCCTCCGAAACGCTGGTAATCACCTACCAGACTATACGGTGTCATATCCCAGAAGACCACAATCTTGTCCTCACCGTCATCAAAAACCGCAAGTGTCATTTAGTGTCAAATCGGATCTGTGCACTGGACCGATATAGGTCTTTGGTCTCTGTTCCTTTCCGGCTTCTGTCCGAGAGAGCTGAAGGAAACCTTTCGAATGAGGAGCTTCACCAGTTGCACTCTTCTCTCTAATTGTTAGGATGATGAATTGAAGGTGAGTAAACCGGGCGGGGGAGGGGGCATGAATAAGATGCGTAAAGATTTGTTGGAAGAGTTGGAAGGGAAGAGACCAGTTCCGAGACGCAGGTCTTAATGGGATCATTGTATCAGAATGGTTCTTAACGGAAGCGGGCGGGGACTGGATTCATCTGGTTCTGGGTAGGATCCAGTGGCAGTGATGACCTTACAGGTTGCAAGTAAGGACAGGAATTTCGTTATCAGCTGAACGGTTGAACGGCCTATCAAGAAGGTCTCTCATGGACAGTTAGTTAATCAGTCAGTATGTTAATCACTTACTTCTTGGGACACCGTGGTCTTCCGTACTTCCGAAATTGATTTTGATATTCTCTTATTTCTTGACATTTTACAAATGATAAAACAATTCCGTCCAGTGTGACTGTTGAAGCTTTTACCATTTCACTTTTTAGCACCCTAACATGTTTCGGTACCTACAGACCATCATCAGAGGGAACATCAATACTTTTAGAAACTACTATTACATTGGATGTTTTGATTTCTAAAAAAGTGAAGAAGTGAAGTAGTGAAAGCTTCAACAGTCACACTGGACGGAATTGTTTTATCATTTGTAAAATTGTTAGAGTGACGGACCAGAATGAAGCAAATCAATTTCTTGCTGTTCATTTGTATATGTTCTATTGCGCCACCGTAGGCTGATGAAGGTGAGAAGTCTGACTTGTGCAGGACGTAAATGCGCACGGAGGAAACAAGAAATGCGTACAAAATATAGATACAGAACTTTATTGGGAGAGATATAGGTCATATTTAGGGTGAAGATGTGAAAGTAATAATAAATATTACAGTGGATCTACTCGTACACTGAGCTGATTCAGGAGAGTTTCAATGGCGGTTTCATGGCAGAACATTTATTGACAAGCCGAGTAACTGCCGACTGCAAGAGAGACAGAGCTAGTGAATATAGTAATCTTCTTTTTATGTAATACTGCACATTTTACTGCATATAGTTTCTGAAACCTAGGTCCAGAATTTGATATCCGATTATTTTTTTTTAAATCTCCAACTGATAATTTCAAGGACATTTTCAATAGAGTTCTGCTGTTTAATTTCTCTTTCGCAACTTTCGATGTGTATCTGTGTAAAAGAAGATTTCTTCCGATGATGTGATCCTCCGAGACATCTTAACGTTCGCAGATCAAGGATTTAGGAAACTTAAATTTGTGACGAGCACGCGATCCACATCGGACTGGAGCGGACCGTCAAGGCGCTCATAATGAGTATCAAATGAGTCATTACCGTCCTCTATCATTCTCATCCAATTAGAACAGTTTAACTTCAGTTTAGTCCATCAGACTCTTTGAAAACAAATATGAGAACGAGAAGAAAGCAGTCTTCTGGGATGGGGCGCCGTTTAGATATTGTGTTAACAGACGTTTCGGAGGAACGTATCACCTCCATCTTCAGGGCAGAAGGAAAAAGAAGAAAATTCGCGAGCGAGGAACCAGCGTGAGCAGATGCTAACAGACTAATGTCGATTATCACCTGCTCACGCTGGTTCCTCCGTCGCGGATTTCCTTCTTTTTTCTTCTTCCCTGATTATGGAGGCGACATGTTCCTCCGAAACGTCGGTTAACACACTATCTACATGGCACCTCATCCCAGAAGACTGCTTTCTTCATAGGCAACGCCGTGAAAACCTCAAATCTTACAATATGATAACTGTTACGGTCCATAACTTCAGAAGACGCAGTAGAACAGCAAGACCTCCAAAAGTGAAAAAGCGCAGTCTATAATAAAATTGAACTTTAATTCATGAACTTTTAATCAATAACATAATTAAACTAGTTAAAGTGAACTTGACGCAGTGATGAACGTAAGTAGGAAGTGACTGAATACAAGTGAAAGTAATAGTATAACTAGTGATCTGAATTGAAATTCGATTCACAAACTTTAAATTTTTTAAAAATTTTAAATTGAAATTTTAACTTTTGACATTTAGATCAATTTTAACTTGTGTTTTATGAGAGAGCTTGATACATTATTGAGCATGGGCCTGAATAAGATACAGGATCGAATAAGTGAGAAGACGAATGTGATTGCGTGTAATTATACAGCTGTGTTCGTACACCTGAGGATGACCTCTTGAGGTCGAAACATGTAGTGTAATAATAATAAAAATATGTTGTGTGGTCGGTAAAATTGACTCTAATATTGATTAAATACACAACAGGATGCAAGAAACAATTAAAGCTTCTTTTTTTCGGCCTTTTCATTTGATTAAAATGATCTACAATTCGCAATTAAAACGTGAACTCTTAATAACAAAGAACGGGGCAAAAAGTTGCGACACAAAATAATATTGTAACGTTAGGGGCTAGAATGGATATTTCATTATTTTATGAAGTTACTGACCATGAATAAGAAGGCGCAAACTGAATCACGCTCAGACCATACATGCGTGCCAGCTAAATAGAGATTTTGCGATGGGCCCATATCCTGTCCAACAAATTGTTCCAGATGTATAACAGATTTTTCAAATAATTCGTTTTAGATTGAAACATGCCTCACAGCGTAATCGACGAGAGAAGGGTAAAGAAAAGCTGGAATACATGAAATAGGAACGGCAACTGACGAGGAGATATGGCCCTCGACGTTTCCGCACACCACACAGGCACACAGGGTTTCGTGTTTCATTCACAGCACTTCACTGCGAGGCAGATGTGAGAGCAGTCTCCGAGATACCAACATTCCCTGCGTGAGGGATATGTTGCCTTCCTATCCGAGTAGTCACCGGTACCCTGCCTTTATTCTGCTGCTTTTCTTCAGGATACCCAAACAAAAGTCTTTACAATTTGTCACAGCCACTTCTTACGATACCCCTATTTTTTGTTTTTACTTTCCTGAGGTAGGGTGAGACTGAGTCCGCTTGGTATGTCGGCCACTAGTTGGCCTACAGTACCAGTCCGGGATGGTAGATGAGCATGGAGAATTTAGTGGAATGAGATTTGGCAGGGGAAATGGAAGTACTCGAAGAGTACCTGCGCCTATGCCACTTTGTCCACCACAAATCCCACATGACTTGACAGCAGTGGGAAATCGGCAACTAACCGCCTGAGGTATGGCAGGGCCGATATCCGTGGTTAGTAACTAATCACTGACATATAGCACTCAGTGTCTCGTTTGACATTACAGATGCGCACTCTATACTCTTGACAAGGAGAAGTTAGAAAGAAAACTTAGAGAGATCAGAATCCCGAAAAGTATGCCCGTAGGTAGTGAGTCGACATCTGAAGAAACGACAAACGCGCTGGCGCCAAACAATTGCTTCATAAGAGCGTACTCGACAATGTTTATAAAACAGACCAGTCAGCATTACCTTTTGTGTCAAAACTGCTATATAAATGTTAACAAATACTGGAGTATTGTATAGGGCACGTGCCCCCTCGCCTTGGCTATTTCCGGTGGCATATTACCTGCATTCCTGCAGGACAAATACATCACTTGCTGCATTAAGGCATCGTCCAGTTCACGCTGCAGTAAGGAGCACAAGATAAGGCCGCACCATAGCTCAAGCGGTTAGCCGCTGGCTTCACCGCGGCGGCCCGGGGTCGATCCCGGGTCTCGTCAAGTGGGATTTGGACAGAGTGGCGCTGGGGTAGGTTTTCTCCGAGTACTCCGGTTAACCCTGCCAATCTTCATTCCACCAAACTCTCCATCATCATAATCACCCGGGGCAGGCTACAATAGACCAATCAGTTGCCGCCATGCCGAGTGGACCCAGTTGGACTCCCCCCCCCACACTAAGCGAATTAAAAAAAAAGAAATTTTAAAAAAGAGCACACGATAATATAGCGAAACACGATTTCAATTTACTTGTTTATGAGAGATTTGAGGTTCTACCGGCAGTGACTGTGGCATGTGAGGTCATGTAGTCTAGAAGTTTGTCGAAGTTTCGGAGGAACTGTTGCCTTTCTCTTCTGAGACGAAGAATAAGCCAGTCGAGAGATCAAGCAACAAGCAAGGAGAGTAATTACGCTCGGCATGCCTGCTGCTGCTACCATGCCGGGATTCCCCCAACACTTTCAGCATACAAGCAGTTCGTTCCTCCGAGGTATCCGTAAGCTTCTAGTAACTTCTTATTTGCTTGCAATGCACAGGCTGTTTTTATTGTTTGCATCCTTGTTGCGCGTATTACAGTTAAAAAGGTATCAAGACATTAAGTAACGTTCAACCGTCAAACGCAACGTTTTATTGATTAATTGAAAATCAGCTGTGTATTTAACGAACACCTGAAGATTATCTTTTAAGGGTCCAAACATGTACTGTTGATTTTAAATTAATCAATAAAACGTTGCGTTTGACGGTTGAACGTTACTTAATGTCTCGATAGCTCTTTCTACATCTTCAAGCGGAACATGAAGCTCTGTAGGTCATCCGATATAAGAGCACGCAAAGCTCCGTAACCTAACAACAAAAACAAAATGTCTGTCTCGTGTCGTTATTTTAATTTTAAGTCCTTGGGATATATGAGATTTTGGCGTTGCCCATTTCTACTGTGACCATCAGAGCTGTCTTACAGCGGTACTGCAGTGCAGTATGGAGTTGTGTGTCCGGGGCCCCTTGTCAGTCCTCGGACTGCTCAGTCTGAACACTGTCATGCGAATCACTTTTTAGTTAGTGTCTTGGGGTGGGCTGAAACTGAGTCCACTTGGTAAGTCGGCCCCTAATCTGCCTACTGTATCAGCCACGGATTACGGATAATGAATATGGAGCAGTCGGTGGAATGAAAATTGGTAGGGGAAACCGAAATACTCGGAGAAAACCTGCCCCACTGCCACTTTGTCCATCACAAATCCCGCATGACCTGACCCGGGCTCGAAACAGGGCCACCGCGATGGGAAGACGTCGACTAACCGCCTGAGCTATGGCACGGTCTGCTGTTGGTAACTTAGTTTCTGCATTCAGCACTGCCAGCGTGGCGGTTGTTACATGTACAGACCACTAGCGCCAAACAAGAAGACACTTCACGTACGTAATTTCTGTGATCTCTGGCAGACGCAGTAGCAACAAAAACAAGGAGGCCTCGTGAAATATTTTGAAGTGATCATGAGGTACACAACACTCTATTCAATATGTTAAGTTGAATCAATCAGGGAGGATAAGGACGGCAGGTCATTTAGCACGCAGGAATACACCGAGCGTCGCGGTTGAGTTGCTAGAACTTAAGCAGCGGGTTCAAGTGTCGGCTTGAGGTCATTCTGAGATTTCTTGCTTCATTTCCCTTCTCCAGATAAATTTCGGGAAGGATATAAAGTTGTGCCTATGCTTAATTAATTAATTAAGCACCATACCATGAAGACGCATGGCGGAGCGAAGGTACACATGTAGTTAGTTAGTTAGTTATTGGAGAGGGTGGGTTTCCCCATGCACTGAGACCAGTATTGGTCCCTCTATGATATTATACCAGTCTCTATACCCTACCGATATTGGTGCGTACCATCAGTCCCGACCGAGCCAGCGAGTTCGGCCTCTACTGGCTTGGCGGTATCTATAATGCTTTCCCCATCTATCAGAGACGTTAGAGACTACTGTTGGGCGGGAAATGTCCTTGAATTTAGCTCAGTGACCTCCTTTGGAGATATGAGGTTCTTTTACGTGCCGTAAAGCTACGACACGGACCCACGGCTTAAAGTTCCTCCCGGAGGACTTGTTCCCTGAATTTTTCCGCCCTTAAAAATTCCACGACCTCCGCCGGGTTTGAACCCGCGTACCACGAGTCATGAGGTGGGAACGTTACCTCTAGACTACGGAGGCCGCTAGCTACACATGTAGCTCCTCCATTCCTGAACTCGGCTGTAGATGGAGGTGACTTGTCAGCTTCAATCCCCGGCTGCTTTACCCACCACTACATAGGAGGCTGGGTGTTTCCTAGAGCCGGTCTGGACGCCATGGAGAAGAGAAGAATCCTGACACTGCCGGGAATCGAACGCCGTCTATCCAGACGTAGCCGGTAGCTATGCTGACTCTTGCAGAAATTCCGGGTTAATATCGCAGTAGACCACGGCGCGTATTTTCGCGTGTATTCTTTTCTCCCCGTTTTAATGCACAAATAACTGTACAATTGAAGTCTACGTGAACTCTGCGATTGAAAAAGAAAGTGAAGTAAACCAAGACACGAAAGATACAATGGACGCTTCGGGCTCACAGGATTACCGCTGGGAAGCAGCTAAAATGTTGAGTGTAATCACAGAAGGGATCTTAGATAAACAGGACCTAAGATGTGGACTGGATTCATTTGGCTCATGATGGGGGTCAGTGGTAAGCTTTTGTGAACCCGGTGACGACCTATGCGTTTCGTAAGAGCAGAAGAGCCCTTAAGTCGGAAGAATTATTTCTAATTTTTTAGATTTTTTTTCATTGGCGCTAGCGCCTCAGTGGGCCTAGGCCTACCTCCATGAACTTCTCCGTTCACTTCGGTTTTTCTAGATCTTACACATTCGGTAGGACTCCTTGGACGGGTGATCAGCTCGTCGCAAGGCCTCTACCTGTACACAAACACAGAAAAACGCGCACACACGAGCTAAACATCCATGCCCTGAGTGGGATTCGAACCCACGATCCCGATTTACAAGCGAGCGAAGACAGTACATGCCTTAGACCGCTCGGCTACCGTGACAGGCAGTGTATAAGAATACCACTAGAACACAAGCAACTGCAACGTCACGATCTGACGCTTGTGGCAACAATGGTTGGTTTTGATAGTTTAACTATATTGTATTTAAGAAGTTCATCTAAGTAACATTTAAGAATTCAGTTCTACCATACAAACATATTGTATCTCTATTAAGAAGATCAACCGGTTAATTCTGTGTAGGAAAATAAACGTCATTTATTCTGAGAACAGTATGAAACCGATAAATACACTCCATGGACAAGTGCAGAGTTGTCAGTGTTAGACCAGACGACTCATATAGCAAACGTTGTATTTTAAAGGTTTAAAATTAAAGAATGTTGGCGTAATATATATGATATTGGATAAAGACTTAAATAGCGTATAGAGATACTGGGTTTTCGTGCCAGTGATTGAGGCTAGCTCTTTCTAAGGGACCAAACAGAATAGGTGTTTTCCCTCACCTGAGGACGGAAACAGACCCAGTTTCCGAAACGTCATGTTTTTCTTAGTTATCTTAAAAAAACCAGGACGATGGATAAAGTACGAAAACCCAATATCTCTATGTGTTATACACCCTCGTCAGAATCCTATAGTAACTACTTAATTAGCGTGTTTACTTTTGCAGTATGCTTAACACTGGCATCACTAGCTAAGATTACGTGTATCATCCAACGATTGAATGACGGTGGACAGGCTGTGAGAGGGAGCAGTCCCAGAGTAACTGAGACACTGGCTCTGTATTTTCTCGGAGAGAGTGAGCAAAGCCACGAAGTTCCTTGGTAAGGATAACAGGCATTCACGTCAAGATTTGAAATCCGGCCTTTCCGAATATGTAGAAGGGCCATATACGGCCATTAGTGTGTTAAGAAGAGTGCGCAGTTATGAGCCGTACTTTGTCCTTGAAATGTTGGAAAGTTTGCAAGGAGAATATAATGACTTTAAGACGTTTATTATTCTTTGGTTTCCCAGTTCCATTAACTGACGCTTTATTCGGAATGTGACGAGATCGAATGTCGGCCGACAGCGGCTGTTATGACACCTTCCTGGGTTTCCTCTGTATATTGAGGCAAATACCGGGATACTATATCGACAGAGACATTGTCCATTTGCAGGCCATTATTGGATAATCGTCATGCAATTTCACGTTATGCAATCTGAGTTACTAATAAAAAAGGTAAAGCTATCCCTGTAACAGGCCGTGGAGGCCCATAGGGTTGTGAGACGTCGAAGCTCAACATTTTCTTTACAATCGGCTCATAGATGGCGGTAAGGTTGTCGGCCTTACGCGCCGACCGCTCTTTACCCCCCAGGAATATTCCTGGTACACGCTTCTGTTAGAGGCTGTGTCGATCCCAGGACCATAATGCGGCTGGAAGGATTAGGGAAGAGGAAAGAATCCAACGACCTCATCGGAAATCAAACCCACGACCTTCTTGCTTGTAGCTTAGTGCCTCAACAAACTATATTGCCGCTTGCAGTGTCGTTAAGGAAATCATGAACCAAAATTACTTAACGACGTTCCTTAACTATAAAGTTTAGCCTAATGGTAGGATAATTATGATATTTTAGGGGCTTCGAAGAAAGAGGCCATGGCATACTTTAATTTAATGTAAGAATATTTGCCTGGAGAAACTGAGGAAAGCAACGTAAACACTTAGAAAGGCCAATCTCCAGGGCTACTGAAGCATGAAGTAGGAATGCACGTTATTAACTGTTACGTTCAGAATTAATTTTCTGCTCCTAGTCCTGCAACAGGTCTCCCCCCTTCACTTACATGTCCGCACAGCCATGACAGACAATACACTCGCTCCCTTCCTGAGGTAAGCAGAAATAGTACGAGTGTGCATCGCCTCTCATATTTCGCATGTTCTGGCCAGGCTTCTCCCAGTTACCGTTTTACTATTATGATAATGCTGATACGGCTGAAAGCCCGTAACATGTGACACAGCACATAAACATTCCTGAAGCTGATCTTTTTGCATTTGCTTTTGGTGTCTTCCATCGGACTCGCGAGGTTGTATATATTAATGTGCACTTCATCAAGTACTGAATGCGGTGGAAAGCATGTCATTACCAAATACCGTAAGATCAAAGAATGCGGTAAAGTATCAAATTTGAGACAGTAAAATATGGTCTCGAGTACCAAGAGTCTCGGACCCGAGAAAGACTGCGCTGGCAAAACCAGTAGCATATACAAAAGACAGGCCCGTCCTCTCGTCAGAGAGGGCGCCAACAAAAAACAAGACCGTAACCGTCAAACAGTAATAAAAGATCTGGTCGCAAGCCCCAGATGGGTGCTTTACGCCAAGACACACTGGCCGACTGACCGTCAGCCGTAAACCGAGACTCAGACTCAGACTCAGACTCAAATACTGAATGCGGATGGCAAGTATGTCGTTACCAAATACCATAAGATCAAAAAATACGGTAAAGTCAGTCACAAATAATATTAATTTTATTTATTTATGGTATACTTAACGACACTGAAAGTGGTATGAGTGTAAGCAATACCGTCGAATCATATAACGAGCAGTGAAGAGCTAAAAAAAATAAAACATGAAAGCAAGCGGAAGCTGTTCCATTTGAGATACTGTCCTGGCATTTGAATCAAGGGACTGAGAAGAATCACGAAACATTTCAGTCAAGTTTATTACAAACCAAATATTACAGTATCATATCATCAGATAATTGCAATAATGTCCCTGTAAAAGGCCGTGGAGGCGCATATGGTTGTGAGACGTCGGGGCTCCCACATTTTCTCGAGACGATCGGCCCACAGATGGCGATGAGGTTGTCAGCCTTACGCGCCGGCCTGCCGCACTTTACCCTCAGGAAGATTCCTGGTACTCATTTCTGTTAGATGTTGATTCGACCCCAGGGTCATAGTGCGGCTGGAAGTATTAGGTCAATTGAAAAATCCAATGATCTCATTGGAAATCGAACCCGCGACCTTCCGGCTTATAGCACAGTGTCACAACCACGCTACCGCGTGCCCCCTACTGCAATAATGCATGGATAAATGTTACATGTAGCCTACTGCAATTAGTTGATGTGATATTTTATTGCTTTTTATGTCTGAATTTTGTACTGCATTTCAAAACACAATATCTCAGTGCACAGTATGAAAATTCCGGTAGAATTAGAAATATAACGGAAATATATTATTAAGATTAAATGGTTTATGAACCCTGTAATGTAGACGGTGAAGCAGGGCTGGGAAGGCGGAAGACGCAGGTAGACGCCGTCTGCTTAGGCTGTGTGCCGAGCTTCGAACCGAGCCCAGTGACGACCACATGTTATAACTTTGCATGAGGCTCAACTATGGAATTGTTTAATGCTCGCGACAGGGCTCGGCTCGAAGTTTGGCTCGCTAATGTGGACACACCAGGAACATGTTACAATACGTTAAGACGCCGTAAGTACGCCTCCCCGTAATGACACACGTAAGAGCTCCTTTATCACATCTGATGGCGATCTGGTGGGCTCCTACGTAGCTCCTTGTGGTTCCGCCAAGTCACGAAACTGGATATGTTAAAACTACTGCGGCATATCTGATCAAAGCAGCATCTGTGGAGCCGATAGAAACAGCCATTGCTAGGCAACCGCTGTGTAAGCGCGAAACAATACCTGAGCCATCGCTAAGCAACGTTTAACACGCAGAAACAGAATTCTTGGAAGCGGTGTTTTCTATACAGTGCGTGCAAGGGATATATAAAGAGGAGCAGTCTGTCGTAGCCCTGCGAGTCATAGGAGGCGATGAAAAGGGAACCAAGAGCCTGGGGATATAACAGAGCCACCCTGTCCCTGGGGGATGTAAATACGGGAACCTGACCCTACAGGTTGGGGAGTCTCGAATCTGAGACAGTAAACGATTGTCGGATCTGAGAATGACTGCGCTGACGAGAATCAACAGCAATTGTAAATTATAGACCAATCCTCTAGTCAGAGAGGGTGTTACATAAGGACTGTGTCCGCAAGGATTGAGTTGAAACAATCTGTGGCCATGAGTCTCGGGGGCTTGTCGCTAAGACGAGCTGAATGGCGGTAAACCGCCAGTCGCAAAGTAACTGTGACTCTGATTTTGAGAGAGCACTAAATTAAACTTGGCGGCGGTTCAGCTGATTAACTGCAGTTTCAGAGTAGTTACACAAGTTAAGGCATAACCTTCTGTGCAAGCCTTCATTGACAGGAAACCCCTGTCATAAGTAATTCTCAGCATATCAGGTTTCAGAATTTCGTAAATACGGAGATCAGTCCTCAGGTATGAGGTTCCATGCAGCCATGATCTGCTGGCCGAGAAATGCCATACCATTGGGCCATGTACTCAGCTCCATGAAACCAGTTCAGACCGTTCAAATCCTATTCCTTTAATAATCACTTCAATACTAGCAGGAATGTCCGTTGAAAAGACAAAGCCAAGTCACCTACAAATTATAGCATACTTACTTCTCCCTTTCTCTCAAATTCCTTTCCCATCACTTTTATTTGTCGAGGTGTGAAAGCGTGTACATGTAGTGGCTGTCTGACTATTAGCGGCATCTGTCAGGCAGTGAGAGTAGCCACGTACTGTACGAGTGCATGAAATCACATAGCGAGTCATGAGCTATACTATATATACGACATACAAAATATCCTCACATCTACGGATACGTCTCCAAAGTTGCCTAATTTGTGCCTTCATATTTTCAGATCAAAATTGTGTTTGCATTTCTAATCTGTTCCATAGATGATATTTGCCTCTCCAATCTCCAAATTTTGGCAAAAGACTACAAATTCCTTCAACAGAATAACAGCCAAATGTTCTAGGAAGCTGTGCGTCATGTAATTAATTACAAATAGTTGGAGTGTATAATGGAAATCAACAGAACCGATGTCTTGAAAGTCGAATTACCTCAGAAATCCATTAAATGTCGTGTTTGAGTGGCTACTACCCTTAATTCCTTTCCGAGAAGGTCCCGGGTTCGATTAAGAACACCAATTTCTGCTATTCCGACCAATGTTTCTCATGAATTTCCTCTGAACCTCAAGAAAAATGTATTATTCCACGTTCTTCCTAATCCTTCTTCCTTAATCATTGCCTGATTGAAATCTGTATAATCTATGCAGTAGAGAAAGCGTCGTTAAATAAACTATAATAAAGAATACCTGCTCTAACCTTGCTCCTGTCCCAGACCCTTCCCCTCTTCTCCACTGGTTTCCCATGTTTCCCTTCCTTCCCTGCTCTCATATAGCTGAGTCTGGTTGCACCTGTTCTCACTGTCTCTTCGCTTGCGGATTTTCTTACTTTTTTCCTTCTAACCTGAAAATGGAGGTGATACGTTCCTCCGAAACTTCGGTTAACACCATATCTACACGGTGCCACATCCCCAGAAGACTGCTTTCTTTATAATAAAGAACTTAGTAATACAGGATGCGATGTTTTGTATCATTTGAAATTTATTGGAGATTCAAGTGCGTCACCATAACTAATGCAGGATTCATGTGGTCGTAATTTTGTACAAGAGATATCATAATGAGAATCTCAAGGCTATCTTAGAGCCCACACTGTCCTTCTGGCTCTGTGATTCAGCACGTGTGACGTTCTGACTGTTGTCCCTATCGACTGGTCGCTGATAAGTGTAATCTATCATTTAAGCGAAAAAATGAGCTATGTACGTGTAAGTAGACAGTAAACTAGATATCTTATTCGAACTATCAAAGTTCACCACTGAAATTACTGAACATGCCACTTTCTGATACCTGAAAAACTGTCGAGTGTTTGAGAAAGTTAGTTAACTACATTTTGCAACTTGCAGCCAAATTCGTGAAATTTTCCGCCTGAAGAAAACAGTTAATATTACACAGGAATTAAATTATTTATCATCATAATCGCCCTTGTGTTCCAGTATTTTTTAAGTTAAGTTAAAGCACTGTATTACCCATATAGGTCTCCCTGCATGTGACTCATGAGTACGCATGCGCGTATATCTCCTTACGCTTCCTACTACATCTCGGAAAGTATTTATGTTAGAAAGATAATGTTTGAATCAACCGTTTATAAATTCCGCGTAAATTGAACTGTTATTTTAAATGTTTTCCAGTGCTCACGGTTTCCACCTTAGAAACTTCCAAATTTTTTTTTTCACTTAATGTACAGGGTTCAGTGACGGAATTCACCTGGAGATGTAGCAGCAATCATTGAAAACCCCTAGGCAGGATGTCTAGCCTCCAGGTCGAGGCCTGAATGCATGATCTTCAAGATATTAAACAGGAGCGCTAATTACTTTAAAGCACTAACCCAGACGATCTTGGAGGAAATGGCTGAAGCTCGGCTAAGGTAGCTCTGACAATTTTGGATTGCTTTTGGTATCAAGCATATACACAGATCATTGACTTTGGTACGCACGGAGAGAAATAATACTGCTTAGGAAAACTTATTTCACACGTAATATTTTGTTACCTTGTATGACTGAAATATATTTCTTTTTTTATAAACAAAATTTCTACTCACTTTCTATCTAGTTCCACGCATGTGCGTGCTCTATCACAGTTTTTATTTTGTGGTTTCTTGTTATCTCCCGCTGAACTAGCCTAGTCCTATATGTTCAAATAGCTGCGTAAATCTGACAGGAGTTGTCCAGTGATTGAGATTAGCTCTTTATAAGGGGCCCAACTGAGTAGGTGTCTTCCTTTCTCACCTAAAGACGGAAACAGATCCAGTTTCCGAAACATCGTGTCCTCTATTACCTAAAATTCCGGACGATGGAAAAGTCCCAAACCCAGTAATTCTATGTGTCATCCACCATCGTCAGAACCATTTACAATCTACTTATATAAGGTTACTAAGAAGAATAAAGCATAGGCCCACGTTTCGGCTGGAATTGTTTAACGGTTTCGGAGACGTCACTCCGACACGAGTGTACACTTCGTTTTGTAATGTACTGTAATTCCGCGAGCCACACGGATGCACGCGCAATTAAACTCGGCTTGCACTTGTCATGACGTTGGGAACGCGTTCGCAATGAGAACAGATTGTGTGAAATCACTACCCAAAATAATATAAGGGTGGGGTTATGAACTAGAAGTGGGCCAATAACACGTTACATCGTGTTTCCTTAAAGCACTGAATCTTGGAAAATCTGAATTCCACGGCAATTCAATTCGACAGGAAGTTCCACAAATAAATCCGCAATGAGGTCTAATGTATCAGTGCCAGAAGGGTTCTTTCTATATTAGGGGTTGGCGTGACTAATAATAGCGGGTTCTGGATTTGATGATTGGGTTCGCTGGCACATCTTTACAATTACAATCAATTATTAGAGGTAAAAATCAGTCTTGAGCGCTGCGGCCTCTCTTCATTCTGCTTCTCGTCCTTCGACTGACTGCAAACCACCTTCGTTGTCCCTTACAAACCTTCGGCACGGACCAAGCACAGAAAACACATAGAGAACACCGTATCCTAGCAATTCCTCCATTGTTATAGGGATATGTTTACGTTGTCGTTGCATAGAAACGTCAGTTCTTCTGTTGTTGCCTGCGTATTCGTTGCAGCGAGAATATGTTTAGCTACTCTTTGCCTAGAAATGGACATACACGTTACAATATGCACGGAAGAGTTATACTCCTTGCATACAAAGCCGTGTAGTCCGTTGAAACACGACGTTACATCCCATAAGACAGAATTCTTTATAACCACGGCTCTGCGAACCTCGAGTCGTACTTTTCTGTATTCTTCTTTTGTTATTAGGTATAAAATAGTTGCATGCAGGTCTAGACAAGTATGATGGAAATGTTGCTACAGTATTGAACTTTATTTCAGTTTTGTACAAACGTTCGAATATATATTGAGTGGAGAGTTTCGAGATATGACTTTTGTACCGAGCAAGGCCTTTGGCAAGGCCTCTTGCTTCGACAGAAATACGATGTCTCATGCAGATAACACTTCCACCCGCACAGATAAAAAGATAAAACAATCTCACTATCTAAACAGTGTTTAGAAGAGAAGGTATTTCCATGCGACACTCTGTACCTACATAAAATGTGGAGCAAAACGGCATTTGCTAACAGGGAAACTTGTTTCATGGTAGGTTCTCACCGTTTTCTCTGTGGCTTTCCCCGTCTATTGGAATAGCGTTGGGAGGAACAAGGGAGGGACAAGATTCTTAGCAGAGTCTAGTAAAAAAAAAAATTTTTTTAATCGAAACGAAGGGTTTACATCTATGAATGCTCAGGAAGACATAAGAAGCCAGAACAGATCACAGACTTGCTCCATGAACCAATAAAATACAACCAGTACACAAATATAACACTATGATGAGTGCGGATTATGAAGAGATATTTCATCTTAAGCCATTAACACGTGGGGGCTGAGGCGAACCGTAAAAACAGCGCTGATATCTGAAGTCTGATCTCCTTACTGCGTTATGCACTGAAAACCTCTCTGTTATAGAAACAATGCAGCGACAGTGGGCATAAGCATAATATTCTCATTAATGTAGACCTGGACGTCGATGGCGTGACAGAAGCAATTTAATTTCGTAGAAAGAACGTCAGAGCACATACAGGTTCATGCACACGCAGCGTCCCCCCATGCAAGTGCTCTGCAGCTAGTCACACATCTGTTGTGAGTTTCTAGCAGTGCACTTTCATTTTCAGGAGAGAGTCCAAACTTCGGTAGAAGTTTACGTGTTTTTTGGAGATGTGCTTAAAAGAAATGTCTATACGAGGGAGATGAGTTCCATATGTCCGCCTGGACGGATTTTCATGGAATTTGAAATGAATGATATGCCACTGAAAGCCACCTCAGTTATGCACTTTTTAATTTCGTAAATCGATAATTTGAGGTGGGAGTGACAGAAACGCTAGTCACGAAATCCAGTAACCGCAGTAACATATAACGAACATAGTAAACAAAACTGTGCTTAGTGGTGTCAGAATCTTCATCATAGCCACTCGAGATATCTAGGACAATCAGAAGGGAAAGGTACAAAGAAGCGACGTGGAAAGTAAATATACTCTTGTATGGAATTCAGCGTTAGAGTCTTATCAGTTTCAGGCTGGCATGTACAGTACGGCCATGCTGATTACCGAAGTTAAGTAACATTCGGTTTGGTTAGTACTTGAATAGGTGACCGCTTGGGGAAACCACGTGCTATTGGCATTCCTTTTAGCCCCTTTAGCCTGCGCGGTGTAAGGCATAAACAGTCTTCGCCCGCGAAAACACTGGGGTCGTGGGTTCGAATTTCAGTCCAGGCATGGATGTCCGTGTGCACTTGCGAAGGGCTGTAGATACACAAAGAGAGAAAGAGATGTGCAGTATACCTGCGGGTAACCAAAGAGACATTTGTTCAGCCTGTCCACAACTTGGACTTTGAAAATGCAGAGACGTGACGCATATTTAGGACTGCCACATTGTAAATTTATAAACCGGAACACAGCATCTTATGCTTTCTCAGTAAATAACACTCGATAGTTCAGCACTTCAAACACCATAAAGTCCACTACTGGACATTATCCTGAGCCAGTTAAGTCCAGTTTTCATAGTCACAACCTACTCTACTGTGATCCAGTGTAACCAGTCTCACAGACCTGCACCGCATAACTGGTCACGTTGAGTATGCATGTACCCCGTCTTAAAGAGGCGCTATATATACTAACTGCAAAGAAACCGCCACTTGCATTACCTGACACTCAAGCACTGTTATATTTACTTCTTTTCTTAAGAATTGAAATGTAATTTATTTATTTTAGGCACAATGCTACAAGACAGAAGGTCGCGGGTTCAAGTCCCGATGAGGTCATTGGATTTTCTTCAACTGATCTAATCCTTCCAGCCCACTATGGCCCTGGGGTCGACTCAGCCACTAATGGAAATGAGTACCAGGAATTAATTAAATAATTTTCCTGGGGAGTAAAGCGCGGCCTTACCGCCATCTTTGAACCGATTGTCTAGATAATGTGGGACCCTCAACGTCTCACAACCCTATGGCCCTTCACGGCCTTGTACAGGGATATCTTTACTTTACTTTTACTTAAAACTACTGCAATGAAAACCAATGAAAAAAGTGAAGGTGGAGGATTACTAAACATTTATGACGCAATACAATATTTACTCATCACTTTCGTAATTTTGCTAAGCATATCATAATTAAGAGCCGGGATAGCGCAGTCGGTATAGCGACAGGACGTCCAAGGGTTCGGAGTTCGAGTTCCGGTGAGGGCAAGAATTTTCCTTCTCCACATCATCCAGACCGGCTCTTGGATCCACCCAACCTCCTATTCAGTGGGTACCTGGGGGCTCTTTCCACGGGGGTAAAGCGGCAGGGGAGTGAAGCTGACCACTCACCTCCAGCTAGTGCCGAGGTCAAGAAAATGTGGATCTATATATTCACTCCGCTATACGCCTTCACGGCGCATTGCTTAATTAGTTAAGTACGGGGACAACTTTACGTTACCTTACATCATAATATTACCAAACTAGTCACGTGGGGTACAAATCGTGTCTATGAATAGTTGAACTGTCATAACGGGCTATAACGTCCCATCAACTGCATCAGCTTCACTCACAGAGCGCTTTGTTTTAGACGCAACACATGCGAAGTTCTAGAAGCCACACGCGGCCCTGTTATTATCGTTCAGCACATCTTTCGATATATCGCATGTCTACTTACTATTTCCTTTATTGCTAGTGGGGTGGGACTAAGTCCCTTGTACTGCGGACACTTCTGGCCTATTGTACCAGCCCCAGATGATAGGTGAGGGTGATTGTGGAGCAATTGGTGGAATGAAGATTGGCAGGGGAAACCGAAGTACTCGGAGAAAACCTGCCCCAGCTCCACTTTGTCCACCACAAATCCCACTTGACCAGACCCGGGATCGAACGCAGGCCGCCGCGGTGGGAAGCCAGGGACTAACCGCTCGAGCTATGGCGCGGCCTAGTACGCACTTACTGGCGTCTTTAGTCGATTTGACCAGAACAACTGTCATGAACAGGAAATGGTTACAGCTCAAGGCTGTCTAATTTATGTTTGAAAAGTCAACGTTTGTGGTTTACCTAATGACGGAGCAATATACGTCTTGTCGGACACAGCCGCGACAATGGGACAATGACTGAGGTTTGACTACAAGTGGCTCAAAACCGGAGGTGTACAATAACCTGTTTTACTACGAATATTGTTTCGCAACTTGTGTTCCGCGAGACCTTAGGGTTCTAAGAAGCGGAAATAAGGGTTCCGTAGTAAAAACTGCTAAATAAATACAGAAACGCACTAAATTCGGAGTCATATTCAGGAATTTAACTTTCCGCTGCCAAACCAAATTGTGAACATACAGCTTTTAAGCTTGAATTTCGTACAGCCAAAATTAAATGTGATTTATTCATAACTGTATGCAGTTCAATAATACATAATGATTTCATACCATTGTCTAATATTTACTTATTTATGGTCTACTATTTTAGCTGCGTATATAAGAAGAGCTATTTCAACGAAGTAGGGGCTCCGGTCTAGAAACCCGAAATTACCGACCGTTGGGATTCGTTGCGCTGACCACGCAACACACTCTATCCGCTAAAGATGGCACTAACTTCGCCCACAAGTGGCGGTCGCTCGGTCGGTATAGTTCGCTTGCGGACTAAAGTCACGGAGCATATAAGAATTTTATTAGGAGTTCCGTAAAAAATTGTCAAGTGTGAAAGAGTTTCGTGGCCGAAGTGGACGAGGAAGCGATGCTGTACCGGACACGCGGAATTTAGTTCAACTCGCAAGTTCAGTTCCGTCCAATGTTAAAGGACTCCGCGCATCACCACTGTTCTGAACCAACTGAATTCGGTACAAAACCTCGCCCCATTTCTTTAAGATCCGTTTGCACATTATTCTCCCATCTACTTCTAGGTCTTCTTAAAGAGCTCTTATCTTTTCTTAGTAGGTCATACAACGACGCTGTCAGTATCGAGGCTATATAGCGTCGGATAACAGCACGGTTACTAAATAATCAATTCGAAGGGATCTGGAAGGAAACGGTCGTGCCTTAATCGAGGTACTATCCTGGCATATGCCTGGAGGGACTGAGGAAAACTTGAAAATATTTGTTGAAGAATAAAACTTAATGATGCGGTTTCCTCCGGTCTGCATTTGCATCCACTCTCTGTGGTGCAGACATTCTCAGGAGCACTTCATTACAGCGACACACTAAGCTTTCACATCTACACAAAACAACTGGAGAAATGAATGTTTGTGTATATTTGATTTTATACGTTTCTAGACGGCAGACTGAAATACAAAAGATTCTGAATTGAACCATTAGAAGGATTTCTCAGATTTGATCAATAATTAATTTGTAAGCGAATGCAACTCACACTTCTTGATTTCACTGCCAAGCATCTGAAACTGCCCATACCTTGATAGGGGGCGTTAGCTGTTTATAAACTGGCAGACGCACGAGGGCTGATCACTGCGGCAGCGCGGTCTAAGGCGTTCAAACATTGGGGTCATGGATTCGAATCCCAAATAAGGCATGGATGTGTGTGTGCGTTTATTCCGTGTTTGTGTTGCTATGTGTGTAGGTAGCGGCCACGCGACGAGCTGATCCCCCGTCCAAGGAGTCCTACATATTGTGTAAGAACTCAAGAAACTAAAATAGCGCCCAGGTTCAACCAAAGGGCAGTAGAGGCAGAGACAAATATTATTATTATTCTTAGTGGGCTGAGACTGAGTCCACTTGGTACTGCGAGCACTACAGATGAATGGACGGACGGAAACAATAGGAAATTAATAATGTTTACAGAATCTGTACCCATGAAGTTCTCTTCCTATGTTTCAGTTGGAGTTCGCCGCCATGTGAATGTACAGGGAAACACAGGCAGTCTTTCAGATTATACTAATTATTTTGGAGCACTTGAGACTTAGATTGGCTCGTTTATGAACATTGTTTTGCTTTCCATACATAACCTCACTCTTTCAGGTACTGAGCGACAAGCCTGCTCTCATTTTTTTCGTGTTTGTTGCTTATTTAACAATGCTGTTAGTATCTGAGTTTCTATATCGCCGAATGATCGATTAATAGTGCAGAATGAATTGGAAGGGATGTGAAAGGAAGTGGTTATGGACTAATTTGAAATATTACCCCGGAGTTTGAGTGAAGGCAATCAGAAAACCCACAAAATCCTTGAACAAAACGGTCGATGCCCTGGTCAATTATAACCGGACATATCCTGTATATAAATTAGAACCGTTACTCCATGAGCTAACTTGCTCAGAGTTTCACATTATACAGTGTATTTTGGCTTAACGAATTTTCTTTGTATTCGAGACACTGCCTCATAGCAGTGACATAATTAGGCAATAAATGTTATTGGTGTTATCCCCTTCATTGGTCTACTTACTGATTACATGAACTGAATTTTCCACTGCATTCTGTATGGCCCGGAGCTTATTTACCACTGACTCATAGATTCATGTTTACCTTACAAGGTAAGTGCCGGTCACGGTAGCCGAGCGGTCTAAGGCATGTACTGTCTTCGAACTTGGAAACCGCGATCGTGGGTTCGAATCCCACTCAGAGCATGGATGTTTAGTTTGTGTGTGTGCGTTTTTCTGTGTTTGTGTACAGGTAGAGGCCTTGCGACGAGCTGATCACCCGCCCAAGGAGTCCTACCGAATGTGTAAGATCTAGAAAAACCGAAGTGAACGGAGAAGTTCATGGAGGTAGGCCTAGGCCCACTGGGGCTGTAGCGCCAGGAAATAAAAGTGCGGGTGCACGGAACCAACGGGTGAATAGGACAGTTTTAGAGAGCTACTTGTGGCGTGATGAGGGCCGCCGTCAGTTGCAATGTTCCAATTGGAAGAAAAATACTGCGGGAGAGCGTGTCTGAAGTATGCTTTTGTTTTGAAGCTGGTGTTTTAAGATGAGACTAAAACAGGAAGTTTTTAAACTAGATACTATGCTCAAAGCTAGAAGCCCGCGGGATCGAATCCCGATGAGGTCATTGGATTTTTCAATTTACCTAATCCTTCCAGTCGCACTATGGCCCTGGGGTCGACTCAGCCTCTAACAGAAATGAGTACCAGGAATATTCTTGGGGGTAAAGGGCAGCCGGCGCGTAGGGCTGACAACCTTACCTCTTTCTATGAGCCGATTTTCTAGAAAATGTGGGAACCTCAACATCTCACAACCCTGTGGGCCTCCACGGCCTGGTACAGGGATACCTTTACTTTTACTTTACTTTACTTAGTAGGCTATTACGCTGAGTTGGACATGCTATACTGAACTGCAGCTTCTTGCTACTGTTAGTGAGGTTAAAGCGTACTTACGTATTCTGAGAGTCAAATCTGTTAATAGTAAACTGACGTAGACAAGAAACCATTGTTATATATCAATGGACAGGCCCGCATTGGTAAATTTTTAACGAAATCTAAATTTTGGTAAGACTGCTCCAGTAACGGGCCGACTTTGCTCCTATGCACTGAAGCAGCTGTGGTCGGCAGAGAATATGAATAAAGGGGCCTATACAAGTACGAGTCTGGCTCGCGAGTCCGACTCGGCTCAAGTTCAAATGAGACAAACTCGTCTGTGTGTGGGTCGCAAAGTTGGGAGTCAGCTCATGCGTTTCTGGTGAAATTAATTCGAGCCCGGCT
>NW_019742548.1:1456480-1515463 GCF_002891405.2 Cryptotermes secundus | reverse complement strand
CGCAGAGCCGGACTCGCGAGCCACACTCGTACGTGTATGGGCCCCATTAAGCTCCAGAATCTTTCTGAGAAGGCTGAAACTTCAGCAGATCTCTCTAAAGTACCATTAATATATCCGCGTCGTGAAATACACTAATTGCTGAGGGGAATGCCCTGAAGCCAAAAGGTGGCCAAACCGCGTTCACCTCTAGCAGCAGTATTGTTCAGATTTGTGAAGTGGTGGAGCTATTCGCTCACTGGCCTTCGCATGGATAGGACAGTGTAGAACATTTATAATAATTCGATTCAGCACTTGAAGCTGGAATAAAATCATAATATAAAGTTGTATATTATTGGGGACGAGTCAGCCTTGCGAACAATGGCATGAAGACAAGTTTGCAACCACTGAGTATGGTGTACTAGCTAATTTTTCTTTTTGTAGTCCGATTTACCCGAACTTACCCAATACAATTTTATGAATATGGAAACCTTCGTCTAGAAACTGCACAGTAATATGACTTTGTCTGGAATCTGAACTCTTACTGAGTGTAATGGATCCTCTTAAAGTAGAATGCACACCTACATATAAATTGGTTGTAATAATACCCAAGGAGAAGGATTTTTATGTAGTACTCACTTCATTCTTGGGTAGACCACAAAATTTTTTCCTTCACCTTTTATTTCTATAATTTTCCCTTGGGTATAATTTCTGCAACGTACACTATGGTATTAAGAAAGGGGCGCGACCGAAGTGTTACCTCTTTCTCCTCTGCCTCTCTCCAGCTCTTGTCTATACTTTTCCTCGGTGACATACACATCTACAAACAGCCTCTTATAAGTAATCATGCAAAAATGGAATAAAGGATATGGTGATCTCTGAAGTTAACATTACTCTGTGAAAAGTCTATTTTTTTCGTATATACAGAGAAAGTATTTATACCGAGATTATTATACATGTACACAGTATCATTTAAGATAATTAAGAATGATTTATAATGGAAAGAAATTCCGGTGAATTCATTCGTACTTCATAATAAACACAATGGGATGAAGACTGTGGTCTATTCAATGTCGATTAGTTTTTTTCTATTTCAGTCTCACGCGCAACACTATGTCCTATAAAATGTATTAAAAATTATTCATTTTAAAAGTTTACGACTACATGTTTCGACAAATTTGGTCGTCATCAGGTGTTAAAATTATTGGGTGAGGACATTGCTGTCTTCTGTTGTTGCTTATGTTGTTAATATGTAAGTCCCCTCGATGCGCATGTGTATCTTCGCAGCAAAACACACAACAGAGAGAATACAACCCACCAACTCAAACACACATGCGCATCCAGGGGACTTCGCAGCAACACACAACAGAGAGAATACAACTCACCAACTCAAACACACATGCGCATCGAGGGGACTTCGCAGCACGACACAACAGAGAGAATACAACTCACCAACTCAAACACACATGCGCATCCAGAGGACTTCGCAGGACGACACACAACAGAGAGAATACAACCCACCAACTCAAACACACATGCGCATCGAGGGGACTTCGCAGGACAACACACAACAGGGAGAATACAACTCACCAACTCAAACACACATGTGCATCGAGGGGACTTCGCAGGACAACACACAACAGGGAGAATACAACTCACCAACTCAAACACACATGTGCATCGAGGGGACTACGCAGCACAACACACAACAAGAGAGAACACAGGCAACGGAGCTGTAAACACGCATCCCTAATAGGTGTGTTCTAAGGGGTCCGTGCCGCGGCTATTATAACGAGTCTGTGGCTAGATGAGATTAGAGAATTAGCACTGGAGAAGACTTCACAGTGATTTGAAGTGATAGTTCCTGTGATAAATCCGTGCCAGGAAACGGTTAGCATATCCTAAAAGTGGGTGGATTAGCGGTAGAGAAATTATACAAGAAGGTGCCAATAAATCCAATCATCCAGTCCAGAACCCCGGAAACGTGACAATATATTGTTACCCGATTAACCATTGTTTATGATTTCAGGTAATTTCTTTTACATAAATTTACAGATGTGGAAATTATTCCATTCATATGGAGCAAAGTTTGCATCGTTTTTTTTCAAACCTCCTTCAGCACCTCCAGTTGGATTTATAATTAAATTTCTGACATTTTCAACAAAAATTATATTATGTTTAAATATTGAGGTATGCTTATAGTACAACAAAAAGACCGGATACAGCATCTACAAAGAATGGATGACTATAAAACATCTGGCGAAGCCTGAGAGTACTGCTCCTCTGGAAACAGAAACGCTGGGTGACACGCCGAAGAGATTCTCACGTCAGACGGTCTGTGTGAAGAAGAACTTTGCTGAAGTTGCAGTACTTAACCGCGAAAGTACGGAGTCAGAAGCAAAGTAATGTTGCAGTCTGTGTTATTCTCGCACGCGCTGGCGTTCAACTGAACGGAGAGACGGTGAGGCCATGAGAAATGAACGTGAATTCTGGCCCGCGTGGAGGCCGATCAGAAGAACACACTTTGCCTTGAGATAGACGGGCGATCCAGTAAGGGGCATTCTCTGTTTATTTATTTGTGTTTAAATGTCATGTAGCCTTATATCGAAATAAAATAAAACTCAACTTCTTGTTGTATGCAGACACACCCAACAACCTTTTTGTGAGCAAATCGTAAAGCCTTGGTTCGCATTTTCCTGTATTACAAACAACGGCTGTGACGCTGAAGATTTTTGTGTGTGGCGTTTATTGTTTCGTATGTCATTTAATAACGCTAAATCATCTGCAAGGGTGGTGTAACATCAGATGGAAATAAGAACGCTTGTGTAATTTACAGAGATCGGAAATGTTATAGGACTTGATAAGGGCTTACTTTGATGCTAGTAGGATTTGAGGTTCTCACGGTGGTGGTTACCTTCTGGGATATAACGCTATGTAGTTCGTTGAAAGCCAATCAATGTTTCGGAGGAATATGTCGCCTCCATTTTCAGAGTCGAAGAATAAGCTAAGCAAGGAACCAGCGTAAAAGTAGCTCTGCTTGCCAACTGCTTGCACGCCGATTTCTTGCTTGGCTTATTCTTCGATCCTGCAAGTGGAGGCATGTTCCTCCGAAACGTTGGTTGGCTTTCAACGAACTGCATGGCATTATATCCCAGAAGGTATGACCATTTTTACTTTAGCATACTTATTGAACCCGTGAGATGGCCCAAGTCACTCACATCGTTACAACGAATTCCCTTGAAATTTATTTGAATATCCGCCCCTGTGGTCTAGTGGTCAGAGTTCCTGCCTACAGATCCAGAGGTCCGGGTTCGATTCCTGGCGCTACCACATTTCCTGAGAAGTAGTGGGACGGGGCTCACTCAGCCTCGTGAGGATAATTGAGGAGCTATTTCAAGGAAATAACGGCTCCGGTCTAGAAAATCGAATTTAACGGCCATGGGGACTCGCTGTTCTGACCACGCGGCACCCTCTATCCGCTAAAGTTGGCATTAACTTCGCCGACAACCGGCGGTCGCTCGGTCGGTACAGTTCGCTTACGGACTCGAGCCACGGAGTTTTTTTTCTTTCTATTTTAATATTATTCTTTGGACGATAATAATATGTGCCTTTAAGTAACGTCAAACTTACCAATCATATTCTCCCATCTCCTTTTCGGGCTTCTGAATAAGATTTTTCAACATGTTTCGGCACTAAATTTCTCTAATTATTTCTATTTACCCCAATCTAGGTACCTGGCAAGACCGTGGTGACATGTATAAACTGCACAAACTGCCAGATTTCTCCTTATACAATACGTTCACCATTTAATATTCCTCAGGTTTCAATTTTTTCCTGGTCACTTTTTTCAGGCGCATAAACAACACAAATTCATGGAAAAGATACTGACGTCTACAGCCAAGCTTATTATGTAGCGAATTACATAAACAAACAGGGCCTGCTGGATAGTTAACTTTTCGACCGAGGAAATTTCTAGATCTAATTTAAGTCTTACTGTGAAATGAAGGACACTTCGCCCTTCCGCCTTGTAGGCAACTTATCTGTATCCAATTGCTCTGCTACAGAACAACTTGAGCCGCAACGTGCTTATACAAGTGCGAGCATTCCCGCAGGCGCGAAGTTAACACTCTACGCTCTACGCTATACGTCGGCGTAACAAGTAAAGGTCACTCCTTAGAGAGAATATTTTGTGTTTTGGAAGGCTGCGCCATTGCTCAAGCGGTTAGTCGCTGGCTTCCCACCGCGAGTTCACACCCGGGTCTGGTCAAGTGGGATTTGTGGTGGACAAAGTGGCACTGGGGTAGGTTTTCTCCAAGTACTTCGGTTTCCCCTGCCAATCTTCATTTCATCAAATTCTTCATCATCATAAACACCCAGGGCAGGTACAATAGGCCAATCAGTGGCCGCCGTGCCGAGTGGACCCAACTGGACTCCACCCCACCCCCCCTATACGAATTTAAAAAATAAATTGTATTTTGGAAGGCCTTGTTAAGCTCTCAGCTAACCTGATCGCCTGTCCTTTTCTACTCTCTTCCTTTCTGAAGCCAGTCACAGAAAGTTAGAAGTTTCAAGAAAACTGCCACAACTGAACATCGACCGGTCAAGAATTATCTGTGTTTACTTTATGCATTAGTTGCCCATTTAACGACGTTTTCAGTAGCTCATATAATGTGGCGTCGAATGGAAGGGCGACCAGTAAGTAACGAAATAACTGGATAGGGTGTCTAAGGAGACGGTTGTGGCAAAACCTAAAACTCTATCCAGTAATTCGCCTGGAAGAACCAAGAAGAGCCACGAAACTCCTCAGGATAGCCGGTGCCCAGGCCGAGATTAGAACCTGGTACCTCCCGAATATGTTGACAAGTGCCTGTTAAAATATAACGGACGAAAATCACAGAGCAAACAGAGAAAATTGAAATCTAAACTGATAATCAGAATTATGAATATGTGACTCCATTTAGCGAGGGGACTGAGGCAGTACTGCTTCATATGCGGATGGTCCTGGGTTCGGAGATCAACTTTTGTAACTGGAGCTATGGAGCCTCCGTACTTTCACCAGACGTCACTGTTTGGGAAGTGGATCACGTCATTATTAAGCCATTATTAGCAAAAACATCTGCCGCTCGAGCCCGTGTGGTGTGAACAGAGTGCCTGCGGAGAAACAAGGAAACAAGTTGGCGGAAGCTGTGCCGCTTCTGACTTCTAGGTTCGAATTACGGCAGGGACACCTGTAATTTTGAGTGCTTTTGTGGCTTTCCTCAGTTTCTCCAGATGAATGCCCAGATGACGCTTTAAACTAGGCTGCTACCATCTCCTGCCACATCCTTTCCAATTCACTGTACTCTCAGTTAGGTAAAGGTAAAGATATCCTTACAACAGGCCGTGGAGGCTCTCACATTTTCTAGACTATCGGCTCACAGATAGCGGTGAGGTTGTCAGCTTTACCATACCAGGAAGTTTCCTGGTACGCATTTCTGCTAGAGGCCGAGTCGAAACCAGGGCCATAGTGCGGCTGGAAAGATTAGATGTACTGAAAAATCCAATGACCCCATCAGGAGTCGAACCCGCAACCTTCCGGCTTGTAGCATAGTGCCTCATACCTTCAGTCACTGATATCACTCACTTGAGGGCAAATGAAAAAAATAACCCGTTGAAGTGACTGGTCCCCCCGATGGTGTCTCTACTTTGACGTAGTGGAGGGGCTTGCGTGGTCACATGACCTTGAGAGCTATGCCGGCGGTAGCATAGCTACTGGTAGGGCCACCCATGCCGGATAGGTCGAAGGTGATGACCCAGACTAAAAGAGATACCCTCGCCCTCCAGGTTGGGGGTTGGGGGAGAGGCTGACGACCTCTCACCGTAAAAAAAATATAAATATCTCGAAACCTGGAATCAAGCCTCGGAAACCTCAACAGAATGGAAGACGACTTTTGGCAAAGAATATGGACTACTCTCTAGGTACATGGAATGTGAAAACCCTCAATAAACCGGGTGACATGAAATCGGTACTAGAACAGATAGATAAGTACACTATGAAAATCACAGCCATACAGGAAATTAGATGGCTGGACGGTGAGGATTCGAGTCTCAGTAGAGGCAGGATTTCTCCAGCTCGCTACTCTATCTGGACGTGTCCACTCAGCCTCAGATCCAATGAGTACACGTGGGGCTCTGCTCCCAGAAGAAGAGAGACTGTAGTGATGACTCATCTCAGTGTAAGGCCAAGAATGTTTCAGACTTCAGAACCCCTACAAATCTCCCTCGTCTGAAGCTGAAGCACGGGCTTTGCTTTCCAGGGCAGTCTGAAGGGCTGTGAAGATGTGATATAGATGGGTTCAGGCACTGATGAACACGGAGTTCAGTAACAGTGACATGAGGACCACCACGGATGGAAGAAGAGCATGTACCGTTCCGTTTTGGACTTAGGTCGTTGTCGCTGCAAGTCCCTCATGCTGGCTGCGAGGTCCCTGTATTTAGCGACAACTCAGTAATTATCCACCAGCAGTCCTTCCGCCCATGTAATGCTGTGTCGGGTCCATCATCCACTGAACTCTGGTCACACCCCGACACAGCGACGGACAGTATCGTCACCATGTTCCGACCACATGCTTGCAGATCGTCAATGAACACTTCATACCTGATATGGCAACTAACGCCTGCCTCTCTTCTGCCTTCACACCTCTATTACGGCACGGCTCCCCTTATTCATCATTCAGCGTCCATTCATATCTTCTGGCGGGTGCGCCGCTCGGACAAGGCAAGGAACTGACTGCCAGATAGTGCCCTGGGAGTGTGAGGAAATCACTAGCTTTCCTCGGTTGAAGGAAATGTTATCAATCATTCTACTTTTAAAAATATTAAGACAACTACATGCGAAACGGTAAATATATTAATTATTTAACCAAGCTCATGACAACTGATACTGTACCTTACTTTGAGTGGGAAACCTAGACTTTCAGGTGTTCTAAAAAAAAGTACTTACAAACACGCTGATCGTAGTCGTCGCGCGGTCTAAGACAAGAAATATCTTCGCCAACTCTAACACTGGGATCGTGGGTTCGAGTCCCACTCAAGGTATGGATGTATGTTTATGTTTATTCTTTGTTTGTGTTAGGTAGCGGCCTTGCGACGGGCTCATCACCCGTCCAAGGAGTCCTACTGACTCTCTAACGTTAAGAAACTGAAGTGAAACGAAGCGTTTCACGGATGGCCTATGCTCCAAGTAGGAGCAACAGGAATAGAAGAAGAAGAAGACTTAGAAGCATATTAGGATCTGAGAGGGTTGAAGTAGCCGAAGGCTGGCAGTTATTTCATAAGAAGAAATTTAGTCAGAATTACTGAGTTTCTGGGCTTCGTCCATCGTCTAACAGTGTAAAGGAATACAAATTTTCGGAAACTGGAACTGCTTCTGTCTTCAGGTGAAAGGGTGGCGGACATATGGGTTGGATCTCTTCGACAGAGTTAATCTAAATCGCGGATGACGTCCACCCTTTCACCTGAAGACGGAAACAGTGCCCATTTCCGAAACGTTGTGTACTATTGAAATATTAGATGATGGACAAAGTTTAAAAACTCATTAATACGGAGTGCAATACACCACTGTCAGAGTGCTTTAGAGCTGAGAATCTTAGTAACGTGTACGGTTAAGTTGGTGCTGTTAATGTTGACTGGAGCTTGGGAATTTGGAGACGGGAAGCGCAAGGAAAGTGACGACCTGGAAAACCAAGAAGGAGGTGAAACTTTAATACTAAAAGATACAAATCAAAAAGCGAGGAACTGAAGTATGACCTCCAGATGCTATGCTGCGTAACCTCTGCAGCCAGACGTAGCGATCGAACGGGTAGAAATTCTGCTTCGTATTTTGGAAGTCTCAGATTCAAATTTCGCCACAGAAAATGGCCACACTGAATGATAATTTTCATAGTTTCTCTCAGTTCCTCCAGGGACTACTGTTTCCTGCCATACATTTTCCAGGTTGTTGCACACTGCTCATCCTGCCCTTCAGCTGCAAGTCAACAAGACTGCCATTACGTAAACCACAAATAGACATGCAGGTCGGGACAGTTCCTTTGGCACTTGCTGGTAAGAGGAACTAGTGCACAGCGAATTACGGAACTGCGATGTGCAGAACTCCCTGAGGAGTGCGAAACATCTCTCAATGCCACGAGTAATTTATTTCATACAGGATGCCCAGAGTTGAAACTGTAATTTACAGTTCAAGATGTTTAATATTCTGTAAACTTTCATCCTCTTAAAATCACGAGCCCATTATCTAGTAAAGACACTTTCTTATCATTTAAATTGAATATCCCTGGGGAGTGAAGCGCGGCCGGCGCGTAAGGCTGACAACCTTACCGCCATCTTTGAGCCGATTGTCAAGGTAATGTTGGCCCCTTAACGTCTCACAACCCTATGGGCCTTCACGGCCTGTTACAGGGATAGCTTTACTTATTATTATTATTATTATTATTATTAGAGGGGGTGGGTTTCCCCATGCACTTAGACCAGTTATAATTTTTTTACTTACTTTTTACCTCTATTTCTTGTAAAATATTCTCAGATATTCTCTGCCACAAGCATTATGCTAAAATCTGGAATAGCCCCTGTAAACTTCAATTAGATTATCATGTCTTTGTATATATGTCATACAGTTTTATTGATTCATGTTATGGCTGCTTATTCCGTGGAGCAAGATCCATTTCAGAAAGCGACATTAACACAAATTGTCAAAAAAGTAGTCACAGTTTATGTAACCAGAAGATCTACTGCCGCGTCCACAAAAACTCGTCACTAGAACTTGCCTTCAGCGAGACGAATCCAGTTCACACCCTCACATCACTTTACACTAATATCAGTGTCACCATTATCCCCTCACCTACGAGAAGGTTTACAATAAATCTCTTCCCTTCGGGTTTTCTGGAGCACCTTCCCCAGTATTACTTATATGTATTACCCTTATCATTCTCCTCATGTGGTGCAGAGTAAAAATTAAGAACCTTTATGGTAAGTAGTGGTCAGCGTTCTTGGCTACAGATCCAGAGGTCAGGGTTCGATTCCCGGCGCTACCAGATTTTTTCGGAGAAGTATTGTGTCTGGAACGGGGTCCACTTAGCCTCGTGATGATAATTGAGGAGCTATTTCAAGGAAATAGCGGCTCCGGTCTAGAAAACCGAAATTAACGGCCGTGGGGATTCGTTGCGCTGACCACGCGACACCCTCTATCCTCAAAAGTTGGCACTAAGCTTCGCCGACAAGCGGCGGTCCCTCGGTCACGGAGTTTATGGTAAATATTCTGTTGTGTTATTTAGGAACAGATATAATTTGAGACAGCCACACAACAATAAAAGAATAAAATAGAGACTGCTGTGTCACCATTTATTTTTATTTGTTATTGGTGGTCTCGCTACATGTTTCGACGCTTTTCTTGGTTATTCTCAGGCGTACACGAATAATGTTTAACTTCTGAATTGCGTCATTAATCAACATGAATTCATACGGTGTCCTATTATTCTATACTGACAATTATATCTTAATTTTAAAATATGGTTCAAATATAATGCAAACAAAATATTAAACTTGATATTAAATGGATATAGATTTAAATTTAAATTATTAAAATGGCTATTGAAATAGTTATAGCCAATATTACAAATTCCATTTAAGCTTTGTGTGTTATCTGTTGTTGCACTACGGTGATGAGGCTATTCAAAATTATTTCTATTCGTAAAAATTATGAAGTTTGTCACTACGTAAGTATCTCAATCCCTCTGCAACGTCTCTCCCATAGCTCCAGATATTCTCCTGAGCGCTCTGTAAGCTTTGTACTATTTTAGTGAAGAACTCGTCCTATCAGTGATTCAAGACAGCGAGAGTTAGGAGAAAATTAGGGTCACTCATCGCAAAATTTCACTTCCCATCATCTTCACTTGGATAACTACAAAGTCTGTAAGAAAATGGATCTTACTAGACCACAGTCTTGGGCCCAAAACTCGTTCAGGTCATGAGTTTTCTTTCTCAAAAATTGCGAAATGGACCTGTTAGCTTGGCCATGGATGGCTTCTTCTCTGCAGTTCTGAGTCTAATCCGATGCACAAAGGCGTACGTGTGAAGGAATATTCGCGTTAGCCAGGTTAATTTTGCAAACGAGAAATAAACAGGTTAAAATTTATCATCGTGTGTATTTTTTAAAGCTCTAAATATGCGTACGTTTAACTCAGTTATTAAACAAGTAATCTGAAACAGTGGCCATTCATATCGAGACAAGTAGACACATTGTGTTAGAATTCGAAAGGGCCATCAGGGAAGATGAGCGTATGCACCCCGAAGGCACGGAGTAGGCCTACTTGTGAAACGGATGAAAGTACGTAACATGGAATTCAGTGTTGTAGCGGGTCATTAAGCATTGCCATGTCTGTTACATGAAGAATGTTATGGTGGGAGGAGCATGTAGAAAGACGAGATGCAATAAATGACTACAGAATGTTCAGGAGGAAGTCTCTTGGAAGGTGACCAACTAGGATAAATATGATGAGATTTTAGTGGGCCTTTAAAGAGTATTTTCAGATAATGCGAATTGGATTGAATTGACTTAGGATATAATCAAGTGCATAATGTGGCATCTATCCCATGAAAACCCCGTATCAATGTACGTTCCCGACCTTTTACATATATATGTCACGTGTATCAGTGACTAATAATGCAGGCTCTGGATTGTTATGAGTGACTTTATTAACATGTTTTCAGAAACTTTTTAAAAGAGTGAAGAAATGAATTCAAGTACGCGGAAATAACTTTGGATAGAAATAAAACAGGTTTTGATTCCCTTGTATTTTTTATTTCTTTTATAACATGAACGCAGATAATCTCAGCTTTCTTTTGTTTCTGCTCGGAATAACGAGGCGTCTGTTTTCAGTTCTCCTGGAACCAAAGCCCGGATTGACATATTCAAAAACTTTCACAATATTCTTGTTTGATGTTTCTGGTTTCTTATCTCGCATCCCATCTGTCGGATCCTGGAGTAACTATGCAAGCCACAAGCTTACTTCTCCTATACCGAGCGTGTAATCTGTTCCCAGTGTACGTATCTAACGCTGTTTCCTAAATGGAAAGCTGACTAGACCCTGCGTTCCTCATTCAAGCCGACTTAATGCTTCCTCATTTGGATGAATGAGAAACAGGAGTGGCTCACTTTTCCAACTCTTTCCAACTCCCTCAGTCTAACCGTGTGATTAATCCTGTGATATTCTCTAAAAGACGAACAATACTTTTCGAAATAATAAAAACCCTTAGATCGTAGTTAAAGATACGGTGACATGTACAATATGTTCATCACAGAGGGAGGGTTATATCTTCAACACAGACTGAGAATGGAAGACTACACTCTGAAATTGTTTGACGTTTTGGACCAAATTTGAGGGGCGTTTCTAGTCTCCACCCTTCCTTCTTTCCCCTTTCCGCCCAACTGGCTCTCTCTACATTCATTCTCTCTTTCTATCGCGTTCTCTGTTTCTGTCTATCGTATATTGGCCCCCAACATTTCCCCTCCGAGTCCGTGGGAGATCGCTTGTTTTTTTCCTTCGTCCTAAGGTGGAAGGTAAAAGAAGATGACGTCATCGAAAAATGACATTACTCCCGCCTCTTCTTGCTTGTCTGTGGTGAGTATGAAGGATTCAAGCCACGGCTTGTCAATGCGGCTATAATAATTAAGGGAAGATAGATTATTGTCTTCATGGACATACGTAGGAAGACAGGAGTGCAAATGAAGATGTGTTTCACCCCGCGAAGGTTTCATTAAGAATTATTAATTAAAACTGTCACTCAATTAATGGATTTTCACAATGAATAAATTAATGTTTCAATCTATTGGTGGCTTAGTAAACTAGAAAGGGGCAATCTCCCATGAATGAGGACGTGGTGTGGGGTGTGTCCTCACTGTGTAGGCTTTGGGCTGTGTCACTTTGCTGGCTCTGACCTCAAGCAAACCCACGGACCGCAGGAACCGCATCTCCTGCGCCTTGAACAAACGAACCGCAGCACCACGCGAGTATTTTCTCGAATCACTTGCAATATTCTTAATATCTGTAAGATGACATTGCAGTCTTCCTGTCCCTGAAGAACCCTTCATCACCTGAGCTGATAATTTCCAGTCATTTACTGACTATTTCAAAATTAAGTCATGTCTACATCTGAAATTATTCGTCATCATACAACAGTACGGCCGATTTTATTTAAATTAAATACATATATGCATAAATCCAAGGTAGGAGGAAACTGTTTACGTGTCAGGAATAAGACGCTGCATAAACTTCGAAAGCTTTCCGGAGGCAATGGAAGAATTCTGAAGTCCTCGTCTCAGAGGCCGTGTAGTCCAAAGTCCAAAGTCTGAGAATTGGGCAATACGAGCCTAATTAGTCGTGAAATGTCTTAGTAAGATTGCTCCTGCGGCCGGTCACGGAAGCCGAGCGGTCTAAGGCATGAACTGTCTTCACTCTCTCTCTGAAGCCGGGATCGTGGGTTCAAATCCCACCCATGCATGGATGTTTGGTATGTGTATGCATTTATTCTGTGTTTGAGGGCCGCGCCATAGCTCAAGCGATTAGTCTTCCCACTGCGGCGGCCCGGATTCGATCCCGGGTCTGGTAAAGTGTGATTTGTGGTGGACAAAGTGGCCCTGGGGCGGGTTTTCTCCGAGGACATCGCTTTCCCCTACCAATCTTCATTCCACCAAATTCTCCATCATCATAATAACCCGGGACAGGCTACAGTAGGCCAATCGGTGGCCACCGTGCCGAGTGGACCCAGTTGGACTCCACCCCCCACTAAGCGAATTATTCTGTGTTTGTGTTATCCTGTGTTCAGGCAGCTGCCTTGCGACTGGCTGATCCGCGTTCAGGGAGCCCCATAATTTCAGAATTAATTCTGAATGGGAAGAGTCCAGACAGCCTAACCCGTCAAGACAGAAGAAGTTACTACTTTGCATAGATTAATTTTGTACATAATTGCTAGTAAGATATTAGCTTGATTTTATCTCATAAAGTAATTTAACACATAAATGTTAAATTAAATTAAGGACAGAAATGTTCCGTGTGAGATGAAACAATCAAACAGACATGCTTGTGATCACACAGACCGCCATTAATTACAGTAATTAGTGCGGTATCCGCAAAGTAGGTAGCTAATACAACAAGTGGAAGAATGAATTCTAACAGATAAACTGTGTTTTCGTATCGGCTAGAATTAGATTTTAATATAAACAGCATGAAAATATTCAGCAACCTTAAGATACGCCGAATATAGCCTGTAAATATTTATTACGTAAATTTAACAAAAACGTATGAATATCCCAATTCAGGTGTTCCGAGCACAAACAATTACCATCCGGAAATTGTTAGAAAGGATAGAATTTACTTTGTGTACATAGTGTGACATATCAATTGCAACTCATCTTGTCCTACTTCTCTATCACTAAATGTTTCGGCCGCATACGGCCACCATCAGACGCACGCTTACCTTGGCAAAATTGAACGTCGCGTGCGGAAGCGATGTTAATTATAACTAAACTGTAAAATTAGAATTAAATTAGAATTAAAAATTAGAATCAATATTTATCTGCCGATGTTGGATCTTGTTGCCCTGAATTCAGTTGTCGCGGTGTGGGTAAGAGAAAGGTAAAGCTTCCCCTGTAACAGGCCGTGGAGGGCCATAGGATTGTGAGACGTTGAGTTCCCAGCATTTTCTATACAATCGGCTCATAGATGGCGGTAAAGTTGTCAGCCTTACGCGCCGGCCGCCCTTTACCCCCAAGAATATTCCTGGTACTCATTTCTGTTAGAGGCTGAGTCGACCCCGGGGCCATAGTGCGGCTGGAAGGATTAGGTCAATTGAAAAAAGAATTCACCTAAATGGGATGTGGGTATTTTCTGTAATGTGGGCATTCTTAGTTTAATTGTTTGCCGCTGTACCTAACGATGCTACGTGCGCAGCTGGTACAGATTTCCATGTACTCTTATTTATCACATGCATGTTGTCTGTAATGTGTAAGATTTATATTACTGTCACGTGTCTTAGTAAGTACAGACGGAGTTTGGATTGATGAATATATTTATTAATACCTTACACAATCAACTCGTAGTTACAAGCAATACATCACTATTGCTGAATTGAACAATTTACAGTTCATCGTCACACACGCACTAGGATTCGCAACCTTCACTAGTCGTACCCTGGTAACGGAATTAGAAGTCTCACTGTGACTAAATCTTCTAATCACACACCAAGTCTTCACAAGCTGAGTTCTAATTCTCCTTCAGCAATTCTCTTCTGAACTCCCAATTCCAATTCTATAATCCTAGATACAGACTCTCGTTATATAGACTCGACACGGACCACGCAGAAATCACGTGTCACGTGTCAGACTGCGTGTTCTTTGATCCGTTATCAGCACTGGGCATTGCGGTGACCTCACAGAAAACACCTCTTCTGTTGTCCTTATAAACATTCGGCACGGACCCCATCGGAAAACACATTTCTGTTGTGTTACGTCACCGCATACCAGAGAATGTGCTTAGTGTGCGTTGCATAGCAACGGTCCGTGCGCGAACTACAGAAAACACTGCTACTGTATTGTTGGCCGCGTGTGTGTTCACACGTCACATTATTATATGTTATTTGTTATGTTTATTGTTTGTCCGTGTACGGCCGAAACATCTAGGGACAGAAAAGTAGGGCAACATAATAAATTGCATCTGAGACGGAAGTATATTTATTCAAAGCAAATACATCAATGCAACAGGAGGAGAAGGGACTGCATTTTGTCACAGCGATGGTCATTAAAACAATCGCTTTATGACGCTGTTGACGAAAACTGGAGCCTTGATATGTGAACAAAAGTCGCGACTTTGAGGACTAAGTACAGAAGATAAGGCCCACATACGCCTATGGGATAATAATGTCATGGTGGCATTCATGGGAGAGGTGAAAGATACAACAAAACGAACTGCTGATTATACATTTCTTGAATAGGACCTAGACGATGTCTAGGTCCGTGACGATGGTGTGTTAATATAGTTACTGTGTTTCTGGACGTTATTCTTCGCTTAGCTCTATCGATTGGGCCCAGCTGAGTAGGTTTTACCTGAAGACGGAGACAGAATCCAGCCTCCAAAACGTCGTGGGTTTTAAATAAAAACAGGACGTTGGATAATGTCCAGAAACACAGTAATTATATTCTTCTTGCAGATTATTCACATAGAAGAAAAATGGGAATTCGTACAATAAAAAAGGACAGCAACGTAAGGAGATAGGATAAGTAGGTTTTCTTTGTGTGTGTGTGTGGGGGGGGAGGGCAAATATGTAGTTTGGACGAGTTCAACGTTCAGTGTTATCGTCAGCTAATTCGTCTTGGTTACACACTGGCTACCATGGGCTCATTAACTGACATGAAGCATGCTTAAAACATAAGATAACACAGCACAACACAATTTCATGTACGAAAGTAGTTTTAGAGTAGGTCGGGTACGCTAATCACAAAATTACTGCGCAAAACTTGTCACGCAATGAAAAATGCCGTCTTCTGGAATGTGGCGCCGTGAAGATATTATGTTTCGGAGGAACGTATCGCCTCCATCTTCAAGGTATGAGAAATCCGCAAGCGATGAGCCAGCGTGAACAGGTGGTTCATCGCTCGTGAATTTCTTATACCCTGAAGATTGAGGCGATACGTTCCTCCGAAACGTCGGTTAACAAAATACCTACACAACGCCACATCCCAGAACACGGCATTCTTCATAGTCACCGCCGTGAAAATCCTCAAATCTTACGCTGTCACACAGTTTTTTTGTTGTCCTTCATATTTCTGCAAGATATTCAGAGGTACATGCCACTTATGGCACAATTTGAAATAATGAAGCTATTTAAATGAGAATTGATTTTTATTCACGAATAAAACGTACGTTTCTCATATATGGTTAACACAAACTGCAAGAACACAAAGGAAAAATAAAAGGTTAAATTACACGCTATTTTGCTTCAGAATTCAACACATAAAACTGTGACGTTACGAAATTCTTTTCCGTTCCTATTTAGAATTAGGAAATTGGGATTGCTTGGAGGGTTAGCTGGTCTGATGCAGCAACCGATCTGGCCACTGAAAGCTTGAACTACGGAAATTGTTCTGTGTAAATATAAGCTGCGTAAAAGCAGTCAAATCAAGGAGTTCTTTCGAGATTATGATGGATTTGACGTGCAAAACAAATGTGAGAAACTGAACACATACAGAGACTTTTAGCAGAAAAAGACAAATCGAACGTTGCAAAAATTAGATGATGATTATGCAAAATTATGTTTCTCTCTTCACTTTCCTAGCTAGTTACATTGCAGAGAATCTTCTGTCGCCTCTGCCTCTCTCTCTCGTGGGTGCCTGAAAGAATAATCTTGTCGCAACGCATTGTGCAATTCCAGTATTAGACACCCTGTAGTACTGCAGCTGGATACTAATGTTTTGACGAACATGCTGCCTCTGTTTTCACGGTCAGACTTCTCCACTCTGTGGGTAGAGGCAACATGTTCCTCTGAAACATCCGTGTGCGCCTACGAGGCTATACTGTGTCACAGTCCAGAGGATGACACAATGGACAGTCAGCCGTTGAAACCTCCAATCGTTCAATTATGTGCGTTGAACAAAAATAGTGGCTCCTCTATCTGTCTGTCTGTCTACCTGTCTGTCTGTCTGCCCGTCTGCCCGTCTATCTATGGCTCTACAGCCCTTGTGGACCTTGGTCACTTTTTCAGTTCCTTAATCCATACACAGCCGGTAGGACTCCTCAGACGGGGGATCAGCCTGTCGCAAGGCCGCTACCTATACACAGAACATGCACACATAATAAACGCACACAGACATCCATGTCTCGAGTGGGATTCGAACCCACGATCCCAGTGTTCGAACGGGCGAAGACCACGCGACCACTCTGATCGGCAGTGGCTCACCTCTGGGTACACCGAAAATCTGTTTTCACACATATCACGTAAATTTGACATATTTCAGTGCTTCGTGGTTTCCGATAATGGGGCAGAAGGTAACTACAGGGCCCCGATAACTGCTTGCACGTTAATCACGCCTTGCAATAGGTAGGTGAACAATGCCACGGCATATGAAAGGTTACCGATCGCCCTTGGGACTTCCCCCCCAACTCTTATCAGACTGACAGTGGTGAAGGACAAGCGGCCTAGAGGATTAAGGTTCTCACGCCGTTAATTTCAGGCCAAAATAAAAATTTGAGAATATCTGCTAGTGCAGAATGTCTCGGGTTAGGGATCACCATTATCCGATGAAGAATTTTCCTTCTTGTGGGTCTGTTCCCTTAGCAAATTGGAAAACAGGCCACCACCGTGACATGGATTCAACCTTAAACTATAAGTCCCCTCTGATCTTCGTCGTCCTCGAGTGCGCCATCATCATCATCATCATCATCATCATCATCTGTCATTCAAGTCAAGTCAGAAAAACCATTCCGATCTGTAGCGTGAATTTCTGCTTTCTCCCTAATATGAAAAGAGACCTGCAGTCATAAATGATCCGCGAAGATTTTATTTAACTTTTTAAAATGGGCCTTGCAGCAGCAGCAACAACAACAATAAAAACAATAACAAGATGTGCCGAAAATACACAGAATCATTTCTGAAACAGCACGTTTTCCGTGCGACAGACATACCTGTTGCATATGCAAGCTTCCCTTCGTCAGTAAAGTCGAGGCCTACTTAAATTGCTGTATGCATTTATACAGTTGTTGTAGGCAGCCTATTCGAAAGAACGTTCTCTTGCTGTGTTATGATAATTTTATTAAGTGAACTCCTCATTGTATCTCAGTTTATGTATAATTTAAGGGCTGTGCCGGGAGTTCAGGCTACATAGGATCCACTGGAAAGGATGTGATGCTCTCCCAGCACTTACCTGGATACTCTGACAGTCGTCATGAGAAACTCTGGGAAGGAAAGCCGGTAGTTAAATCCGGGATCTCCCGAACACGAAGCAAGGGCCCTTGTCGCTGGACAGAGTCTTCAGTGCCGCTTGTTGCGTGAGACCTTGTGAACTCATCGTATCCCACCCCATAACTACCTGACAATTAACCAACAGAACTCGAATGTTCAGCGTCCATGAATGCAAATCTCGCCACTGGACAAAAGTCTGAGTCTGTTCCATTCACATCTGCCCACACATCGGGTTTTTAATGTTAACCTCATCTACTACACGGTCTTCCAAGTGCTCAATTTCCAAGAGGTTTACCTACCTACCTACTTACCTACCCGATACCTGATACTGAAAAAAAACATTAATTTAACAAAGACTACAGGAACTATTAACACTGACCACTTGACATCGTCACAACCTGTGCCCGCAACAGCATTGGGATTCCCCTGTTTCTCTCTCTTTCTCGTTGCTCCCATTTTGCAGCATAGGACATTTGTGAAACGATTTGTTTCACTTCAGTTTCTTAATCCAAGACAGTCGGTAGGACTCCTTGGAAGGGGGATGAGCCCGTTGCAAGGCCGCTACCTATATAAACACAGAATAAATTCAAACACCCATGCTTTAGTGGGATTCGAACCCACAATCCCAGTGTTCGAGCGGGCAAAGACAGTAGGGATTCGCCTGCTCCTTCGATAATGTTTTCCAGTAAGGAGATAACATTTTCCATTGCCTGTAAAAGTCTCGTAAGAATTGGGCACATGCAAATAAACGTCAAGAATAGTTTGTGTTGAAACCCTTGTTAATTCAGGCGGTGAGGCGCGCGACCTGTGTTATGACGTCACTGTGCTGGGCGTCGGCCGCGGCATTGATATCCTGATATTTCCTTGAGTTTCACGGCGTTTCCCTTCAGGCCAATGATGTGGTAATATTATATGACCGGCCACGGCTTCTTACATTATCATTTTATTTATCTGAGTAACTGTTAAGAGTCTGAGAAGGTGTAGCAGCGTTTACATGCAACACTAGTTCCATACAAAATACGTATTTACGAACATCCATGAATTTATGTATTGCAAGGCCGATTAAAACCATGTAAATAAGCTTGTTTTCACCTGATCTATATAAATAAATTGTCCAGTGGTAGGGCATAGAATATACAAACTTCTTTGGATTGCTTCCTGCGGTTAAAGGAGAAGGCAACCATCCAGAGGGCTGTGCCTCGCATTTTCCAGTCCACTACACTCTGTACGTGACCACGCCTGAAGAATCGCCTGCAGGGCCCTGCAGGAATAGCGCAGAAGGCGATATCCAAACACCAGATCATTGAATTACGTGTACACTCAGGTTCTGCTCGCTGTTCGACAAGCGACTTTTGCTCGTCAGATTTCAATCCAGACTTTCGCAAGGAGCTGTCGTGCATGGCCACAGATTAGAGGACTTCCAAAACGTATACAGATTTACTGAGTTTTGTCCTTGTTTTCGGGTAACCTTCCTTCCGTGGTACAGTAGTTGGAAAATAACCTAAGTTCGAATCTCGACTGGAGGCTTGGTTATGACTGAGGGGTTTCGTGATTTTTTCATTACCTCTAGGCAAATTATGAGACCACAACTACTACATCCTTTCGAATTTGTCATCCAGAATGATTTTACCTTTGGATTCTATAAATCCTATCAAGTTTAAAACGTGTCACTAATTAAATAGAAAAGCTTGAAGCGATCCTAAATAAACAGGATGCTAAGTTGTCCAGGTCCGCCCGGAGCATCGGATAATCCAAATCCATACATCACGTAAAATTACAACATAATAGAACTGTATTTTTTAAAAATGTGGGGACTGAGATTTTTTATGGAGATGCTTTATACTAATGTAGAGCTGTACGCCCTATATCCTCTTTAAATAATGCTCAAGATGGCAAGCATTTGTGTTTCGTGAGAGGGCACGATTCGAACAGTCAAACGACCTAAACTATATTATATTTTAGCGTCCTGCTACACTGATTCATGTCCATGGTTTATGCTGACCGTCTTACAGTGTATACATTTTTTCACCTTATTCTTCACTTCCACACTACATCTTTCAGCACTAATGTGTCATCCTCAGGTGTCTTTATGCACGTTAAAACTATTGTACTGCATGCCATGATGTCTTCATTCTAAAATGACTAAAATCTGTATTCATCATAAGACGATGAATTCTAAATAATAAAACTTTTCAGGATTCTTCCTACGTCGCACACAAACACGCGAATTACGCCAATCCTCTTTTATGTGAGCATTCTTCCTACATATATTTGTGTATCGTGTTCTGTGTTGTGTCTTGCTCCTGTTACTGCATTCGTTGTACTGCTCTGAAAAGTTTTATTATTTAGAATTCATCGTCCTATATGACGAATAGAGATTTTAGTCATTTTAGAATGAAGACATTATGGCATGCAGTACAATAGTTTAACGTGTATAAAGAGACCTGAAGATGGCACATTAGTGCTGAAACATGTAGTGTGGAAGTGAAGAATAAGGTGAAAAAGTGTATGCACTGTAAGACGGTCAGCATAAACCATGGACCTAAACTACTTTCTTAATATAGAACTGCCTAATCACAATGCGAGTTAATATTATAGTGTGGATGGGCGGAGCGTTTCTAGGCAACTCTCTGTAAACTACCTTCAGTCGCGTAAGTGCACTCAACAATAGGATGAATGTCTATAGGTCGTTGTTAGGCAACAGTCAGCGCGCCAATGGGTTGGCGAAATTAGCTTTCTATGGAGTCCGTGCCGCGATAGTTGCTACGGAACGTTGCGGTAAACACTCCTCTCCAATAGAGGCTGTCTTCTGTGCGTGGTCGGTACGGAGAATATATAGAGCATAACGAGAATAACACCAGCAGTTCATAAGATATGTAAGCAATTCAGTTGAGTTCAAGACAGCCACGGAAATTTCGTAGTATGAAGACTTCGTGTGTGATTAGTAGACTTCATTTATGTATAACATTTGGAGTGTGTGACTCAGTGAGTCTGTGCTTGTTTCCGTGTTGACATTCGTTGGCAGGAGGCGACTACTGAAGACTGGGAATCCAAATGCTTGTGCAGCGGTGAAATGGAAAGTTTGGAAACAGCGATGGCGTACCACCCCACACGTGGCAATATGAACGACTGTGATCGATCTCTGAACACTGTCTCTCATTGTATGATATCTCGTATTGTGAAAACATTAGTAACACAGAAGTAAATAGCACAAGTTACGATAGACAGGAAAACGTTTGTAACAGACTAATAGATTACTGAATAATAATTAAAACTGGATTGTTACACATAACAACAATGCCAACGGTTACAATCACCGTAAATACAGGATACATTTATGGCAAATTTAGCATAAGGTGGACTGATACATCAGCATGCAGGGGAGGGAAGTGTAATGATAATGGGTTTGCTGACATGAAAAGGGTATTAAAGGTTTGATTAACACCGATAGTAAAATGTTTATATTCGGTTATTTTTATTTAAATCCCACTACATGTCTCCATCTGCAGATATCATCATCAGGTGATCGGCGTATACATGTCATCATCGAATTATCTACTAAAATGGATCAGTGTATCAGCGGATCCATTTCGATAGATAATTCAATCGATCAGTGGATCAATTGATCCGTTTTAGTAGGTAACTAGATGACGATATGTGTATTCCTAGGTCACCTGATGAATATTGCTATATGTACACCCACAGCTAGACAACGAGTTGGTAAACAAGTTCCCGCGAAGACAGATTCTTGGTAAACAGTCTGTTTTAGCTTACGCAACAATAGATGAGGCTGTTTTCTATGTAATCCTCGCCGAGCAGGGGTGGAACAACGGGGTTATGCAACCCGTTTCTAAGCAACGGCTCGGTAAACACAATTCCGCATAACAAGAGACGTCAGCAACAGCAGAGACGGTGTTTTCCTTGGGGTCTATGGAGAGTGCTTATAAAAGAAGTTAATACAGTGACAGAGTTAGCTCAAGTGCAGTGAGGAGTCAGTCAAGAAGAATTTTTAGTTCCGAAGTTACAGAGTGATTGAAGACGAAATAGCAAGAAGAATCCATAGTGATTTGAAGTGCTAGTTCCTGTGTTAAGATCCGTTGCCAGGAGACGACTAGTGAAGACTGGAAATCCTAGTGCGTGTCCAACGGTGATTGGAAAGTGTGAAAATCAGCGATAGCGCTCTATTAATTGTAAATAAGAATTGCTAATAGATCCAATCATCCGAACTAGAACACGTTAATTTCGTCACGCGTACCCACTTTTTTTCCATTGGCGATACAGCCCTCGTTTGGGCCTAGGCCTACCTCCATGAAACTCTCCGTTCACTTCGGTTTCACTAGATCTTAGACATACGGTAGGACTCCTTGGGCGGGTTATCAGCTCGTCGCAAGGCCTCTACCTGTACACAAACATCCATGCCCTGAGTGGAGTTCGAACCCACGATCCCGGCTTCCGAGCGAGCGAAGACAGTGCACGCCTTAGACCGCTCGACTACCGTGTCCGGCCGCGTACCCACATACACGCAACATATGCAGACTGAAACATGTAGTGGAATGTAATTAAAAGTGAATGAATATTGAATATTAGTTCATAATCAGCTGTTATATAGACGGCTCTCAGTTAAACCGTTACTACATGATACACAACAAGATGCAAAAATGTAAGACAATGAAAAGGGTGACACATCTTTCTGCTGCCCTTAATGGGATTCTGAGAGACATTGGAATGTCTGTTATGATAATCAGCGTAAGAAGGAAGTAGTTGTGAGCTATTTCAGGATCTATGAAGCAAAATTATAGCCGCCTAGATTCGATCCAACGATATATGAATGCCAGGAAGCATCTCTGTTGCCCAATTTTAAGTCTGTCCGTTATTCAGCGTGGAAGTTTTATCTTCCCACTTTCTGTCCAAAACGTAAATAATGAACACGAGACTACAATTTCACCTGTTTCCTGACGTGGGTTTAGAGACTGATCTTAATTTTATGTGAGGAACACAAACTGAGGCCGCTTAATACAAATGCTAAGGAGAGAATTTTTAATCAAGAAAGGGAAAGTAACAGGAGACAATTACAGAATTATGAACTTTGTAATTGTAATATTAATAAAACATTATTAGGGTATAGCAGGCATGAAAGAAATGACAAATGAATACAGCTTTTTAGGGGAACCCCAGTAGAAGAATCGACTGCGGAACCCAAGACCTAAACGGAATAACGTATTCAAATTAATCTTAAAGAAATACAATTTGAGGATATACACCGATTCGAAGCCGGTCACAGTGGCCGCACGGTCTAAGGCATGAACTGTCTTCGCCCGCTTAAACACTGGGATCATGGGTTCGAATCCAAATTGAGGCATGGATGCCTGTGTACGTTTATTCTGTGTTTGTGCTCTCCTGTGTGTACGTAGCGGCCTTGTGACGGGCCGATACCGCGCCCGAGGAGTCCTATCGACTGTCTAAAAGATCAAGGAAGTGAAAAAGCGGCCAAGGCCCAACAAAGGGCTGTAGAGCCATGGACAGATAAGACTGGATTGAAATAACTGAAGAGGTTAAGGAGTGCAGGAAATTAAACTGCACACAACAATATCCAGTACTTACTAAAATCATCTATTGAATGGGGTGCTTCGAAGTCGGGATGAGGATCCATTTCAGTGAAACTCATTTTCCTTCTTCGTTGGTCTACGCACTCCGCAGTCCCACGTTTCGGCCGCTCACCATAACATCATGCGTCACTCTAGTTCCAAGGTCATGATGAGCGTAATCACAGTCTCTTGTCTCCACTGACGCTGAAGTTAAGCTATTCCTTCACTCCTCGACATTGTAACCATACCGCAGATGACACAGTATCACTTCAGATTAAACAAATTCGTGTTGAAAGGGATTATGAAAGACAGTCAACACAAGATACAGTTTCGACGAAAGTTAGCCTTCAGACGAACAGCTGTACTTAATAATAACACTCCGAAACACATAACTTTATTTGATCGAAATCTGCAAGTGTAAAGATTATGTGTTTAACATGTTCACATTTCAGAGAAAGACTGGCAAGACGGTATGAATGCGCTTTCTACATATCATTTCGTGCCACGGTAGAAGTTGCAAACAGCAGTCTAATATAATAAAAGGAAATATTCTTCTCTTGTTAACATGGGAAGTTATGACTGCAGTATGACATTATAATAAGAGCCGCAAATATTCTCACGGTGCAAAGTAGTTGGGCTTATTGTTACTACAGCGTGTTGTTTGCAATTAACTGCGTCTATTAATGCATAAGTGGCCTAACTTAGATTTCCTTCATTTTATTTTAATTCAGTAATCTGCAACATTGGCTAATAGCGGAAGACAGATTAAAGTACAGTTCCAAGTGCTGCGTTTCATTCTTTAAAGTACCGCAATGATTGTGAATGTTAAAGGCCACTTAACAGAGTTTAATTCGTTTTGAATTAGACCCCTATTACTCCATGTGAGATTAGGAATTATGCTACTGTACAAAGATCTGAGGTTCTCACAATGGTAACTATGAACAGTGCTATTTGTAATATCTGGTAGAAGCTTACCGGCGTTTAGGAGGAACGTACTGATTCCATCTTCACGGTCAAAGAGTGAGCCGACGAAGGAAACAAACGGTCATTCCAATTGCTGCCTTCTTACATGTCTTACTGGAGGCAGTATGTTTCTCCGAAACGTCTGTATTATCCTACAAGATTACACGACGTTGTGTCCCACAAGAAAATACTCTTTATATTCTTCACTCGACGAAAATATTTCAGAGCACAGAATCGAGGTGGAATCGTTACTGAATAATATTTAAAATTCATATTTGTCACTTTACATTGCTGAGTACTTAGTGAGCTCTGCCTAACCGAACACAGAAGTAGGACACTGTGTGGAACATATTAGTGTAACTTGTAACTGCGTTTGTTCTTTGAAAAGCAGACGCGTCAATACAGAAGAGTATTATACATGATTTAGGCTTGCACGACTATGAAAGTTGCAAAATCCCAAAGCCTACGTGAATTCATATTAATTTAGAATAGATAAAAAAATAAGAAATAATACCCAAGTTTAATGTACGTTAGGCCTATACATTAGTCTACATTGTGTTCAAAGCCTCAGTTAGACAGCAAATTTATTCCTAATAATTAATTGAAAAGGTTTCATGTTTCGGCGTCAGTCGTACGCCATCATCAGAACGTCTCAACAGTGTGCAGAGGAAGTTGTACACACACCCAGCAGCGCTGCTCGTGACATCTGCTGGCTGAAATGTGCAGCTCCCTCCGCTCATTCAACTAAAAGAGCCTTATAAGACTGACGCCGAAATATATAAGCATTTGAATTATTACAAATAAAGTTGCGTTTGGCTGCAGAGACGTTAACCGTCTTGTTTATATCATTCTAACACAAAGAAGTGCAACCATTTAAATCTAAATTTCTGTACATCAGTAGCTGAGAATTCTAATGAAACTGAAGATCAGTATGATTTCTGTTATGGTATTTAATATTTCAGCTGTCTAAACCTTTCATTAAAAAATGTAATATGCAATCTGTTCTAAAGAACTTTTCCTACTCTGAAGATGAACACAGCAATTTCCTCCGAAACTCGGTACATGTCATCCACACTGGGAGCCAGCCACAACTATTCAAACGGAATATGGAAGTTTCAGAACATACTGGGCTCGTGCCGTGATATAAATGAAGTTCTTGCCCGTGAATCAGACTCTTAATGTGTACAAGCAGAGGTTAATGGTTAGAAGACTAAGCAAGGTTTTGAGAATTTGACTCAGTTTGTTACAATGAAAAATGATACTGCTAGACGGCCTATGCTTATTGTCTATAAGAGAAAACAATATACCTAGGATTACAGGTACAAGAAAGTCTGTCAGCGAAGAAAGTAAATCTATGGAGGTTCTAGAGAAGTATCGTATCTGAAAAAGAAATGAAGAAAAACGTAAAAGGAAAAAAGATGGGGTCGGAAAAGATCACAGCAGAACTCTCTTTCGGCTGTCGTCCCAGTAGAGCACAAGACAGAATATGCCTCCAAATAAACGACTAGTTTCTCTCAGACATCTTTCATTACCTGGTGCTGAATCGTTGAGCTTTCTACTTTCCAGAGACGAAAGAAAAAAATCATTGTAACTTGAGAATGTGCTGAAAAATTTTCACATTACTTGGCTTCAGAATATCTGATCTCCTTTTGTTAGCTCCAAACAATCAACTGTGTCACTGTGTTGACTGCGGTGTGTTCTCTGAAAGGGAACGAAAGTGAAATTGTTGAGTTAATGTCCTTTACTGTCAGCTTGAAACCTGTAGATTGTTGAAATGTTAACGCACATTGTCATGGTGATAACAGTGGTCCAGAGCCTATCGCGCCAAAGAAATCTGACGAAGGTCTCTTTGCCAGTTCGAGAGTGCGAAATTTGAGGCTCATATGGTGATGACTACGAATGTACTGCACTACGCTCCTCCGAAACGTCGGTAACGATATACAAGGCTACTCGGCGTCACATCCAAGGAGGGAATTTGTGTGAGATTTCCAAACCTTAATGTATCTATTGGTAGTTTCATTTGACATTGATACAGCGTGCCGGTGTGTTAGCACAGCATGTCCCGAAAGTCCGGCTTCACACGGAATATTGAAGTTTAGACAAAGTCGTTACGAAACGTATTCAGTAGAGACTACATTTGCAGACGAAAATGTGGAAAGGTTGTGCAGGTCCAGGAGAACGGTGTGAATTGTTTGTGGTGTTGTCTCACTGCATAATTCGCTCCTGAAGATGCGATTGCACATGATCCCAGACTTATGTAGCATTCTGTACATCTGCTGATACTGGTCCTGAGGTCCAGTAAACTTTGCACAGAAGCAAATCAATCATGTTCTCTAAATTTATTGGAATATTATCATTATATCTACTACTTTTTCACTAAATTGGATTCTTTCCCTTTGCTGCATTCGTATTTCTTGTCCATCTTGCCTATCACTCCCTGATCCGTATGAAGTCTGCTAACCCGTGTAGAGTGTGGACTGCGCCTTTGTGAAATCTTAACTTCCCTGCTGTGTTATTTCCATTAGGTGCAAATATTTTCATCGGTTCTTTTCTGAAACATCCTCAGTCTTGTGCTATTCTAGGGGAGTGGGCGACAAAGCTTCACAACCATAAGGAAAACAGATACAATTATTATTTTCTTTTGTTAGCCTACTTTTATTTTCTTAAGAAATAAAAAAGGCAGGCAACTGCGACCAGCAAGCTGCATGTTTGTGTCTGTGTCCTCCGTACAACGTTTCAACAGAGAGAATGAATTTCGTGAGATGTGATATGAAAGTTATGATATTTACAGTTGGAAGCAATAAAGTGTTCAGGATCCGTTAGGTTTCCGTTGTAAGACTACAGGCGCACGCTAACCTACGGAGTGAACTGCACATCACCGATCAAATGTAAATTTAAATTACCTAAATATGACATTAATATGTGTCAAGCTGGAAGTCTGTGCAGCAGGAAAGCATGCTTAATGAGTTCTGCGCAAACTGCCTGTTTTGGAAACTTGTTTCCAGTGCATACACTCTGCTTGCTACTCACTGCTAACTAAGCCTGTGCTTTGATCCTCAAGATGGAGTCAGAACGCTCCTCCCAAAGGCTAGTAAATTCTACCATACGACAGGACATGTCGCCCCAGAAGACAGTACTGTTTAGCGTGTACACGGCACACAAAGTGTTCAGGACCGCACTACATGCGACGTATTGACGTGGAAGTAAACAGCATTAAACGTAAAAGGGACAGCATCTCATTTTGAAGGTTTCAAGTAGCTTAAAAATATTTTGTCACTTAGAATAAATATATTTCTTATCAGTTACATAAAAGAAATGAGAAAATAATTGACAGTTGATGCACTTGTTGGAGAGGTGAATCATTGTTGTTCTCAGACAGGAGGGTAAAGGTCAACTTAGGAACAAGTGTACAAACTTAAAGGCCAGGGATGAATATGCTTTCGAAACTGAACTGTGGGAACGCAGATTCGATTGCCCATGCTCCACTTTTACGATCGATCAGTATTCCATGTATCAGGCAAACAAAAAGAAGAGCTGAAAACAGAACATTCAAATTCTCAACTTCTTATTAGAAAATGTGATGGGTTCCTACTGGGCGAAAAAGAAGCAAAGTCATTAATTTTAATGGTAATGACAGAGAAAGGATACTGTTGTACTATAAAAAGTCCACTAATGAATTTCATGAAGTAACACGAGGTCATTAAGAGTTGAGGTTAATTGGCTCAGCGCATGTGTCACTCTTGTGGTGAGGCGCGAATTGTACTGACGTGTTGGTGGTGGTAATTAAAACACAGTCAGATGTTGAGGAATGACGGAAGTTGCGTGAAACGAGCCCCAATAAAGTCATGTCATGTTGTGGGAAGCATGAAACAATCTCAACATCCTCTCACTTGCAATGCTCCCAACAAACACACAGTTTCAGAGAATGGTCACGTAGCTCATTTTGGGCTGATAACGAAGTCAGCCCCATTCACTATCCCGCAACTTTCTCTAGTACTCGCAGATCCTAAGGATTCAGGCTCAGTGGTATTGATAGTAAGTGCTGAGAATTGTGAGGTGTTGTTCGTCGTTGGGAGTGTGACCCCGGCACAGCGCGTCCCGAAGTTGTGGATGGAGGATACTGCATGCTGATATGTAACATAACCAATCATGAAACTGGACAGGAGACTGTCTTTCGTCTTATTGCAACAGACACATCAAAACTCTTATGTTACGAAATGTAACACATTTGGACAGATTTTATGTGCAGAATACAGTAGTAGCCACCTGTAAACACGCTCGAATTTGGTCACTGAAGCCAGTGTAGAGAGTTTTCTTGAGCGGAGAATAACTGTCAATTAGTTAGAGCTGTACAGCGGAGTTTGTTCAAATTATAAAAAAGTAGAAGCTTCTTGTTGGATAAATCGTCGACTTATTCCCTTTATGCTCTAAGTACTCGAAGGAGACGTGTCCCTGCGCCACTTTGCTCACCACAAATCCCACGTGAACGAAACATTTACATATGCTCCAATTTATTTGGAAAACCGTCGAGGATAAATGTAGGCAGACTCTCTCGTTCTTTGTCCGTTTTATTCTTGAAATGTTTTTAATAGTACTAATGCATTTCGAGATCCTAACACGGAAGTGCGAGAGACAGAAATTCTGTGTGAATAGAGTTGGCATTAAGAGCTGGTTAACGAGCCTCGTTTGGCTCTAATGCGAATGCATTTCGAGATCCTAACACGAAGGTACGAGGGACAGAAATTCTGGGTGAATAGAGTTGGCATTAAGAACTGATTAATGAGCCTCGTTTGGCTCACCGAAACGTAGAAACCGAGAAAATCGGATCAAGCCGTGACACTACTGGTTTGTATCAGAGAGGTACTTGGTTCGAATCTCGAATGAGGTTTTTTCGTGGTTCTCGTACGGGGCAACGCCCGACTATCAGGCCGACCACAAAATAAGCCACAATCTTTTCTTTCCATTTCGTCATTCGTCATTGACGTTTTGCATTCTAAGCTACTGACAGCGTCATTAAGCGGACTGTAAGCAAATAAAAAGGGATGGGAAATACAATTACGTCATAGCATCACGCATGCGCAATATCGTGCGTCAGGACAGTTCTGTATTTCCAAGAAGTCTTTAGGGTCCGTATTTTTCTTTAAAATATGCGTTCGCTGTCATTATAAAGTGAACAGAATTCTTTAAGTAACCCCCCCCCCAAAAAAAAATATTACTCTCAGTAGAATTCTTTGTGGGTTATTTAATGACGATTTCAGTATCGCACTACACGGCGTCAGGTGGTTAGATGACTGGTCAATGTTGAATTAGAAATAATCTCGAAGCACTATGCAGGGGCCTATATGATATTTTCCTATAGGTACTGAGGAAAACAACGAAAGACATTAGTCAGGAGCTAATCCGAATCAGTAATTTAGTAACGTGTCATGTCAGCCACCTCCGTAGTCTAGAGGTAACGTTCCCACCTCATGACTCGTGGTACGCGGGTTCAAACCCGGCGGAGGTCGTGGAATTTTTAAGGGCGGAAAAATTCAGGGAACAAGTCCTCCGGGAGGGACTTTAAGCCGTGGGTCCCGTGTCGTAGCTTTACGGCACGTAAAAGAACCTCATATCTCCAAAGGAGGTCACTGAGCCAAATTCAGGACGTTTCCCGCCCAACAGTAGTCTCTAACGCCTCTGATAGATGGGGGAAGCATTATAGATACCGCCAAGCCAGTAGAGGCCGAACTCGCTGGCTCGATCGGGACTGATGGTACGCACCAATATCGGCAGGGTATAGAGACTGGTAGAATATCATAGAGGGAAGCACAATGGACCAATACTGGTGTAAGTGCATGGGAAAACCCACCCTCTCCAATAACTGACTAACTAACGTGTCATGTCACACAGTTTTATTCACTTGGCACTGTCCAGCCCGTCTGTGAGAAACAGGAGCGTCCCGGAAGGGAATACATAATTTGAAAAGAATCCGGAAGGGCGCTCTGCGCTGCTAATGCGCTCCAGAAAAAGATGGCCTCCCAGCTCTGAACAGGAAGAGGCCCATGACCCGACCGCTACAGCAGGTTGTTCTTAACAAAAGTCGCATAATTGTTCCCACATTATAAACCATACTGTATCACGATATCTCTCGAGTCCGGAGAAACTGCGTGCTACTCTTAACGTGTAAGTGGCCTAAGGCACGCATACAAAACCAGACTCTTCCGCACCAAAGGAAGAAGATGTATGTAAACTGGGGTTGTCAACCATTAATATTTCATTTAAATTCTATATCTTGTTATACTCAGTCATTATATAACTGATTAGTGTTAAATTTACTGTAATGACTGCCGACACAAGTGACGACTAGCGTCTTTGTTGAAAATCACTACATGTTTCGACCTGATAAGTCATGGTTACGTGCTACAGGAACTAGAAATTTTATTACTGAATCCTTATACTATCTTTTATAACTGCTTGACTAGATTATGAAAGCGGAATAGCTTAGTCAACGATCGAGGAATCCAGGTTCGATTCCCGGCAAGGAAAATGGCTACTCCTCAGCGTCCAGAACGGCTGTAAGGCCCATCTGCCCTCATATCGAACGGATATGGGGGTAAAGGGGGGGGGGAAAGAAGCCGGGGCGTGAAACTGACCACTTACTTCCATTTAGTGCCAAGGTTAAGAATGCGTGGGGTTATACCTCCACACTCTTAATGGCGTGAAGCGTACATTAAGCACACGGAGGATATTACATTTATCTTACCTTGATTAATACTTAAACAGTAAGTGTACGAGAATGATGCAGATATTGAGGATATTAGTAGACCCAGTACTGGACGTAAAAATGACGACCCGATGTGTTTCTCGAGTTGCAGCCAATGACGGTCACTAATGACAGTTCTCAGACATTGAGTAGTTTTACATCCGACAGAATAATTTCTTACAAATATAGATTATTTACATTAAACCTTACAACAGGACATGTTTCGAACCTTACTGGGTCATCATCAGGTGTATTATTTGTACTTAGATATTGAACTTGTTTTTTAATATGGACCCAAATTTTGAATATGACAATATAACATGTAATACGTAATATGCTTGACAACAAAACTCTCAAGAGGAGGTAAAGTCCTGGCTGAAATAACGTAGAAGAAATTATTTTAATAGACAAGAGACAGTCAAATGCTTCTCTTCTGGCTTGGCATTCATATTGGTTCTGACAACAAACTTCATTAGTTTCTATATGCGTTGTTATACGTAAGTTGATTCTGTCATCGGCCGAGACATGCAGAGTGCCAACATGTGTGTGTTTTACGGGACACGTTGATGATGGAGCGATAAATCACTTTTATTGCGACTTGAAGATGCTTGCGCAAACGATTTCAACAACGATTGGACGGACCCACTTGGTAACAACCTTGCATCAGACATCACACCGTTAAGGAGCGAGGGACAGAGATGCCTCTCACATCTACGTGTTTCCTGCATCCTGAGTTCTGACACTTTCTCTGCATTCAGAACTTGCTTATGGAGCTTCAGTTTATTTTACGACTGTTTTCAGCTAATTTAATAACCANAGAGGCATTGGAAACTACTAGGGCGGGAAATTGTTGCCTAATTTTGCTCAGAGGTCTCCTAGAGACATGAGGATCTTTTACGTGCCGTAAATCTACGACACGGGACCCACGGCTTGAAGTCCCTCCCAAAGGACTTGTTCCCTGAATTTTTCCGACCTTAAAAATTCCACGACCTCCGCCGGGATTGAACCCGCGTACCTTGAGTCATGAGGTGGGATCGTTACCCCTAGACTACGGAGGCCGCTTAACGAGTCGGGATAGTTCAGTCGGGTTCAATTCCCGGAGTGACAAGATTTTTCTCTTCTCCACAGCGTTCAGACCGATTGAGGCCCACCCAGTCTCCTATCCAGTGGGTACCGGGAACGACTTCCCCCGGGGCTAAACGGCTGGGGAGTGAAGCTGACCACCCACCTCAATCGAATGCCGAGGCCAAGAATAGTGGAGTAATACCTCCACCCCCCCATATGTCTTCATGATATAGTTCTTAGTACTTAAGCAAAGGGATAATTTTACTTTTTACGACATATTCTGAAACTCGAATTTTGGAGAATGTGGAAGTACGCGTACTAACCCAGCTTTGCCAGAAGGGATTAGTGCTAACATTATTCGTGAGGTGGAGCGAGGCTGAGCCACTAGTGGGCGCATTGCACAAGACACTGTGGAGCTGTTAGTGTAATGAGAATTGGCAGGGGAAACCGATGTACTTGATGAAAAAATACCCCAGCGCCATTTTGTCCCCCAGAAGCCCCTGTTTACCTGAACCTGGAACTGAACATGGGACGCTGCGTTGGGAAGCCGGGGAATAACCGCCTGAGAAGCCTTGTATGAGGGGCTGAGGAAAGCTACGAGAAACTCGATTCATATATCGACCCGGAGACGGGATGTCTCGATTGAAGGATTCTGTAGCTTCCATCGAGCCGATGGAAGCAAATGCCGGGATGGAACCTTACGTCAGGCCCGTACCGCTGAAATCATCATTCAGTAATGATTCTACCACCGGACGTCATATGATTTGGGCTGCTGGCAGCTTCGTCAAATGACCCTCAAGCAAATAAATAAATAAATCATTTTTTGGAATAGGATTAATACAATTACCATTAATGACGAATATTAAGGAATACAGAAAGAAGTGGTCGTGGTCTGTTAACTGGTGACTGAGAAGAGCCGCGACAGGCATCAGAATAGTTGCTATTAAAAGCAGAACCAGTACCAAAACCTACGCCGGCATATTATGTGAACATCTTCTGCTTCCTTCATGATTTTCCTCAGATCTCCCAGCCGATTTAGATTAGCCAAATTTTTAACAAGTTTATAAATAATAATCACAACCTATGTCTTGTTACAGTAATCACCGTTTATAGTAATTCTTACGTTATTAATTACATAAGTAGTGATTAATGGTTGTTATACGTTGTTTTGTAGAGGTGATAATTTTCGAAAATGTTGGTGAACTTCGGATGAATTTGAATCTTAATGTGTAAGACTAATCAGCAGCATATAAAACAGTTTGTAAGAATCAGAAGAAAAAGAAAGCACCTGCTCACGCTGGTTCCTCGCCCGCGAATTTTCTACTTTTTTCTTTTACTCTGAAGACGGAGGCGATACGTTCCTCCGAAACTTCGGTTAACACAATATCTACACGGCACTACATCCCAGAAGACTGCTTTCTTCATAGTCACTGCTGTGAAAAACCTCAAATCTTACAGCCTAACCTGGAGTGTACAGAAGTTAGTTGAAATTTCAAAACCAATCTTGATACAATCCCCAAAACTCATAATATTATCGTACATGGCTGATATATTATTTGGCGATGCTGTATCAGTTTAAACAGACTGGAGGGTGGACTACATTCATCTCCCTCACGATGCAAACCAGTGGCGGGCTCTAGTGAGCACAGTAACGAACTTTTGTGTTCCATTATATTCCAGGAATTTCTGGAATAGGTGAGCAACTGCTGGGTTTTCAAGGACTCAGCACTTTGTAATTTATTGTAACAACCGTGGTGTTTATGCACATTGAACTGGAAACGAGGAGTCACCTATCTTAATGCCCCTATTCGAGTGGAGAGGTAATAAAACCACGAACATTCTCAACGAAAACAGCAAATATGCACACTGAGATTCGAACCGTATATCTTCGTAGTTGGTTGAGGGGCTATGCTACAACCCGGGAGGTAGCGGATTCAAGTCCCAATGAGGTCATTGGATTTTTTCAATTGACCTAATCCTTTCAGCCGCACTATGGCCCTGGGGTCGACTCAGCCTCTAACAGAAATGAGTACCAGAAATTAATTAAATAATTTTCCTGGGGAGTAAAGCGCGGCCGGCGCGTAAGGCTGACAACCTTACCGCCATCTTTGAGCCGATTGTCTAGATAATGTGGGACCCTCAACGTCTCACAACCCTGTGGGCCTTCACGGCCTGGTACAGGGATAGCTTTACTTTTTACTTTATATCTCCGGAATACAAGACAAGTTAACCTGCTCGGCTAAATTGCGGGTAACCACAGACAGTTCGGAAAGAGGCAACATAGTGCACTGATGCACTGAGAAGCTACCCGAAGTTGACGAGCTGACGATATGAAATGTGGAGAGCAGTGGGCCCCACTCAGAACAATGGGGCCTCTCCTGTGGGTATGGGAACTTGGCCTACTGAGGAAAAACGGAACCGCCGGATTACAACGGCGAAATGCGATGTTGCAACTCTCACTCAATTAGCAGCCGCGATCTAGCCAAGAGCATCACATTTGTCAGTGCCATATGAACCCAGCAGATTACTTCTCGGTACACGAACACAAGGGAATTTTTAATCAACGCGTATACACGGGTAGATGTGTCTGCACTTTTGCTTACCCCCCCACCCTAAAAAGTTATTCGCCTTCTCCCAAAGAAAGACAAAAGATGCAATATGGTAAAAAGAAAATTAAAATTCATATAGAGCTTCGAACATAAGAAATTATATTGTTGAAAAATAAAATAAGAATGCCGTCTTCCGGTATGTGGCGCAGTGTATATCTTGTGCAAACCGACGTTTTGGAGGAACCTATCGCCTCCATCTTCAGGGTAGAAAAATAAGCGAGCTAGGAACCAGCGTTCCTTTTTCTTGTCCCTCTGACAGCAAACGATGTAGGTTTAACTGAGAGTGTTAGGGGTTCATATCTGCTTGTTAAACTCCACTGTGTATTGGCTTACGGGCGTATTTTATCTGTTTCGCTTGTCATCCAGTGTCCTCGCCTCACTATGGTAGGCTACTTTATATAATATCACATGTATACAGCCGGGATAGCGTAGTAGGTATAGCGACTGGCTACAGGCTGAACGACAGAGGTGTCGGAGTTCGAGTCCCGGTAGGGTCAAGAATTTTCTGCTATCCACGTTGTCTAGACCAGCTCTGGGGTACACCCAACCTCCTGTTCAATGGGTACACGGATGTGAAGCTGACCACTCACCACTCAAGAAAATGTGGCTCTATACATCCACTTCCACATACGCCTTCATGGCGTAGTGTTTAATTAGTTAAGCACAGGGACAACTTTTCCTGGACAGTCCTGTATCAAGTCTGAGTGCTGCAGTGGATGCATGCCACAAAGAAGCTGAGAGATTGCCCTTGTTGCAGACGGCCGAAGGTGGGTAGCATGAAGAAGTGTATCCCAGATAAGCCTCAAGATATCAAGCTAGTTTCCAAAGATAACACAAAAAGTAAAAAGAAGGAAGATAATTTTAACATCTTGTTATCCTCTTCTTCTGTACTGAATTGTAGGTAATGATCATGTTCAAATTTCAGCATTTCTTATAAGTACCCAGCTAAATACACAGAGCTGCTGAATTTTTCTTGTGCAGCTTATAGTCAAGTAATTCCCCACGCTTTGCGGAGCCCGAAGATGCATTACTGTGCTCAAAAGAACCTCCCACTTGACCGTATTCTGATCCACATGAATCCAGTCAGCACTCTTCCATAAACCCTCTTCTGTAGATCGGTTCCCATTAGGGTTTCTTACTAAGATTTCATGTGCATTTATCTGAGAAAATAAAACTCCATTCTGTTTCGAATAGTTTATTCGGCCAACATCATGATGTTGGTGCGGAGTTCTTCCGATAGCGTCGCTGACTGTCAGCGAGACTGTCCACAGGAGGATAATATGATACATGCAACGGATTTTCCTCTTTACAGCAGTTTAATACTTCATTATTTCGATCTTTATTAAGGCCAAGAGTAATATCACTGCTTGATAATGGATCTCGTGAACACGAAGATTATATCCGCATCATGGCCTAGTTCCAAACAACAAAATATCACACACTTTAACATGTGATTTAGACACCGGAAGTGAGGTATGATATTGCGAGATCCCTTTCTCGGGGCTTTGACCGTCCCCTATGAAGTAGCCGCCATCTTGAGTCGAGGTCAGAGAGTAGCGCACCCACAACAACACAATATGGCGACACGCGAATTAACTGTGCGACTTTTCTTGTGGGAACCTCAGCTACCTGCGCTTGTTCTTAATGAAGGGTCAAAGCGCGGGGTTAAACAAAATTACGGATTTTTTCTCTTTCTACCTTCTTCATTTTGTCTTTTATTTCGTCCCCTTCTCATTGAAATGGTGGATAAGTAGGCCGCCCTCGCTTTGTTGTGATACACACACTGCTTACAGTGCGCTTTCATCTGTGTGTGTGAGGCGCAGCACTGACAATTACAGCGCTAATGATGTGATAGCATATCAGAGCAGCGCATCTTTCTTTGTATGTAGGAAGTTGGTAGGATGAAGACTTAGACAGGACGCCGTATTCTACAGCGTCAGTACTTAACTACAACTGTATAAGAACCACAATAAAAGATTCAGGGGTCCCGACATTTACCGTTATCTTAAACAGTACCGAAATGGAGGTCTAAAGCATCTTTCAAATGATTAGTCTGAGATTACGGGTTTCCGTTTCTTGCAACTGAACGTTAACACAGCTAATTAACAGCGCAGATACTGAACTTCTTAGGACTACAAATTTCATTGTTCGCAAAGATTTCAACAGTTTCAATCACTATTCGTATGGCCGTGAATGCTGCTATTTTTACATATTCCATTAAATGTACAATGGTTCTCTTCGGAGTAAAATCTGTAGGTCCCCTTCTTCTGGGGGCCACGTCTCCCGGGAAATAATACGGCCGGGGCGTGAACGTGACCACTTACCTCCATCTAGTGCCGAGGTCAAGAATGGTGGAGCTATACCTCTACTCTCCCTAAAGTATTTGTGGCGTGGTGCTTAATTCATTAAGCACAGGGACAACTTTACGTACTGCTTGTATGTCTTAATGGCATCTATACCGTATATCATGTACCAGTTTCTTATACGTAAAATGTAAATTGTCACAGTGAACCGATATGGACCAAAATCAAAGATGTCCGATGTCCGACTGTAGATTAAAATATCAAGTTTAATGGTTACCCATTTAAAAATAATCTAAATAAAACGTGCAGAAAGACTAAGTCATCGATTTTACAAATGCTGTTTTCACTTCATGCATTTCGTATAAGCTGCTCCTGTTCTGCTGTAAAGCTTGTTCTGTAGGACACATTGCATAATTACCCTTGCCGAAGGAGCAGTAGCGATTGGCTGTAAGGATGGTTTTGGAAATGCGACTCGTTTGAAATACGCAAGTCGAATAGTCAGCTGACAAATAATTTTTAAAATTTTTACAAAATTTTAAGGTTTCTTCACACTATTTTGATCGTAATATTTTAAAAGAGGTGAAGTTAACTTTTCCATGATATTTGAACAGATATAAAGTAATTTATGTGTCATTTAAATGAACAGGGTATTGAGGAGAATATTTGGGCCTAAGAGGGATGAAGTGACGGGAGGTTAGAGGAAAGTGCATAATGAGGTGCTTCATAATTTATACTCTTCTCCAAGTATAATTAGAATGATCAAGTCAAGGAGGATGAGATGGGCAGGACATGTAGCACGAATAGGGGGAGAAGAGGAATGCATATAGAATATTAGTGGGAAAGCCTGAAGGAAAGAGACCACTAGGAAAATTAAGACGTAGGTGTGTGGACAATATTAAAATGGATCTCAGAGAGATAGGATGGGATGGTATGGACTAGATCGATCTGGCTCAGGATAGGGACCGGTGGACTCTTGTGAACACGGTAATGAACTTTCCGGTTCTGTAAATGCTGGGAAGTTCTTGAGTAGCTGCACAATTGGCGGTTTCTCAAGAAGGGCTCAGCTCCATGAGTGAGTGAGTGAGTGTGTGAGTGAGAGTGACATTTTAAACGTGAACTGTGCTGTGACGAACATCTGATAACTAACTTCATGGAGCTGAGCCAGTTGTACCAGTGCCTGAACCTGAATGTTTATTACCGTGTTCATTGGTCCCTATACTGCGCCAGATCAACCAAGTTCATACCGCCTCAACCTATCTCTCTAAGATCTATTTTAATACAATTCAGCCACCTAGGTCTTGATCTTCTTAGTGGTCTCTTTCCTTCTCTTTCCCATAAAAAATCCTATATGCATTCCTCTTCGCCACCAGTCGTGCTACATGCCCTTCCCACCTCATCCTCCTTGACTTGATCATTCTAATTATACTTGGAGAAGAGTACAAGCTATGAAGCTCCTCATTATGCAGTTTTCTCCAACCTCCTGTCACTTCATCTCACTTCGGTCCAAATATTCTCCTCAGCACCCTGTTCTCAAATACCCTCAGTCTGTGGCCCTCCCTTAATGTCAGAGACCAAGTTTCACACCCATACAGAACCACAGGAAAAATTATAGTTTTGTATATTCTAATTTTTAAGTTTTTACCCAGCAGACGAGAAGACAAAAGGGTAGCAAACATTACCTGAGTTCAATCTCCTCTTAATTTTCTCCTGAAGCAAATTTTGATTTATTACTGTCGTTCCAAAATATTTGAACTGTGCCATATTTTCAAAGGATTTATCGGTTATCTTTATGTCATGATTTTTCCTTCCTTTCTGGTGACGACACTTAGTTTTCTCTGCGTTTGCTTCTAGACCAACCTCTTTACTTGCGTCAATTAAAGTTTGCATCTTTTTCTTTGTGGTATATACATTATCACCCAGTAGATTCACATCATCAGCATAAACCAGCAGCTGATGTGTCCCGTTTAATTTCAGTCCCACCTGGTTTTCCTGGACCTTCCTAATTGCATATTCTAAAGCAAAGTTGAAAAGCAGTGACGTTAAAGCACATCCTTGTTTGACAAATATCTGATAGAGAACCTAATTTTGGATTGGGCTTTGTTCTAATGGCCATTAGATTTAATTATGAATCATTTCGAATAGGTAAATTTTCATGAGTATGAATTAAACCAGTGAAATTATGTCCAATGAAATTAAAGTGGCTAGTTGTAAATTAGGGTTATAAATTTACATATGGGTCCGTGGGTGGAACTGCATAGCAAATGAAATAATGGGTGGAGATGTATCTGGCCCTTTTATGGAGGGGGTCGCAGTCAAGGTCTGAAATTTAACCCTCTGGAACATGAAATTCATCTAAATAATATTTAAAAAAGTTCTTACGTCACAGAAAACACGTTAGGCCCCTAATAAACAACCAGTGAGTTAATGCATTTATGGAAATAATCACGGTCCATTCTGAATACAGAACAAAGAAAAACATGCATCTTGTGGGAGAAAATCAACATTTATTTTCATATAAGAACGGGTGGTGCTTCGAGAGTTAAGACGTTGTGTTATGAGTTATGCAAGCATAACTTTCTGATTATCCTCAAAAGCCTAATTTGAAGTATCTCTTACTAAAATATAGTTATTATATTATTATATATACACGTATTATTAACGTGGGTCGAATATTCGAATTACCACATTCCTTGGGGCAATATTAAGTATGTGAAGGCCGCGCCATAGCTCAAGCGGTTAGTCACTGGCTTCCCACCGCGGCGGCCCGGGTTCGATCCTGGATCTGGTCAAGTGGGATTTGTGGTGGATATAGTGGCGTTGGGGCGGATTTTCTCCGAGTACTTCGGTTTCCCCTGCCAATCTTCATTCCACCAAATTCTCCGTTATCAAAACCACCCGAGGCAGGCTACAATAGGCCAATCAGTGGCCCCCGTGCTGAGTGGACCCAGTTGGACTCCACCCCCTCCCCCTAAGTGAATTTAAAAAAAATGTGCTGAATATTATATATTTTAGCCATAATTTTTATTTCATGGGGAACATACTCTAAGTGATAAGTGGTATTTAAAAGTTCAGTTATTACAGATCTAAGGAGGGCAGCGTCTTCTGCGGCGCAAACATGGAATCGTGGTGTCAGTTACTTACAGGCTCACGTGTAACAACGTGTAACTTCAAAGGTTTAAAAGTCCATCACTACATGTTTCGATCAACATGGTCATCATCAGGTGCTAAAACTTTTGACGAGAAAACAGCTGTCTTCTCTTGTTGCTTATGTCGTTAAATATATACGTCCTCTGATGCGCACGTGTATTTGAGCTGGTCGGTTGTATTCCCTCCCTTTGTGCGTTGCGTTGCGTTGCGTGTCTTTTTCTCGAATGCATATGCGCACAGAAAGGACCTATACAACAGAAGACAGCACTTTCTTCGCCAAAAATTTTAGCACCTGATGATGACCACATTGGTCGAAGCACGTAGTGATGGATTTTTAAACTTTTAAAGTTAATAAATTTTATAGAATGTAGTCTTGCATGTGAGACTGTAACTAATCAACACTAACTGAAAAGTGCAACAGGAAGCTACAATATAATATTATGGGATTGTGGGTTCGAAACCAATTCGAAGTATGAATGTTTGTCCTGCTTCTTGTGCTTGTATTCATCTGTGTGGGTAAATGGTATTTCCGTAGGCGTTATCCGTCTAGGAGTCCTGCCAGACGTCTAGGAGGTTCATAGTACTTCAAAAAATTAATTCTTAACTGGAACAGACCAGATGACTTCTTCGGTAATCCTGAAGTCGCAGTAGGAGAAGAAGGAAATGCCACATCTCGGAAAGAAAATGGCTGCCTATTACTTTGACCAAGTGGTTAATGCTATGTTGCATTGGAAGTTCTCACATTGGTGACTAAGAAGAGTCCTATCTTTTGCACATAATGTGGCGTAGTCCGACGCAAGTCAACCCGGCTTTCACATAACGCAACGGCATTGTATTCCAAAAGAGAGAACTCTTGCTTGATCCACAGTGGAATCATCAGTGTTTATTCTGAGACTGTACGAAACATGTAAATATACTCTGCGGGTCAAATGGAAAGTTTTCTCAGCGTTACAACATGCGGTATACCTAGTTACCATGGTTCTTTAAGTGATTGAGATATACCAAATCATGTCCAATGGTTTGCGTCAGTAACACGTTCATTAAGTGAGCAAGATGGAAGTATAATATTTTGAAGACATGTACCCTACAAATTTTATTATATTTTAAATGCGTATATAACACAGTGTACGATGAAGTTGACAATGTATCAGTTTCTTCAGGGGACACGCGGTAGCGTAGTTGGTTGAGGCACTATGCTACAAGTCGGAAGGTCGCAGGTTCGAGTCCTGATGAGATGATTTTTTTTTTAATTTAACTAATTCTTTCAGCCGCACTATGACCCTGGTGTCGACTCAGAGAAATTAGTATCAGGAATCTTCCTGGCGGCAAAAGGCGACCGGCGCGTAAGGCTGACAACCTTACCGCCATCTGTGAGCCGACTGTCTAGACAAAACAGATGTGGAAGTCTTGACGTTTCACAACGCCATGTGTTCTCACAGCCTCTTACAGGGATAGCTTTACATTTCCTACCGTTTTCAGTTTCTTCGTTTTAATTGATTAATTCCGAAGCGTAAAGAGAAATTATGGAACAAGGAATAAATAAATAAATAATTAGTTAAAAGAGCTATACAGTCCAGGCAACGTTTGAATATGTTGAAATAGATAAAAGCAGATTACAGGAATGCATCTCTGTTTCGCTTTAATGTTGCTCCAAGATGAAACCCTAAGGGTTCTGACACTGCACGGATGGACTGTTCATTCTCATTACAATTCCTGCGAACGGTCCAGTGTTCATTAATTTGCACGGACTGACAAGGCACTGTCATCGGGATTCCTGTAGATGGGCCAGAGTTTAATGAAGGGTAACATGTGCCATCATAGCCGTGAGTTATGTACGCAGGAAAATGTCTCGATCCAGTTTGGACGGATCTTGCGAATAGCTTAGTATAATGCCTTGGTGTTTGAAATATTTCTCTTGCAAGCGAACAGCGAAATAATATAATCGGTTCTTTAATTTTCGGAATGCAAGTGTGCATTTTTATGAGGTCTACAGGCAGAGCTAACAAATATATCCTTCGGGGGGAGGGGGGGAGGCATGCAAGACAGAAATCCAGAATTTCGAACGCTCACACGAAACGAATGGATATATATATATAGCGTGACGCATTTGCGCTATGCAGGACACCCCCATCCCACGCCAGCGGTGAAGTAAGAGCTTCGGAGTGCTGCCGCTGCTACGGCAACAGGCCAGTCAACACTCCACATCCTCCCGCGGTGACGTAACAGCACTTCCCACTGTGACGTAACACTGGACACCGCTGTTGACACAGGCAACCGGGAACGGTATAAAAAGCCGGTTGAGCAGTGTGTGATCAGGAGTGATACAGTGCGGATCGTGAAGTCGCCGCTTGCAGCAGAAGTCTAGCAGTCGCCGGGAGCAGTGGATGTAACTGTGATACTGCCGAGGGCGATAACTTTAATTGTGAATTGTGTGAGTGTAAAAGCGAGTATACAATAAATTCGCCATATCCAATACGGCGTGAAGTTATTTGTCGCGTGATCTACTCAACACGTGACAATTTGGTGTCAGAATTGGTTTACGAACTTGAACACGCCTCGACGAATAATCGAATTTACGAGTGCATCGACTATTAATACTGCCACAAAATAGCCGCACAGCAGATGATGGAACTCCTGCTGAAAGAGCTGAGGGCCTGGGCAGAAAAGTTGGATGCAGAAACAAGAGCTACCCAAGCAAGGACGAGAGCCAACAAAGCAAGGACGGCCGCCATGCGAGAGAAGAGGCTGAAAGCCAATATGAATGCCCCGCAGGAAGAGATGACAGCCTGCCAAGATGCAATGGAGGCAAATTTAGAGAAGTTGGAGACAGATCCAAGAGAAAAAGAGGATATAGTGGAGCGGCAGAAGATTCCTAACGGAGACATTACAATTCACTCCCTAAGGGCATGCCGAGAAACGACGGAGGCATGTCTGGAAAATGAGCCGACCTCAGTGGACAGGAAACCTGAGGTGGCCCAAGAACGAGAAGTCCCCGTAGAAGACGCCGAAATAATGCCGGTCGGAGAACCGAAGAAGAAAAGGCTTGGGGACCGAAACCAGCGAAAAATAAAGAAACGGACCCAGGAAAAGGATGTGTGCCCTAAGAAGACTGGCCGTTGCCCGCAGAGGGACGAGCCGCACAGTGAAAAAATTTTGTCACGTGTAGGGTAATGCGCGTGATGAAATGACGAATTCTAGTTAGGATGATTGGATTCATTGGCACTTCGGTTACAGTCAATACAGCGCTACTGCTCATTTACACTACGAGTTCACCGGTGCACATGCACTAGGATTCTGTTTCCAGTAGTAGTCTCCTAGCAACTGATCTCGATACAAGAACTATCACTTCAAATCACTATGAAGTGTTCTTGTTTTCAGTCATTCTGTGCTCTTATGTTCTAATATGTACTCAATTAATCTTCACAATTCATGCTCCATTTTCGTTCTGGTACTCTCAACTGGCGAACCCTCCTGAACTCTTCACTAACTTGAGCTTAAACAGGTCTTCGTCATATAGGAGCCGCACGGACAACACTGAAAACAAATCACATGATAACTAGTATTGTTGGAGTGTGTAATCATTGCACCTGAGTGGAAATTTATCTACCGAGCCGTTGCGTAGAAGCGGGTTGCACAAGCTCGTTGTTCCATTGTTGCGTGCGTGTATCGCGGGGTGTTTACTGATACGTTACATAACAATGCTCTGGTCATCCATATTACAATATATACGGGTATAAGGTATATGTTTGAAGCTTGGAGTCCTTAAAATTCGCCTCAACTACTGCTGTGTTATTTAGATCTGAGGTATATCTGGTGCGGTCGCCTGGGAGCTCCCGCAAATCGCGACGCGGGCGTCCGTCCGTCCGTCTCTTCCGCCTTGGCGGGTGATAGCTTACGGGAAACTCCCAGTATGTGACACTCTAGTAAAAACTAACCATCCTCGAAGGAAAACGATTTTTAGATCCTGAATTGCTTCTCACTTGATATATACAATAAATTGTACAAAAAATCAGTGCACAGAGATGGAGTTTGTTGTTCTGTGTACACAATTTCGTAGTGAAGACAACACCGCACGCTCCTAAAGGGAACAACACACAAGCAAAGGGCATATTGCAGATCGCAGACGTAGCCAAACAACGGGCTAACGAACATACAGACAAGCTGCAGAAACAAACTGTCTGGAATGTCACATAGCTTTAAACAAATGGACGACGCCCCTTATGAGGTGGAGTAGGATTTTACGAAAGGTTTTAATTGAAAAATTGTAATGAATTTCAAGTAATTATTTATGTTATTTTAAGTGGACTGCAACGCGCATCAAAGCAGTGTAACAGTTTTGACTCATTGAAACACCTGAGGATGGCCGTCTGTGGCCGAAACATGTGTGTTAGTGTTAAATGGTCAATATTTTAATGATGGTTGCATTATTGATGGACTTAATATATAGGAGTTTAATTAAAGATGTGCAACAGGATGCTGAAATATAGAATTCCATATTTTGTATTACACTTTTCTGGGGGTGGATTATGGGAATTATAAGGAGAGCGGAAATGTGTACTATAGCGAATTACACACATTTCTCAAATGCGCTCGTTGATAGTCTGCATATATTGTTTGCATTTATGTTCAATTGTTGCTGGCAAAGCCGTGTTCTTGCAAACTGGATCACAGTACATACTCCCACAAAGCTCATTATCGGATTCTGCTCTTTGTTTTCTTCTCCGACTCTTGCCGACTGGGCCACTTCGCTTCTTCTAATTCAGAACTGACTTCCGAAGTTATGTGTCCTTTTTATAGATTTGCTGGTCACATTGGCCGCGCGGTGTAAGTCATGAACTGTCTTCGCCTGCTCGAACGCTAGTATCGTGGTTTCGAATCCCATTCGAGGCATGAATGTCTGTATTGTTTGCGTTTATTCTGTGTCGTTCTGTGTGTAGGTAAAGGTCTTGCGAAGGGCACATCCCCGTCCAAGGTGTCCTACCGTGTATTTAGGATGAAGACACTGAAAAGAGGCCAAGGCCCAACAAAAGTATGTAGAGCCATAATTTCAATTTAAATTTAAAATTTTATAGATTTAGTAGGGTACCTTTGACCAAGGATTGCCCGTCACAAAGCCTATACCTTCACAGGAAAACATAAACACAGAAAAATGTGTTGGAAGACATTGCACGCACTTTCTGATATAGACTGACCCTGACCACGTTACCTTGAAAATAAAATCGAATGTTGCTCGGTAAACCACAGGTGGTTACTGAATGCTGAAAAACAACGAGATTCGTCAGACCGTTAAGAAAAGTTCCGACAAAATCAACATGACACGTTTGGGCCCATAGTAAGCACAGTTATTTTCATGAAGATACCACCCACGCAGCTCTATTTAGTAATGTGGTTTCCAGAAATTGTTGAGATTTATTCCAAATTGTTAGAGTTGTTTTTGGTAAATTCGCCATTTTGTGTTTTGCCGCCAATATTTTTGGAGTGAGTGTTCAGGTTCGGCGAGCACCGACCCAGAATGTGTCAACTCTTGAGCTCTGAATACAAGCAAAGCAGTAAAACTGTTTAGGCTCAAGCGAGACTCATATCCGTTCGTACATATACGAGTATATACGAGTATATACAAAAACAGACAAACGGAACAGCAGAAACAACTTTTTGTGATGAAAGGGCTTGAAAACGAGCAAATCGTAAAATCTCGATTTATTCTTATCATGACATAACACAGCTTCATACATATTATGTACATGAAAAAAAACAAAACGCGGACATATCCAAATCGGATTCGATCCCAGTGACTCAGTGGTCGAAGACAGAACCCGCCGAGTGGACTCAAACGGTAAATTTTCTGACCTCGTGTAAGATTTGAGGTTTCACGGCGGCGACTAGGAAGAATGCCGTCTTCTGGGATGTGGTGCTGGGTAGATATTGTGTAAACCGACGTTTCGGAGGAACGTATCACCTCAATCTTCAGGTTATAAAAAATCCGCGAGCGAGGAAGCAGCGTGAGCAGGTGGCTCATTCTGCAGCCACCTGCTCACCCTGGTTCCTCCCTTGCGGATTCTTCTACCCTGAAGATGGAGGCGATACGTTCCTCCGAAATGTCGGTTAACACAATATGTACACGGCGCCACATCCTACATGACAGCATTCATCTTTCTGGTTTCAATTCGGGAAGGGTTGAAATTTCGACCGAGACACCGATTGTTCTGGCTAAGGCTTTCCATGGTTCTTCTCAGTCCCTCTAGAAAATGCCTATATTATACATTAAATTAGGCCATGAGCCTTCCTTCCATATCCGGTCTCACTATCCTATACATAAAACGTAAAGTAAGGTTGTCCCTGTGGTTAACTAATTACACACTACGCCATGAAGATGTATGGGGGAGTGGATGTATAGATCCACGTTTTCTTGATCTCTACACTAGTTAGAGGTGAGTGGCCAGCATCACGCCCCAGCCGCTTTACTCCCGGTACCCACTGAATAGGAGGCTGGATGGGCCCAGAGCCGGTCTGGACGACGTGCCGAAGAGAAAAATTTGAATGAAACTACCAATAACTAGGAAATACACTGCTTAGACTGCACGGCAAATATTTTCGACAATTTTTATTTTTATTTCGCTAAATTAGCGTAGTTTGTTGAGGCACTGTGCTACAAGCCGGAAGATCGTGGGATTGAATCCCGATGAGGTCATTGGATTTTCTTCAATTGACCTAATCCTTCCAGCCGCACTATGGCCCTGGGGTCGACTCAGGCTCTAACAGAAATGAGTACCAGGAATATTCTTGAAATATTCATGGGGGCAGAGGGTGGCCGGGGCGGAAGGCTGACAACCTTACCGCCATCTATGAGCCGATTGTCAAGAAAATGTGAGAACCTTAACACCTCACAGCCCTATGGACCTCCACGGCCTGTTATAGGGATAGCTTTACTTTACTTGCTTTTTTTTTACTTAAATATTCACCGCATTAAAATGTTCAATTAGAAGTCATAGGCTTACATATCTTCACAATGACATCCTGACCGTTACCCTTCACTGACGCGTAACCACAAGAATCGCATCAAGTGTGACCAATTTCAGTAAGTAAACAAGAAGGGGCCTGTAAGCATAAGATCTAAGAAACTTAGAGCTTTCAACTGAAATACATCTAGAGCTGCCCTTTCTACAGCTTGCCACAATACAGCGTAACTGCTTAAACCATCTTAACCACTCAGTTTAAGTGGGAGACGGGATAGCTCAGTCGGTATAGCGACTGGCTACGGGGTGGGCGACCGAGGGGTCGGAGTTCCAGCCCCAGTAGGGCCAAGCATTTTCTCTTCCCCACAGCGTCCAGACCGGCTCTGGGGTCCACCCAACCTCCTATCTAAGGTGTATCGGTGGCTCTTTACCCGGGGGTAAAGAAGCAGGGATTTGATGCTGACCACTCACCTCCAACTCGTGCCAAGGTCAAGAAAATATGGATCTATACATCCACTTTCCCATACGTCTTCACGACATAGTGCTTATATAGTTAAGCATAGGGACAACTTTACCTTCTGCTCAGTTTAAACAATAACCTTATCCCTAGTACAAATCACAGCAATTCCTTAAATAATTCTCTGGAATATCGAGTACTGCAAATACTCATATCAAGCATTTCCTCCGAAAGAAACCCAATTTCCTCATGTCCAGTTCCCCTTATCTCTTTCGTAAGCATGCGTTGCTCCTTTCTTTCTCCATAGAACAGTGCACCAAGCCACATCTGTATCCTTCCGATGGTACAAGAGCTGCCATCTGTATACGTACGTGAAAATTGCTGAACAGACAGGTAACATACACACAGTCATGCAGAAGAGGTCTATAATTCGCTTATCACACGTATACTTTCACGAACATAATAGTATCAGGAGAGAGGTATATACATATATGGCTATTTACAGTGTCCCGCAAAACAATTGGCGTATTGGTTTTGAATTCACCTGATTTGATATCAAAGAAAAAAATACTTGGCACCAGGAGACATAACATATTGTTTGTGTGGCCAGATGTAGGTGGGTGGTGGCTGTTTTGTTGATTCCTTGTTGCCTGTACTGGCTGCACGTTTTAGAAATAGTAGCTACTAAGTGCTGCTTCATAATAAATGAACATTCTGTAGCATTATGTGGTGAGGAAGACATTTGAACGCAAGAAGGCTAACACGAATGTAAATAATATTTAAAAACCTCACCGGAAACACACTGCGTCTCCAGTACAAAGATCAGAGGGCTAATGCTGTAGAGAAAACGCAGAGGGTTTCCAGTGTTGTCGCGCGGGCATGTAGTAACAACAGTGTTTCCAGTGTTGTCGCGCGCGGGCATGTAGTAACAACAGTGTTTCCAGTGTTGTCGCGCCCGTGCATGTAGTAACAACAGTGTTTTCAGTGTTGTCGCGCGCGGGCATGTAGTAACAACAGTGTTTCGAAGGGTTGTCGCGTGCGGGCATGTAGTAACAACAGTGTTTCCAGTGTTGTCGCGCGCGGGTATGTAGTAACTGAATCCAGAAACAACAGATAGATGAAACATTTAGCACGCATGAAGGTAAGAAGAAACTGAATACTAAATTTGACTCGAAAAATCAGAAAGGAAGAAACAATTTTCGTACATTTGGCATCGATGGAAAAATAGCATTATGTTGGATCCAAGGTGTGGAGTAAATGTGTAATGGACGGAGTTGGTTCAGTAGGGGCTCTTTAAAAATATGGAACTTTCTTAGCCTCCCGAGTAAGTATGAGAAGCACGACGACACTAAATTTAATATAAATTCATTAAAAAATAGTCCGTAGCTCTTGGTACAGGGATGGTTTCCACGCCGGCTTACGGGACGCCGTCGGTGCTGCGTAATTTGTAGCAATGTTCTGGTATCTCAGTGCTCATGCGCGCCGAAGTGAAGATGACGACAGAGGGGGCGGTCCGGCACGAGATGTCTAGGCTATTCTGGCCGATCTAACTCAGTCAGGTCTGATTCTCGAACAGATCCTTGAACTAGCTTATGATCGCTTCCTTCCGCTGTCCTCACGAATCGTAAGCAACCTGCCTATTTCCAGTCAATCAATGTGTCTTTTAAAATAAGCCAGGACTTTGAGAGTCCTCTGTCAGGATACTAGATACCTTCGCCATTGCGCAATGGCCTATGCAGATTCCGCACATGACGCTGTTAGAGGTGGTTTCGTGCGGTCGTTATGTTACTGATCAACACACACTGTTGCTGCGGATCTGAAGAAGGAAATACTCGAGAGAGAAAGAGACTGAACATGGGATAATAATTAAAGAGCCGTGCAGAAATGGCCTATAGATAGGCTACGGTACTGGGTACAGTGGCTTGTTCCATTCACTTGATTATCTTTTTGTAGGTTCCCGACACACAACTGAAAACTCTTTTTGAGGTATGATTTTGTGCAATTCTTTCGACATGTTCATACGCTTTATCATTTAAGTCTAAAATTCTGTTTGTAATATTATTAATTTATAAAGTCCCTAAAATATTTTCACTCCTTTGACATCAGAGTGTGATTCCTGCCACTAATGGAAGCTCACTTGACGAGCTCAATCTTGTCTGATTTTTCTGTAGTCCAGACTTCTGATGCAGACCTGTAATTTTGAATTTCCATGAGTTTTAATTTTTAAATCTCTCTTGTTTATTCCCTTGGATTTGGTGAATTTACTCTCTCTATATATATACTCGGGTATATACATAATGTGACAGAATGGGCCGTTTCTAGGAAACGAATAGGTAAACACGTTCGCAAGCGTTCGGGAATAGGGGCCCACTGCTACGCAACGGTTCTAGTACTATAATTCACTGCACGCAATGTAAGTTTAAGTGCTGAACGCCAATATCCTTGGCAACGAGTCGTTCAAAGCGCAGCAACGGAGGGACGCGATAAGATTAACTGTTGGGAACGGTGTCGCGTATTCGGTCGGCTGAAGGGTTAGGTCAGAGACAGAAGTCAGGGAAGGATAAGTCAGAAGAAGTCAGAAGCTAGAAGTGAAGCCTGGTGTAGTTATAGCAACCTTTAGAGTGTCGTCATTGTTCGTAGTTCCGAAGTGTTGTAGTTACAGTAAAATTGAAAGTGTTGTAATCATTTTTTTCTAATTTTCATTTCATCCCTCCTCTTGTGTTACAATATACAACTCTTTATTACAATCCTCACAACACAACAAATATCAAGATCAGTGCCTAGTTTCGGCTCTGCTACATGTTTCGGCCATAAATAGCCATCATCAGGCAAATACACGGTTAACATATATACACCACTGAACTGCAGTACTAGTAAAATTGGATACTATTAATGATATAAAACACTTGACGTAAAAATATAATAAATCAGATTATATAAAACAGAAGTTATAATATAAAACAAGATTGATGTTTTATATCATCGCATCAGTCGTTGGTTTTGTAATTTCATTGCGTTCCCACGGACAAATTATAATCAGTTATAATCAGTTTTAGTTCCGGCTATTGAATATCCAATAAATCGATTCGCCAATCCAAACCTGCGTCTAAAGTCACTAAAACATGTGACAATATGTTTCTTTTCTAATATGATACCTGATATCGTAAGTAATATTAAATTCATAAAATTATTACATCCCTCAAGAAATTCTAACAAAGACATTGAGGACGAAGAAGTTTTTTTTTTTTTTTCCAATGGCTCTCCCAGGCTCCTTATTCAGTTCCGTAATCATTTTTCACAGACGGTAGGACTCCTTGGACGAGTGATCAGCCCGTCACACGGCCTCTGCCTAAACACGGGACAACACAAACACAGAATAAATGGATACACAGACATCCACGACTTAAGTGGGATTCGAACCCAGGATCCCAGCGTCCGATCGAGCGAAGACAGTTCATACCTTAGACTGTGCGGCTACTGTGACCGGCGACGAAGTGTGGGCAGGATCAGTACACTCTTAGAATGGTGCAGCACACAGGATAGTAATGAAGATGACAGTGATGTTCTAAGAGGTGCTCTGGGTGCTACATACAAACACGAAGCGGTAAAAGTAAAGCTGTCCCTGTACCAGGCCATGGAGGCCCATAGGGTTGTGAGACGTTGAGTGCCCCACATTATCTAGACAACTGGCTCAAAGATGGCGGTAAGGTTGTCAGCCTTACGCGCCGGCCGCGCTTTACTCCCCAGGAAAATTATTTAATTAATTCCTGGCACTCATTTCTGTTAGAGGCTGAGTGATCCCCAGGGCCTAGTGCGGCAGGAAGGATTAGGTCAATTGAACTTTTGCAAAATATAATTCAGTACCGATGCTGTTGTCTTGAATCCAGGAGAGCGTCCGATGTCTGCACCTACGAATCGCAGACCCTGAGGAACAACGGCGTTATAAATGTTCTGTGAATGTTGAAGTTCCATCTACTGCTCTGAATATTCAGCGAGACGCGGGGTCACACGTCATAGCCATATGCACGTGGGTCGGTATTGCTCGCACGAAACGCGGAGGCTGATAACATAACTGCTTACTGCCGCGCAAACAGCCGCCTTGCAAGGGGCCAAGGGATCCTCTCATTCGAGCTAAGGTTACTGTACAATAACTTCTAAAATTATGTCAGGAGTGCACGTGTATGGTCTTTATTTCTTGGTGTATTGACGCTGTGTCAAATCTGCATACGTTATATGAAGGAAAACAGCGTTTCTATGAGAGGCGAAATCGACAAAATGGGTAGACGAGGAGACAGCCCGAACATGGATTTCAGGCACCGTCAGCCGGATGTCGAGAACTCAAGAACTCGTGAAACAGGCGAGCAAGACAAGCATTTTGGTTATCTTCCACTTTTCCAATCTAAACTAATTTCGCTAAAGTTATTTCTGGGCAACTACTACTACTACTACTACTACTACTACTACTACTACTACTACTACTACTCTGTGGGCGCTGCAGTCCATGATGAACTCTAGACTCTGTTTTACAGTTCCTTAATCATAGAGACAGCAGGTGGGACTTCTTAGGCGGGGGATCACAACGTCACAAGGACGCCACCATACTGAGCAAGACAAACAGAATGAACACAAACATCCATGCCTTGAGTGGGATTCAAACCCACGACCCAAATGTCTGAGCCGCGAAGACAGTTCAAGCCTTTGACGTCGCGCCCGCTGTGATCGGCCTTTATGGGCAACAGACTCCCCAATTCCTTTTGTAATTCTGAGAAGGGGGTTGGACATGAATGTCTGCCTTCCCTTTGTTCCCTCTATTTAACGGCACGGAGTAAGTTTTTTGTAAACACATAATACACGAAATAAGAAAACGGAAGGCTAATTGGATTGGTCATGTTTTACGCAGAAACTGCCTTCTAAAAGAAGCTATCGAAGGAAAGATAGAGGGGCGGATAGAAGTGACAAGAAGACGAGGAAGAAGACGTAAGAAGATGCTGGATGACCTTGGGGACAGAAGAGGATACTGTCATTTGAAGGAGAAAGCTCTAGATCGCATTAAGTTGAGGAATTGTTTTGGAAGAGACTGTGGACCTGTCGTCTGACAGATTACTGATGATGATGGTATTTCACAACTGTTGTACCCAAACCGATACATGTAGGAACAGATACTCGAAAATACATTGTAATAATTTCCTTTATGGCACCACGTATGGGTCATTTCCTGCGATTTATCTGCTGTATGGAGCGTCGCCCTAATTCTGAACCGTAGAGTCCATCTGGTTCTGAGAAGTCACTCCAGTCCCTGACTAAAACAGCAAAGCTATCTTTACCGAATAATTTTACAGCGCGGTCATGTATTTGCCAATCACAGTGGCCGCGCGATCTAAGGCATGAACTGTCTTCGCCCGTGCGAACACTCGGTTCGTGGTTTCGAATCCCACTTAAGGCATGGATGTCTATGTGGGATTATTCTGTACTTGTGTTGCCCTGTGTATGTAGCGGCCTTGGAACGGGCTGATCCCCCGCTCAAGGAGTCCTACCGACTGTGTAAAAGATCAAGGAACTGAAAAAGCGGCCAAGTTCCAACAAAGGGCTGTAGAGCCATAGATGAATAATCAAGTATTTCCAGCTGGATACAGTTAGTGTAAACACACTGTTGCACTGCAATACCTCGTATTACTCATGGCCTGAATACCATAACTTCCGGTTCGATGAGACATTATTCTGAAAGCTATTGCTCGGAATAATTTAACGTTGACATATGAAGTAACAAACACCTTATATAATTTAGAGCTAAAATAATTAATTCCACTGCTATTTTAAACCGTGTTCGGTTAATATTTTCTTCCTTTACACAGGCATAAGGAAAATTAGAAATTCAGAAAAGAAGAAAACAAAACTATTTGTCTCAGAACGGAAAAATAACGGTTTCATGCTAGTTTTCTTAGGTTACATTCACGTACTTACGTGTCTCCTAGGTGTCTCCTGGAGTGTTCACTTATCGCGGCTACTGCTAGACACTTACCTGAAAGGACAAGAAAACGATTAATTATATTTGTGCAGGAAATATCATCCAGTAAATTATTATTACTTATACTTACAGCAACAATAAATACTACTACTGCAATAGTCTGCTAGCGTTAGTTCGACAGTGCTCTTTAAACTATTTTAAAGCAGAACTCAATTTTGAATATTCACGGATAAAATATTCCGAATTAGGGCCCACGAAAGGAATAGAAATCCTGGGAACATGACAGTGTATTTCAGCTGTCTTTCGAAGTTTAACTGTACAGCGTTGAATAGTAGGAAGGTTTGCGAATAGTTGATTACAAAGAATGTTAAATAATGCAGCGTGTTATCTGAGCATTTCCCAGAGGGACTGAGGAATCTCACGATAATATGGGTTTCCCGATCACGCAGGACAGCGACGTGCAGTGCAGACGCACTTTCTAAGCGACACGCCAAGAAGCTTTAGGCTTAGGTTCGAAACGACGGATTCTGCGCCTGAAAGTCTGACACACACCGGTAAAGTTTGTAAAGCAAGACACTGGAGAATCCTCCGATATTCTTACATACTGTAACGTGCTCAAGAACGTTATCCAAAGAGGCATTGCTAGGCAATGGCCCACTTTTATTCCGTTTGTCGCTGTGTGTATTCGTTATAACTGCGGAAACTCACTGTTAGCTGTTAACTTCCTATTGTAGCCGTTGCGCAGCGATGGCCATAAGATAGCACGTTACAGTACGTTTCATAACGACACTCCGTGATGAGATATTGAAACACACATGGCTTCCGTTCGGGAGACACCGTGTTCGAAACACAGACGAGACCAACTGTTCTAAGTTGAGCTTACTGGAGGTTTTCCTCAGTGCCTCCAGGAAATACCGGAAGGATATTCTTAACAGGCTGTTCAACTGTTGAAGTTAAACAGGAAGCAGCAGCTACGATGGGTGGTAGGACTACTTACAGGACACTGTCACCTCAAAGGACACCTCTTCAAACTGGGACTAAGTAATAGTCCCACTTGTGAGAGGTGTCAAGAAGAAAACGAAACAGCCACACATATCCTGTGTGAATGTGAGGCCTTAGCTTATTTAAGATTTGCGCCACTTTGGTCAATATTTTATGGAACCAAGTGACTATTTCGATGTCCCCACGTACAAAATCCTACGCTTCATTCGAAGTGCCGGATTGTTGAGGGGATAATCAGAAGGGGAGGCACAAGAGATCACTGTGGTCGCAGTGCAAGGGCCAAGAAGGCCCACCCCTTATACATTCATTCATTGATAACAGGCTGTTCTGAGACGAGTTCTGAAGGTGGATGGGTCTAAGAAGTGTGAGAACGAGAGACACAGGCAGCCCACAGCACTTGTAGGTGCCGTCCGTCTGTAGCATTCAGCCATCTCACGTCCTTGCCAAGCCATCATTCGTAAGTTTCATTTCTTTTACCTTCCATTCCTTCAAAAATGCAACAAGTGTAACAGCCTCGTAAAATAATTCGAGAAAGAGAGAAGAGAGAGTTTATCACAAAACAGCCCCGGTGGCCCAGTCGGTATGGTGATGGGCTACGGACTGGACAACACGGGAATTGGGATTTGATTCCCGGCAAAAATAAGAGATTTTCTCTTCATATTTTCTGGACCTCCTGAGGCCCGGCCACCTTCCTGTCCAGTGGGTACCGATGATTTCCCGTGGGGATGAAGTGTCTGGGCCGTGACATGAAGCTGACTACACATGTCTATGTAGTTCTGCGTAGCTCTGTACCTTCGCTCCTCATACGGTTTCATGGCTTGGTGCTAAACTGAGCGCACGTGTAATCTTACATCTGCTCTTCCTCAGAGAAAGACTAAACATCCAAGCTAAGCCTTATTCAGTTGATAGCCGCAACCCAAAGAAACGTGTCTCGTCATCTCCTGTGTTGAAAAGCATTACAACGTTAACTTCCGCCACCCCGCTTTCTGTCCCATAATGAGCATTAAGCCTATGACGAAAAAATAGAAGGAATGGAAAAAGCGTGGGAGTATAAAAGGACCTTCCATTCTCTGTAACAACATGAACACAGTTCCACTGGATCTTTCCTAAGGTCATAATGTTCTTTCAACAGGATGAAAATGGACACAAAACATTTCATTATCCTTTTTATGAATGTGAGTTAAAGAGATGTCAGAGGAGGGTGGGGGGGGGAGGAGAGAAAGGGAAGGCTAAATTGTGTGGTCTCGGTCAGTTAGCCACGGTGCCTGATTACGTCATGTGATTGGACAGCCGTAACGTGACCCCCTGGCAGGTCGAGGGTCGTCTTATTACCAAATGAACTCGAGTTTGTAGACAGACGGACGGAATCTCACAATACGTGCCGCTCAGACAAGGCTTCACGGAGAACAAGGTCTCGTCCCGTGCGTCGAGCGCTTCCGAGAAACAGGGCTCCCACGATACTGTGCTCAAACATGGAAGCTTCTAGAAAACGGGAGTCTTCTTCACAGAATTTAATGCCATCGGTGTCATAAGTCTCGGACATCGCTTTCCATTGATTCATCCTCACTGTCACCATCATCATCACTACTACTACTGCTACTTATACCCCTTGAGGCTTTCCAATTCCATGTATTTTAACACTAAAATGGTACAGCTGTTACGTTACGGAAAATACTCGGTTCGAATACCGGCCAGGAAACCGACTATCCTGAAAGGTTTCTCTTGGTTTTCCTCAATCTTTTCATACAAGGGCAGGGTTGATGACCACAACTTCTTCCAAATATTTTCAATTCGTCTTCACCAGTTATCCTGTAGCTTCTTCCCCCCTGAGATGACAGCGTAGTACAATAAGCCACAGAAATGACCCATCTTTCCATCTCTTCTACTTCATAACTGTCGTTCTTTCCAGTACCTTTCATTCCTTCTATCCGTCCGTCACTGCATAAAACCTTCGTAATGACCGCGATTTTAATTTCCACGTTTCTCAGCAAACCGCGGATTGGCCGTTCTGCCCGATCCTTTCCGGTCTCTCTGTCTCTCCTTACATCCACTCCTAGCGGCCTCCGTAGTCTAGAGGTAACGTTCCCACCTCATGACTCGTGGTACGCGGGTTCAAATACCCGGCGGAGGTCGTCCAATTTTTAAGGGCGGAAAAATTCAAGGAACAAGTCCTCCGGGAGGGACTTTAAGTTTTGTGTCCCGTGTCGTAGCTTTACGGCACGTAAAAGAACCTCATATCCCCAAAGGGGATCACTGAGCCAAATTCCAGGACGTGTCCCGCCCAACAATAGTCTCTAAGGCCTCTGATAGATGGGGGAAGCATTATAGATACCGCTAAGCAAGTGGCCGAACTCGCTTGCTCGGCGGGACTGATGGTACGCACCATTTATCGGTAGGGTATAGAGACTGGTAGAATATTATAGAGGGAAGCACAATAGATCAAACTGGTCGCGGTGCATGGGGAAACCCACCCTCTCTAAATACCCTATTTCGCATGTATAGGCCGCACATTTTTTGCCAAAAATTCAAGAGGAAAACTGGGGTGCGGCTTATATTCGAAATATTCGAAATCACACTTCATTTTAAAAAAATGATTTTATAATTAGTAATACAGGGTGTTCTACTCCTGAAATAATATTCCAGGAAAATTATTTTTTCTATAATTTCTGTCTGAAAATTGTGCTGCGGCCTATACACGCACGCGGCCTATACATGCGTAAATACGGTAACTAACTAACCAATTAACTACATCCACTCCAAGGAAACGTTCCCATTATCCGTCTTCTGCACAACAGCAGTATTTCGTCATTTCACTTAGTCTTTGCTGCGTCTCCAGCTCTCTCCAGGGAGCAGACTTCTTCTTGAGAAATTAACAGTCGCTCAGCTGGTCAGTTGGTTTGGATGTCTGAGTTGTTAGTACAATTTCTTATGCGCGAACATTGTTCTATTCCTGCTAGCGAGCCCATACGTATCGCTATTGAGGCAGTCTTTCGCTGTGGATTTCGTTTACTCAGAATAACTCGAACTCTTCGGCGCCGTGGCAGTTACCAGATTGTGACGTATGAGATGCACAGCTTGCAGACATGTTTGGAAGCTTACCAAAGTGAGGAACTGACACGCTTGGAGAGACCGTTGAACCAACAAAAGAAGAGTTAAACCACAGATGCTTATAATTTGGTATTCCGCTATTTCATGCTTCAGCTGCTTATGATGTAATAGTGTGGTCAATTCTAACATTTCCCTGTCAACTGCTGGACTTACTTACGGCTGCTGATACGGGCTGTATTGAATGTTAATGGTGAAATGTAGAGGGGTTGGGTGAGGCGTGGGAAGCAGGAGAGCTGCGCATGCTCGGTGCATCACGAGTCAAACAACAGCATACAGACCCTGCAACTCGATTACAAAACTTAATGGCTTCCAATGACACACTTGAATTTTCGTATCTATTTTTAAATAGTGTCGAGTTGTCTGTCCGCACTTCTGATTCTAAAATAGTGTTGGAAGGCCTGAGATCCAATCTGTTAGAATAACATGCTTAAATTCGTTTTCTTGTGTACATAATGGTGTAAATATTAGCATCTGTTATTATTAATATTATGAGCTTCAATTGTAAATGTTGTTTGCAGAACGCTGACCTGTTTGGAGCCAGAGAGGTTTTTCTTAATCGTATTTTATACTGGTTCTGTCGTCATAATAAAATATTAATTGTACGCAGTATGAGTATATATATGCATTTTTCTTGCGCACAACGGCTGATATGATTGACCTTCTTCAATTTTTATTACTTTCCAAGCTGCCTATGTTTGTTTTTGTTTGTGTGCATGCGTTTGTTTGAAACGATCTTCGCCCGTGATTAATTTATAATTGGAATTTGGGCTGTTGCATAAGCACGTAATTAAATAAAGAACTAGGTTGAAATCTTACGATTATTATATATTAATATATTTAAATCTTGAATTGTTTCACGCTGTCATACGTGTATTAGACATGGTTTCACCGTGTTGCAGAAACAATTTGTGCAAATTTTCCGCTTGTTGACAAGTTGGTGTCTTCTGTGAAGAAGGTATTTATTAAAGCGCCATACATAACAGAAGCCTTTACAGCAGTAGCACCGAGCGTTCTACTTCCGTCAGAAACAATTTTAACGCGCTGGGACACGTGGCTGTGTGCAGCAAGTTATTATACCGAACATTTAGAAACAGTTAGGAATGTCGTGAATACATTTTACCCC
>NW_019742548.1:1429236-1455429 GCF_002891405.2 Cryptotermes secundus | reverse complement strand
CCTCCAATAATAATAATAATAATAATAATAATAATAATAATAATAATGGAAAACCTAAAACATTTAGTAATTGTGAACTGCAACAGAAGAGATGTTGGAAGTTCGGAGAGCTAAATGTGAGTACCAATGGTTTTTTAAATTTGTAATAAAATATGTTGGCTTTGTTGCATGGTTTGTATTTAAGTATACATATGTAAGGGATTATTATGGCATAAAAATCCGATCCCTACTCATCACATCTACAGAACCCGTACGTATCCCTTTCCTTTAGGTTGACAGTAATCAGGGTAAACCAATTCTTCGGATACGACTTCGACAATATACACAGCTAGTCAGACTGGACAGATATGATACCCGGTTACTCGCCTACGAAGTCTGTTGTTTATTTTTTTTTTACTACTTACTTTCACGAAAGGTTTCTAATTCCTATTGAGTAATATGGGTCACAATCTAATCATTTGCTCCATTAGTTGGGCAATTAGTTTGTCAGTTATTTATTTATTTAGCTTACAGGTTGCTCACTTTGGTGATTAGTTGGTTGTTTAATTAGCTAGGTAGATGCTTACCTGGGTAGCTAGCTAGTTAACCATTTATTTAATGGATGCATACTTGGTCAATTTCTTTAACTAGCTGGTAATTTGGTTACATAGTTTGTTATATACGTATAATAAACTTAATTCATTTAGGTATATGGTTAGTTGCCGGTCACGGTAGCCGAGCGGTCTAAGGCATGCACTGTCTTCGCTCGCTCGGAAGCCGGGATCGTGGGTTCGAATCCCACTCAGGGCATGGATGTTTGTGTGCGTTTTTCTGTGTTTGTGTACAGGTAGAGGCCTTGCGACGAGCTGATCACTCGCCCAAGGAGTCATACCATACGTGTAAGATCTAGAAAAACCGAAGTGGAGTTCATGGAGGTAGGCCTAAGCCAACTGGGGCTGTAGTGCCAAGGGGGGGGGGGATATGGTTAGTTACACACTCGGTAATTAATCCAGTTTCCGAGTAAGTTATTTACTGAATCAGCGGAATAATTGGTTGTCAGTTGTTATATTACTTAACTTCTTCGTTAGTTAGCTAGTTAATTAGTTATTAATGTAATAAATTATTTATTTATTTAGATAACGACTTGTTTGTTAGTAACTTATTTAAGAGTTAGCTATTTCCTTACGTAACTAGTGATACTCGTAGTTGGTTACCTAGTTCGTTATTTAATTAAACATTTAGCTCTTTATTGGTAAGTTACATAGTTAATTGGGTAGTTAGTTACTTGGTCAGCCCGTTAGTTGGGCAGATATTTACGTACTTGGCCTCCTCCAGTCTACTGAATATCAGGGCATCTTCGTTGAGAGAGGAGGGGCTGTTCAATTGGGTGGAGTTCACTAGTAAGTGGGTCTTGAGGTCTACATCGCTCCTATAGAAGTCCGTTCCGCCGACATGAGCCCGCACCGTCATGGCGTAATGCGACGTGACGTCACATCCGTACATACCTGATTACGCAATCCGTCGCCAGAGCGTGCTCATATGCTAAGAGGAACGAATTTCAATTACCTTACGGACTTTTGAGCAATCGTAGCTTTTTATATAGGTCCTAGTTTCCTTTCTTAGCCAGTAATTCACACACTCATTTGAATGTTTAACTGTGCCAAGACTTGCAAATAAACTATGCATGGGACGGGTGCCGTACCGCAGCAGATGCAGCTCGCTCTAATATAGAAATTGTCAAGGCCAGTATTAATAGACATTACGCAGCTTGTGTTCAGGAACTCAACACATTTGTTCAAGAGGAGAAAGTGTTGAGTGACTTAGACGTATTTCTGTTACAACTTGTTGGGACTTGTATGTATGTATGTATGTATTTAGGCCAATAGTATTTGTGTCTGTATGTATGTAAACAATAACACGAAGAATATGAAACAGTCCACAGAATTGCGTTCAATGTATCGTCTTATTCATTACCGAACTTCAAATGATCTCTGCTTTATGTAATTGGTTCTGTTTTCTGTTTACAATTGTTCTTAGGTCTGCTTTCCTGCCCTTTCAGTAGAACTGATTGTTTTTTTAAATAAATCAAAAAGGTGGCGTATATATATTTTTTCTACTTAATTTTAAGCATATAAATGGAAATAAACCCAGTGGGCTATGCAATGCCAAGAAAATAACTAGTTTTAAGCTTTACCCCCGGTATCTTCATTGGATAGAAATCTGGGTGGTTTCCAAGGTCGGCTCGGAGGTGGCACCCATGCTGGGAGGGCTTAACCCCGGCTGCCCGGATTGCGCCCAGTCACTATATCTGCACAGTTGATCAGAATGTCCGGTCAGCACGAATGAAGCTGCGAAACCACTGGAATATGGTGCATGTGGATCGCCGTGAAGGAACAGATTTCTGCAGCCTTGCTCTGCACAACGTGAACTGTTGCTCCATCAGCGAGCGGATGCGCCTCGTCACGCTTTGTCGGACACCTGAGAAAACTTCATCTGCTCAAGGGCTTGCAGCCAAACTCCTCGCCAAACTGAACGAATTTTAATTAAATGCATGTTCGTTGCATAATGAAGCAGCTCAAACATGGGATGTTGCTCGAAGGTCCCACAGTAGGCTGGACCGGATGAATGAAAATTCGTTTCTCAAACCACTTTAATTTATTGGGGCTATAATTATATATTTCCAACATATTGGTGACATGACGGCTGAAAGCCGGAATAGTGGAGCTGGAGCAGATGTCCATTGCTGATCAACGGATCGGAAATCACTTTCCCGTTACGCTTAGCAACGAACGATTCGTTGCAAGGTAGTAAGTGCTAAACACGACGTGTTTCATAGCAACGGATAACACAGAATAACAGAGGAACTGTTAACTGTTCGATGGTGACTTATATTCGTGCCGCGTGGCAGTTATGAAAGGGAGATGATTTGTGCATTCATAATAGTAGAGATCAGTCCGAGACGAGATTTGTCAGTCAGACGTCGTTAAGCAGTTCAATATGTGAACTGTTATAAGCAACTGTTCCTGTAACGAAGTGCCAATGAATCCAATCATCCAATCCGGAAACCATTATCAACCCCTTACACGTGACAATTACTGTGATCCCACTGTTTAAGGCGCAGACTTTCTTCGACCGCAACAATACTGCGATCATGGGAATGGGTTCGAATCCAACTAGAGACATGAATTTATGTCCGCGTTCTTTCTTGTGTTTGTATTATCATGTGTAGATATACGCAGGCCCCGTGATTGGCAGATCCCCCGTCCGATGAGTCCTACTGTTTGAAACACACTCATGGTCCTCACAAGTTGGTTCAAAATTGGAACAGGCCGTAGGGTCTAATCCGCAAACATTTAAGGATAAATCATACATAAGTAGCTTCGAAGGGCAATAAGTCTAATTGTAGAATTAAATTTTATTCTGTGTGAGATTTGAGATTATCAAGGCCATATACACATAACTATCTTCTGGGATATGACGCCATGTAGTCTGGTAGATGTTCATCGACAAGATATTTGCATCTGCAGAGCTGAAGAAATGAAGAGTTCTCTTTGGATCTGCAGATGCAGCAATTTCCTCCGGAGAGTCAGTAAACATCTACTAAACTGCACGGCGTCAGATTCTACAAGACATTTTTTTTAGTTCGCATAGTGGGGTGTGGAGTCCAGTTGGGTCCACTCGGCACGGCGGCCACTGATTGGCCTATTCTATCTGCCCCGGGTGATTATGATGATGGAGAATTTGGTGGAATGAAGATTGGCAGGGGAAACCGAAGTACTCTGAGAAAACCTACCCCAGCGCCACTTTGTTCACAACAAATCCCACTTGACCAGACCCGGGTTTGAACCCAGGCCGCTTCGGTGGGAAGCAAGCGACTAACCGCTTGAGTCATGGAGCGGCCTAAGACATCTTACTGTCATCCAATGATGTAAATTTAGAAGCGTGGAAGAAGTGCAATAGAACGTAGGTTATAAAAGAGTTTAAATACTTTTCCTACGACGTGCCTCAGAATTACTGTAAAGTAAAAGCAAAAATTTATGTAATCTTCGGAGGTCACATAGTCCTATGTTCCGTAAAGTTTTAGTGTACATTAAGGCAAGCGACAAGTACAAGTAAGGTCATTTTAAAGAAGTTATCAGGACGTATTCTTTACAACGACAGGAAAATTCTGCCATAGATAACAAAAAAGAAAACCCACTGAGACTATATTTATGATAAGAACGGCCCTAAGTGGAATAAGATTGGCAGTAAGAATATCATTCGAAACATGCAACATTAAGATTAGTTGATGGTGTTCCAATTTAGGCAGTATCCCTTGAGACCCCGAACGTTCAGAATCAGGGCTCTAAGTTCTGTGACAGTAAAAGAAAATGACACCGTGGACGTTGTGAATTTGTATGTGTTCCACTGCAGGTCTCATGGGTTGTGTTTCCCGGGTTTAACAACAGGGCGGAGAGTGAAAGGGGGCGTACACGGGCTCACGTGAAGAGGCGTCGTCTCGGCTGTATCCTCAGGTAGCCGAAGATACCGAAGGAAACAGTTAGAACAAACCAGATATTCGCTTCAGTGGCGTATCCTGCATTATAATTCTTATCGATTAAATAAATGCAGCTTATCAACCAAAATATAAACTGCCATTTCATTGCCGCAGTAACCTCGGCTTCCCATCGCGGCTGCCCGGGTTCGACCTGAGGTTAGGTCATGTGGGATTTGTGGTGGAAAAAGTGGCACTGGGCAGGTTTTCTCTGAGTACTTCGGTTTCTCCTGCCAATTCTCATTCCACCGACCGCTCCACAATCATCCAGGGCTGGTCCAACAGGCCAAACAGTGACCGCAGTACCAAGTGGACTCAGTCTCACCCCACGCCCAAGGAAAAAACTCGGTAAAGATTCTTCAGTGCTGTGTTGTAAAGTAAACTGAGTTTTGTTCTGTACCAGGGGTTTCGCGTATTCACAAACCAGTCATGTTTGTAACATTGTTACAACAAGCTCCAGTATTTAAAAAAAAAACAGAAAAACAGGTTCTATGAAGCTCTTGTAAATAAGCGTTTTTCATTAAAATGACGGCTGACGACAGAGAGACTGTTACTAGCAGATCCACCTGGCGGCAGATTCAATGCTGTTAGCAACCAAAGCGTGCAGCGTTATATCAGCTCACTGCTTTAAACATAATCTAAAATGTAACGCAGCATCATAACAGTTTTATTGTGTAAAACAATAAATATAAGTCCATGTTCTGTATTAGGACAGCACCGACTAGGAAGCTTACGGTGTTGAACTGCTCGAATACAGGAATCGCTAGTTCGAATCTTGCTCGGGGTACGGGTACGCCCCTACAGGCCCCTGTTCCTCTGTATAGGCAGCCTAAAATCTCGCAATGAGTTCCGAAGTACCTGAAGGATTCACTCTTTCGGAATTAATTCTGAGCCGCAGAAAGGCCAGAGCGTCTGTCATGTGAAGCTCATAAAGAAGAAAGTAATTTAAGATCTAAAATATTGTCACGATAGCACATTAGTTCAAGCTTTATGTTTCTGGATATTATCCATCGTCTGTCTTTATCTGAAAACGGTCCGGAGATAGGAACTAGCTCTATCTATTGGGCAGAACTGAGTAGGTCTTACCTGAAGACGGAGACAGAATCCAGTCTCCGAAACGTTGTGTTTTGAAAAATAAACAGGGCGATGTTTTTATATACAGTCAGGACGATGGATAATGTCCAGAAACACAATTTGTAACAACACAATTTCTTAGTGCATTTAACTGCTCTGTATCATATATAACGGTAAACTGCTTGTTTGTGAGATGTATATTTATTATGTACGGAGAAATAAGAAAGGAGCAGGAAGCGACTGTATGACAAAAACCAGTTTTTTTGGTAAGACCAGACAGCCGTGGACATTATTTCCAGATTTTAAATTTTAATTTGAGAATATTTTCGTGTTCAGAATCGGGACATGCAGGCTTTTATTTTTGCTAGTGCGGTGGGACTAAGTCCCTTGTACTGCGGCCACTTCTGGGTAATGTACCAGCCCCAGATGATAGGTGAGGGTGATTGTGGAGCAATTGGTGGAATGAAGATTGGCAGGGGAAACCGAAGTACTCGGAGAAAACCTGCCCCAGCGCCACTTTGTCCACCACAAATTCCACTTGACCAGACCCCGGGATCGAACCCGGGCCCTCGCGGTGGGAAGCCAGCGACTAACTGCTTGAGCTATGGCGCGGCCGTGATATGCAGGCTTAGTTAGCTGTCTTACATGTATTAACTGTATTAAGAAGAGCCATTGCACGGAGGTTCGTAGTTGCTTAACACGTCAACAAATTCTACATTTATACGAAACTCGAGGGTTCATTACTGTGTTCACAGAAATCCGAAAATGGACTCTGTTCTGAGATAATTGAATATAATTAACACTCTTAAAATTATTCTTCACTTACACCTGGGTGCCTTTCCTTCGAATTCTCCTATTAGTGAATTTCTCAGTCTCTCATTCATTTCAATATTGTCACGTGCTAGAGTATGAATATGAACGGGTTTCGGGTTGATGGCTCGATTTATTGCACGCTTTGATAGAGAGCGCGAGACTACACTTTACACACACACTAGTATTCAGTCAACGTCTTCACTGCCGTTGCTTGGTAGCAGCTTCCAACTACGGACGCTACCCTTCCTGTGGGTTCGCAAGCTGTCCCCGGCCTCAGCTACCAGAACCTAACACCAACACCTCACAACGACTTAACCCCAGCAGTTGCATAACTGCAACTGATAACTGGTCCTGCTTATAACATCTCGGCACGGACCGCGCAGGTAACGTCTGTTCTGTTATTGCTGTATTCTTTTTTTGTCGTGTGAACTGCTTGCTTATGAAGCTGTTACTTAGCAATGGCTGTTGTATAGTTACTTGCTTAGTGATCGTTGCCTAGCAACGCGTATACATGCCATAATAGTATACTCACACGTACACTTCGGCCTTTCAAATGATCTCTTCCCGTCACGTGCACTGACAATTTTTATACATTCCTTATCTCCGCATTTATGTTACAAGCCCTTACCACTAATTTCATGTTTTTGTCTTTCCTGCCTCGCAGTTTCAGATATTTTCCCCAAAACATGACTCTCAAACCGCCCCCGTCTGCGTCAATCTGATTTCAGAGACCAAGTTTCCACCCACTTAGATCAACAAGTACGAGTAGAAGTGTAATTTTGTGAATACAGTTTAAATCTGTGTTGATCAAAGTGCCAGAAGGTGCACCTTGAAAGTTGACGGGGAAGGAATAAATTAAATAATTTGCTGTCATCATGACCCCCACCCGGCAGATATCATCGAACTGTCGCTCCAGTGGCTCTAAAATTACTGCTTTATATCAGGTATGCTCTTTCTTTGTGTGTAACCATTCTAGAATGTTCGTGTACCAGTATGCACGGCTCCTGACGTGTGGGCAGTTAATACTGGAAAGCAATAAAGTTCTAGAATGTTCGTGTACCAGTATGCACGGCTCCAGGTGTGTGGGCAGTTAATACTGGAAAGCAATAAAGTTCTAGAATGTTCGTGTACCAGTATGCACGGCTCCAGGCGCGTGGGCAGTTAATACTGGAAAGCAATAAAATTCTAGAATGTTCGTGTACCAGTATGCACGGCTGCAGGCGTGGTGCAGTCGATACTGGAGAGGAAAGTTTCGTCCGAACAATTCTTGTTTCCTCACTAGGTGTTTATCTTCTCGCTGGATACCAGATCTCAGCGGAAGGAAATCCCTCACTTTCATAGACTAGAAGCCTTAACGATCACAGGGTTCGATGAGATGTACAGGTGTACAGAGATCAACGTATCCGATCAGGGAAATTATAGCGTTCTTAATTAGTTTAATGGGAATTTGTGGTGGGAAGGCATTTTTTACAAAATCAATATTTTAAAAATTACTGTCCATTCTTTGGTGGAATTTAAATATTAGCGTGTAACTGGCATGGGAAACACATTTCTCTGTCATGACATAGCTCTCCAAGTGCAAGATATTCGCATCCAGTGTGTGAAAATGCAAGCTGCAGTGTTCTACCGCACTGCTGTGTCGGATAACTTAACTGGTTAAGACCGCATCTGAGAAGCTTAATTCTGTATTGTGCAGCTGTCAGTGGGTCTACATACTGCAGACAAGTCTCATTAACTTTATTAACGTTCTATATAATTGAGAATTACTGCATATGCTCGAAGTATGCAGTATAAAATCAACGTAGTTTGAGTTATGAAGTTGATATAAGATTGGAAATTAATTTATTACTGACTATGCAGATATTCGGGGTAGCGTCAGTACAGCGACTGGCTACGGGCTGCACGACTGAGAGGTCGGAGTTCGAGTCCCGGTAGGGTCAAGAATTTTCTCTTCTCCAAGTAGTCCAGGCCGGTTCTGAGGCCCACCCAGCCTCCTATCCAATGGGTACCGGGGGCTCTTCCCTCGGGGGTAAATCGACAGGAGAATGAGGCTGACCATTAGCCTCTAGTTAGTGCTGAGGTCAAGAAAATGTAGATCTATACATCCACTCCCCCATACGCCTTCATGTACAACTTACCTCTACCTACGCAAATAAATATTCGTATTCTTGCATTTGAAATGCTAACTGGTGTAGTCTACAGGTTTATAAGTCACTGAACTCTTTAAATTACTCCCTCAAAATACTAGTCATTTCCGCCTTTAATATGCATAGGCTATAAAAGTTAGGAAGCGTTTCATTTACATGCATGAAAAGTTGTACCTTGTGCTTACTGCGCACCACGCCAAGCAGGGGAATGAAGTAGAGCTCCATGGAGTCTCGTTCCAGGCTCTACAGAACAGAGGGAAGTCCCTGTGCTGGGTGGGACCTAGGGCCTGCGTGCATACTGCATCTGCTAGGAATGAACGCCTGTTATTCAGCTTGCTGTCAGTCACTGTACCCACTGAGCTACCCAGGCTCTTCTATATGCATAGTAACGGAGAAGACCTGCAATTAACTACTAAGATCCTTATCGCGGAACAAATGCTTTACCTTCTATTTAATAATTTAATCTTACCCAGAAGATTCAATGCCGATGACAGTGTCCGCGCGATCTAAGGCATGAACTGTCTTCGCCTGGGTTCGAATTCCACTCGAGACATGGATGTTTGTGTACGTTTATTCTGTGTTTGTGTTGTTACGTGTGTAGGTAGCGGACTTGGGACGGGCAGATCCCCCGTCCAATGAGTCCCACCGACTGTGTATAGGATTAAGAACCTGCAAAAGTGACAAAGGTCCAAAGTTCTGTAGAGCCATAGAGAGAGAGAGAGAGATCATTCAACGAAAAGGGAGGGGGGATCTGTGTGTAATTCTTAATCAGAATTCTTATTATCTCGATGATTAATTAAATAACTACAAGTACGTCAGTATTTAATGAGAAATTAGCATACATAGAAGTAACAAGCTGTATTAACAAAAGTTGTACTAGGGACATAGAAAAATACTTGTCGTTGTTTTTGTTTATTGGAGAGGGTGCGTTTTCCCATGCACTTAGACCAGATATTGGTCCATTGTGCGTCCCCGTATGATATTCTACCATTCTCCATACCCTACCGGTACTGGTGCGTGCCATCAGTCCCGACTCAGCCAGCGAGTTCGGCCTCTACTGGCTCAGCGGTATCTCGATGCTTGCCCCATCTACCAGAGGCGTTAGAGACTACTGTTGGGCGGGAAATATCCTGAATTTGGCTCAGAGGTCCCCTTGGGACATGAGGTTCTTTTACGTGCCGTAAAGCTACGACTCGGGACCCACGGCTTAAAGCCCCTCCCGGAGGACTTGTTCCCTGAATTTTTCCGCCCTTAAAAATTCTACGACCTCCGCCGGGTTTCAACCCCCGTACCTTGAGTCACGAGGTCTGAACGTTACCCCTAGACTACGGAGTTTAGGTTAAATTTAAATGGGGAATATAGTCCGGAAGACTAGAAATGTAGAAATGATAGTAGGCAAATAATCATATAAATTTAATTACGTAGACTGAAATGTATATATATAATTAAGTGAATTATTTTGAGGATCCTGCATTCCAGCAACGTGGTGTAGGAACCCATGCAAGTTAAGAGCTTAATTCGGTATAAGACACAGGCCTACAAAACAAAAACAAAGCCGCGGTTTTAGTCTGCAAGCGAACTATACCGACAGAGCGACCGCCGCTTGTCGGCGAAGTTAGTGCCAACTTTAGCGGATAGAAGGTGTCGCGTGGTCAGCGAAACGAATCTCCACGGCCGTTAATTTCGGTTTTCTAGACCGCAGCGGCCATTTTCTTGAAATAGCCCCTCAGTTATCATCACGAGGCTGAGAGGACTCCGTTCCAGACCCACTACTTCTCAGAAAATCTGGTAGCGCCAGGAATCGAACCCGGAGCTCTGGATTTGTAGCCAGGAACTCTGACCACTAGACCACAGAGACAGTCGACACAGCTCACAGGCCTACAGTTGCGGAATTTGATGCATACAGACTGCGAGTCATTACTCCACAACTGAACATCTGAACGCAGCAGTGTGGCTGCGCCAGCTCCTTGCAGTATGTCGAACTGGGGCTTGAGATGCATCGGCACTCTCTGACAACCGAGAGGCTCTAAATATTCACGTAGTTTAAAATTGAACGGTGCATTTCTTTAATCTGTGCTCCCTGATACAAAATTAAAGCACGTTTGTTCGAAACAAATGGGGATTCTGGACCATTTGAACTCCCCTTCACCTCTCGGATCGTGAAGCTCCACTCACCCGCGCGTTCCCCCCTCATCGTCTCGTCTTATATTAAAAACTGCTCTGGTCTTGAGCGTAAAACTGGCATACGTCATTGCCTAGATGCAAGCTCCCAAATAGTGGCCAAATCTCCGAATTTGACTAAACGGAGACAAACTACTCGATTAGCGAATTAACTCCAGTTATTAACTTCAACAAGAAATCACAGATTCTTAAGCGGTTACTCAAAAGTGACAAGAATTTTTCAGGTACACTTATGTTTTAATGTTGTATATTTATGTTTAGGCAATACTTGCAAAACATGATACAGACAATTGTATGTGTAAAGAAAAGCCTGGTCTTAATTTTGAAAATTTCTTCTTATTTGAGAATCTGTAATACAATGGTAATGTTATCTGAACATTCATCAGTTCTTTTCAAGGTAAGAAATCGAGAGCTGAGGCTTTCACGGCGGTGACTATAAAGAATGTCGTCTTCTGGGATGTGGCACCGTGTCGATCTCGTGTGAACCGACGTTTCGGAGGCTCTGACTGGCGAAGAAACGAGTCTCTGCACCTGCTAGGAATGAACGCCTGTTATTCAGCCTGTAGTCAGTCACTGTACCCACTGAGCTACCCATGCTTTTCTATATGCATAATGAACGGAGAAGAATTTCAGTTAACTATTAGGATTTTTATTGCGAGACAAATGCTTTACCTTCTATTTAGTAATTTAATCTTATCAAGAAGATTCAACGCCGATGACGGTGGGCGTGCGATCTGTCGTCGTCTGCTTGAACAGTGGGATTCTGGATTCGAATCCCACTCGAGACATGGAAATCTGTGTCCGTTTGTTCTGTGTGTTGTTCTGTATGTAGGCAGCGACCTTGCGACAGGCTGATCCCCCGTGCAAGGCGTCCTACCGAGTGTGTAGAATAAGAAACTGAAAAAGCGGCCAAGGTCCATAAGGTCTGTAGAGATATAGATAGATAAATAGATGGATAGGTGGATAGATAAGCTTATAGTAAGCGAGAGACAAGCAATTAATCCATACAATTAGTAGCTACAATTCAAGGGCACCGAAAAAATCTGGAATTAATTAAGGATCTAAAACAGCAGACAATGGAAGGCCAGAATTAGCAAAGGTACAAATACGAGTCTATTTCTTTTCCTTTTGTAATAAATTAGCACATGTATTTCCATTGCTATGAAAACATCAACGTAAGATAGATCAGATAAAAATTGTCGCGGCAAAACAGGTTACTTTACGTAAAACTGAGGAATGCTATCTGAAGTCCGGCTGCCAGCTAAGTACTGAGTACAGCTTGAAATTACCATTACAAAGGACAACGAGTTCTTGTGAAAAGCAGCAAATAATTAAAATATCAGTACGAACAATTACTGGCTTTTAAGTTCTAGCCTGGAACAGCTAAAATGTCGTTAATTTGACGTTTCGCCCATTCCAAACGGTCAGGGACTTCGCGAGGAAGATAAGGAGCGTAGTGTGGAGACGGTTGAAATTCTCTACGTCCTAGGAACTGCCTTACTAAGACTTGGTGTAGGTCGCGCCATAGCACTAGCGGTTAGTCGCCGGCTTCCCACCTCGGCGGGTCTGGTCAAGTGGGATTTGTGGTGGGCGAAGTGGCGCTGGGGCCGGTTTTCTCCGAGTACTTCGGTTTCCCCTGCCAATCTTCATTCCACCAACTGCTCCACAATAACCCTCACCTATCATCTGGGGCTGGTACAATAGGCCAGAAGTGGCCGCAGTACAAGGGACTTAGTCTTACCCCACTAGCAAAAAAAAAAGACGACTTTGTGTAACTGAAAAGAAGTTAAATTGAAGCAAAAGAAAATACTCTTTAAACAACATTCTGTGGGTTGACTTGTATAAGGGAAGATAATGAAAGGAAGATGATTTTGTAGAAGATGAAATTCTTCCTGTGTTCCCATGAAGACGTATGTAGGAGTGGCGGTATGCCTCTACCATTCTTAACTTTGGCATAGTGTGGATATGATTGGTCATCTTCACGCCCCGGCCGCTTTACCCCAGTACCCATTGGACAGGGGGCTGGTTGGGCCTCAGATCCAGCGTGGACGCGGTGATGAGCAGAAAGCTCACCTGCCCACGGCAGTCATCATGTTACATGCTTCAAATTCGTAACTAACTATCTACCCAGGCGGTGCCATAGCTCGGGCGGTTAGCCGCCGGCTTCTCACAGCGGCGGCCCGAGTTCGAGCCCAGGTCACGTCATCTGGGATTTGTGGTAGACAAAGTGGCACTGGGGCAGGTTCCTCCGAGTAGTTCGGTTTTCCCTACCAATTCTCATTCCATTGACTGCTCCACATTTATTATCATCTACCATCCGGGCTGGTACAATTGGCCAAACTGTGGCCCATGTACCAAGTGGACTCAGTCTCACCCCACCTCAAGAAACTAAAAAGTAAAGAATGTAACTACCCAATTCCGTGGAGCAGACGCCTCTTAGAGAACCTAATAGTCGGTTGACCTGATAAAGGAATTTCCCGTCTGTTATGGAAGCCTAATATCCATTATCGTGTTCAGAAGATCCCACAACTGGACTCTGTCGTGAGCCAGATGAATTCAATCCACTCCCCCACAACCTCTTTTGATTGCGCCCATTCCAACATCATTCTCCCATCGTATCCTTAATGATCTTTTGCTCCTGGATTTCCCGATTAAAATTTTGTACACATTTTTCATTTCAGATTTGCGTGTTAAGTATCCAATCAATTTTATCGCTTCTGATTTGATCGCCTTAATAACATTTATGGCCGATCACGGAGGCCGCGCGGCCTAAGGCATGAACAACTATCTTCTTTCACTCGAAGGCTGGTATCGTGGGTTCTAATCCCATTCAAGGCATGGGTATGTGTGTATGCATTTATTCTGTGTCTGTGTTGTCCTGTGAGTAGGTAGCGGCCTTGCGACGAGCTGATTTCTTGTCCAAGGAGTTCTAACTTCTGTGTAAAAAAGATTACGAAACTGAGGATGAGGCCAGGGCCCAACAAAGGGCCGTAGAGACACTGATGAATGAATACATGAATAACATCCGATGGAGATTGAAAATTATAAATCTCTTGAGTCAGTAATATTTTTCAAGCCTCCTCAACGCCTGTTCTATGTAGGGCCTACGTGTTCTTCCTACAGAAGCTCTGATTTAGTTTAGTGCCACTTGAAACTTCAGGTTCTTAGAATGGGCTTGAATGTTGTATACATGACTAACAGTGAAGACAGAATTGTGAAGAAATGTAGAGGAGACGAGTTGCTTAACCTCACACCCGGATAAAAATATAATTACAAGAGAATATGAAGAAAATGAAGAGCTGCTGAAACAGACAAGCAGATAAACAAGTTTAAACAACAGAACACACAGATGAAGTTCTGCGATGGAAATATAAAGGAGATTGGAGTTTCTCGAACAAGTTCACTCTGAAGTTGTGAAGAAAACATAACCGCTGTGCTGGAAGTGCTAAAAACTCTCTTAAAAACCACCAGAATAAAAATGAAATTGGAGCTTTACGTGCTACAGTATTTCTTTTCTGACGAAGATGGATGTCTTATTTATTTTTCTGCACAGAACAAAGAATTTTCAGATACTATATGGTTAGGCAATGTATCCGTCAACACAACAATGAAAAATGTTATCACAATTAAAATCAATATGACAAAGATTGAATTTTATTGTTTACCGCTACATGTTTCGGGCCTCATGGAACCATCATCAGGCAGTGTACGTAATAAACACGGTAAAGTTAATTGAAAGCTCGGTATGAATCTATATTGTGGTGTAACGTGTCCCTATTATAAAAGTTGTAGAAAACTGTGTCTTGCGTTATGATGAAGATTACAATATAAAAAAATATTTGTAATATTACAGTACACAAGAATCTGTATTTAAAATATTAGTGGAGGCAATTAAAAGACGTATATTACGAATATAGGATTTTATAATACGAATGAAAGGTTAGATATTAAACAATAGGATTCAATTTATGAGTCACTGATTTTGATTGCGATGCGATGCTGACGGATACGTTACCTAACCATTCAGTTGTGACACACAACAGGATGTGCGCTATACAAAAATTCTCAGATATTTTTGTGCAATGAATACTTTATGGAAATATTTACCGTTTCGCTGTTACCAATGTGAATTTTCCTAACATGCCACTCAAATCAAGATAATATATTACGGAAGTTACCACTTTTTTTTTTGTAAAAGTACCCTAACGCTCTGTCCTTGTGTAAAATATTTTACACTCCCTTACAGATCGTTTCTTCAATTTTCTTCAATATCAGTGCACAATTGAAACTGTATTTATCTGTTGTAACAACGGATTACAGCATAAGACGCTGAACACGTAATATCAGAGCTTCTTGTAGCGTGTCTCTGGTATAAATGTTTTTTTTTTCTGGCTGTACTGTACTTTTAACAGGATAAAAGGAAAACGTCTTTCATACTAGACATTTCAAAACTAGAAAACCACTGCTACTTTTACATTTAAAATAGTGATTTTACTATCATGATGGTGATGATGATGATGATGATGATGATGTTTTCGAATTAAGAACGCAGGCCCACGAATGGTGACTGCTATCCAACGTGACTCCTCTCCTCTCCCTTCCCCCTGCATGCACGTTCCCGGCGCGCGTCGACGTGACATAACGTCCTGCGTGATTCATGGCGCAATGTCCCGTTTGGCCGCCAGTACCCCTCCCCCTCACCCCACGTTTTGTAATGATCTTCGAGTGGTGCGCTGTTGGATGGCCGCAGAAGCGCAATGGCCACTAGCATGGCCATGGAAACACACGACTTAGGGCGCACAAAGGAATAGGATGTTCTGAAATGAAAGCAAGGGGACAGAAGACCTAGCTGATGAAGAGAATTTACGTATTGAGAAAGTTACAGTATTGCTATTGCTCTGATAATGTAGCGTCTTATTACGCTTCGTCGCGTAGGCAACATACCGATGTTATGGTTCACTTATATCATTTAACACTATAGATTCATACACTGGACGTTAAATTAGTTAGTGAAACAATATTCAGACTATCGTGTCCCCATCTTCAGGTATAAGGGTTGTATGTCCCATCACGCAACTTAGTTTACTGTCATGTAAAGCATCCGAGGCTGGTTATCCTGCCTGAGGTGCATCATAGTTTTCCTCAGTCTGTTGAAGCCAGTACTGGGATAGTGACCACCACGGCTACTCGCTGGAAGTCTTCTGAACTCACCAATCTCATGGGCTTCCAGACTCTCACAGCGGGGATTATGAGGACTTCTGTCTTCTGTGATATGACGCCGTGTAAAGTCAACCGACGCATCGAAGGAACATGAAGAGGGGCAGAGCTCTGCGTGTGCTACCTGCTACATCTTGTATCCTGCGTAGCTTATTCTCCTACCGTGAAGATTGAAGCGATATGTTCCTCCGAAACGTTAGTTGGCTTTCAATGGAATACATGGCTTTATATCGCAGAAGACAGACTTCTTCACCAATCTAAATCCTACTTCGTTTCAATAGAAACAAATCAAGACAAATTAAGTTCTAGAGTGATGACCAAGATAACAAAATTTTCAAAGTCCTTTCTTGAGTGACAAGCTGAACTTATAAAGCTCCTGGACTGTATGTGAGTAACTTCGCCAGTGGACCGAATCTCTTGACGCTATGCACAAAGGCTGCCTGATAATACTTGTAGGTGATCTACATTTAATAACAATTTGACTAAGACCTCATTAAGAAAACCAAATTATTTAAAATAATGAAATAGCAACAGATTTCATATTTCAGTGCAACACTCCAATAGCTCAGTCATTACAGTGACTGTGTAATGAATAAGATTTGATTTCTGGCAGGGGCACTGGGATATTTTTCATCACCGTGCTCAAAACAGCTCTGAAATTCACAGAGCCTCTTATTCAGTGGGTACTGGGAAAGATTTCTGTTGGAGGCAGAGTTAGATGGAGCGTGAAGCTGTCCACTTGCACCTAGAACATGGGCTATGAGTGTGAAGGGATTTATCTCCATGCTTACTATGTGGCTTCATGATGGGATGACTTTACTTGTGCTCGTATTTATGATGTCTGAGTTTAACTTTTTTTCGGTAATAACACCTTGCCACTGCTCAATCCTAGATTTCTGTAACTATTTCTGTGCTGCTACTTAATACCACTGTGAAAGGTATTTCATTATTTTAGTAATAAATGTAAATTTACTGAAATGTAGTTGTTATTTTATATTATTCCAGAATATTAAAAATCGTTCTATAAGTAACACACTAAGAATAAAAAATGGCCCCTAAATATAAGCTAATTTAATGCACCTACATACACGTACTTCTGTACAGACGGAAACGCGGTGTCGCAAAGGCGTTTCCACTACAGGTATCGCATTGCATAGACAGAAATATTATTTTCACAGAAATTCCTACCTTATGGGATTTGAACTCGTGTAGTTTAGTACAGTGTCCAACTTTCCGGCAGATATCTGATGTCACCATCTTCACGTTAGGTCTCAAATTACGTTAGTAGTATTTTGTTAAATATTCATCATATGCAATTACGTTTCGAACAAAAGCTGCAGACCCCAATGAAGTCTGCATTTTTGAGGAAGGTGATGAAGTTCTGTACTGTAGATGCTAGGCCTGTGTTTTACTGACCCGAATCGCCATTAGCCTGACTGCAAATACCTGAAGTCTCTCTATGTAGGACAGTACTGATAAGTTCTACAATTTCTTTTATTGCTAGCGGGGTGGGACTAAGTCCCTTGTACTGTGGCCACTTCTGGCCTATTGTACCAGCCCCAGATGATAGGTGAGGGTGATTGTGGAGCAATTGCTGGAATTAAGATTGGCAGGGGAAACCGAAGTATTCTGAGAAAACCTGCCCCAGTACCACTTTGTCCACCACAAATCCCACTTGACCAGGCCGCCGCGGGGGAAAGCCAGCGACTAACCGCTTGAGCTATGGCGCGGCCTGAGTTCTACTAGCTAAAAAGCTATCCCTGTAAGAGGCCGTGGAGGCCCATGTGGTTGTGAGACGTTGAGGCTCCCACATTTTCTCTAGACAATCGGCTCATAGATGGCGATGAAGTTGTCAGCCTTACGTGCTGGCCGCCTTTACCCCCAGGAAGATTCCTGGTTCTCATTTCTGTCTAAGGCCGACTTGATCCCAGGGCCATAGCGTGGCTGGAAGGATTAGGTCAATCGATAAATCCAATTACCTCATCGGGAATGGAACCCGCGACTTTATGGCTTGTAGCATAGTGCCTCAACCAACTACGCTACCGCGTGACCCCTAAATTGTACTAACTCACTAAACAGTAGTATTGGCGTCCATGCGCACGTGGAAGGGGCAATAGAAAGTCTGTTATTAGTTATGCAGAACTGTTCCCGCACGTGTTCGAAATCACAACATCGTCCACTCCACACAATCGCATCCGTCTTCTCCGAAACGACGGTTTTATCGAAACATTAGTTTCAACTATGAAATAAGAATGAGAAGCTGAGAAACAGTTAATGAATTTCAGAGTGAATTATAATTCACTCTGAAATTATAATTATAATTCATAATTATAATTCATAATTATAATTCATATAATTATNCTACATCCCCAGTGGGCCTAGGCCTACCTCCATGAACTCCGTTCACTTCGGTTTTTCTAGATCTTACACATTCGGTAGGAATCCTTGGACGGGTGATCAGCTCGTCGCCAGGCCTCTACCTGTACACAAACACAGAAAAACGCACACACACAAACTAAACATCCATGCCCTGAGTGGGATTCGAACCCACAATCCCGGCTTCCAAGCGAGAGAAAACAGTACTTGCCTTAGACCGCTCGACTACCGTGACCGGCCCACGTGCTTTTAGTATTACGAAATATCTGCATTTTGCGAAAAGAATACATTGATGGAATTCGTATGGCTCTCAGGCTATGGAGCGGCTCTTTCCCTATACAGAATTAAAGCAATGGTCTTCTTAATAGAAATGCAGTGCTTCCTCAGCGAGACAGAAACTGAATGCCTCGGTATTGTGCTGTTTGCATGAACTTCAAGCTACAAAGTGATGATTAATTATATTAGGAAAAGTAAAGTGTACTCGCGCCGGTCACGGTAGCCGAGCGGTCTAAGGCATGTACTGTCCTCGCTCGCTTGGAAACCGGGATCGTGGGTTCGAATCCCACTCAGGGCATTGATGTTTGTGTGCGTTTTTCTGTGTTTGTGTACAGGTAGAGGCCTTGCAATGAGCTGATCACTCGCCCAAGGAGTCCTACCGAATGTGTACGATCTAGAAAACCAAAGTGAACGGAGAAGTTCATGGAGATAGGCCTAGGCACACTGGGGCTGTAGTGCCAAGGAAAAAAAAAGGAATACGTTCAAACGGCGGACTGCCTAAATGCTACAGATCAGCTTTAATTACTACCAGTAATTTTTTTTACTTCGCTTAGTGTGGGGTGGAGTCCAACTGGGTCCGCTCGGCACGGCGGCCACTGATTGGCCTATTGTAGCCTGCCCCGGGTGATTATGATGATTGAGAATTTGGTGGAATGAAGATTGGTAGGGGAAACCGAAGTACTCGGAGAAAACCTGCCCCAGCGCCACTTTGTCCACCACAAATCCCACTTGACCAGACCCGGGCTCGAACCCGGGCCGCCGCGGTGGGAAGCCAGCGACTAACCGCTTGAGCTATGGCGCGGCCCTAATTACTATCAGCAGCGCGAACAAGGCTCTGGGTTAGAGAGTGTCTCTTAGTTGAACCGCAGTTCATAGGTCCATTCAGCCACTAAACCCAACCACAGTAGCGATCATCATCATCATCATCATTAAATCTTACTGGATTGTGATGACAGTAAGCTTCAGATCTGAAATTATTCCTTCATTTTTGTATAGTCTGCCCCTTCTCCCTCGGTATAAACTGGTAAGATCCTCTAGCAAATCTGCTTTCATCCACTCTTTCTCAGTGGTGACACAAATTTGTTTGACATTTATTATTTTTTGTATAATGTTTTATATACACAGAGGGGCCAGCGTGTGTTTAAACAATTTCCTGGTATATTTTTAGTTCAACTATGAAAATATCCATAAATAATCTGTATTCAATTTTGTTACAGCGGTAATCTACGGACATTTTTGAAGGTGAACTGAAAATCTACAAACAAATTATTTAAGCAGGTCTCCTGTACGTTGAAGTGTGTGTACATTTTTGGGTCTCTCTCTCCCTGTATATATATACACTCGTATATATAGTTATTAAATTAAATCGTACGGTCTTCTGATTGTCACGCCATTTAATTCCGAATAGCCAGACGTATCGGAGGCGGTGTCATAGCATAAGCCAACCAAGCGCCACGCTTACCACTTGCTTCTTCTTGATTTATCGCTCAACTTACCCTTCGGCCCTGAAGATGGAACAGATATATTCCTCCGAACTACACAACACTACATCCCAGAAGAGCACTTTTCCTAGTCACGACTGCGTGCCTATTAACTCCCTATTAACTGGGTTGGTGCGGGTTGATCAGCCCTTAAGAACCGCAGTTCGGCTGTCCTGGTAGTTAGTTGGGGCCCAGAACTCTGAATCATGCAGCAGTGTGTGTACACTGACAACTTAGTGTACTTCTTGGTCTACCAACTAGCCTTCTCTTCGTTGAACCACATATAGACGAAAATCATTTCAGAATTACATGGTAACTTATTGCGACTAAGTTTCTTGTCATCAGTACTTTATTCATATCGTGGTTTTCTGGATTATGACACTGTGAAGTTTTGTATTGGGGTACGTTACATAATGTGATACATTGGCCGTTTCTAGGAAACAGGTTGCCACGGAGAGATTAGTCAGACAGACGTCCTTCAGAAGGAGTTAAATATCTGAGCTGACATAATCAACTGTAATTGTAAAGAAGTGCCCATAAACCCAATCCCCAAATTCAGAACACATTATTATTAGCCACACTAACCCGTTACACGTGACGTTTNCCGTCACCGCAACACTTTATTATTTATTTATTTATTTTTTATTTATAAAGAACGCACTACATGTTTCGACCTCAAATGGGTCATCTTCAAGTACTGCAAGTTTCTGCCGTACTGTTACTGAACTGAAATGCCATCATTCCCATTGTTCTATGTGGTTCATACAAATTAGTTTCTATTCGATTCACAATCTAGACAAAACTTAAACTATTAGGCTATTTTCAATAGGCTGTATAAGAACACTGAAAGCGGAAACAAGTTTCCTCTGGGAAAATACCGGAAAAGTACCTTAAACTAAGTCGTGACCTCTCCTTCAACGTATATTCCAGTTCATTTTCACTATCAACCAATCAGTCAACGCCCTGTAGTCTCGGTTACTGACACTGTCATTAAATATGTTGCAAACTACGGGAGTTGGTTAAGGAATGCACGAAATGAATTATCCTTAACCCTCAGCTGCTACATCCTCAGAAAGTCTGCGCAGGCGTGCAAGCTCATACGTCGTTCCCAAGTGAAGAAGATAGCATTGTTATTGTATTCTGAAGTGAAAGCCGAAAACTCCAAGAAATAAGATAAAGAAGATAAAGGAAAATGACATACTCGAGGAAGAAGATTATTCCTGTTCAAAATTCAAATTATTTTCCGACATGGGGACTCAATTTAATGGTAACATAGAGCGGGCGGAGTTTCTATCAGGAATGAAAAGGGTCAAACCTTAGTTAAAATATTAAATCAAATTCATTTGCATATCAACCAAAAATACATTGACATTCATAGGACTGTATGTATGAGTCATGTCCCATTTACAAATATATGTATCGTGCATGCATTATCGTGGAGGTGGCGCTGTCCCAGCCTACAGAACAGTGACACTGTTCTAAGTTCAACAGTGGCCCACGACCCTCGACTATTGGCCTCACTTCACGACGTCACCAGGAGAAATGCGAAATATTGTTCAGTACGATTATTATGGACTTCGTCCGCCGTCAAATTGTATTAAAAACAGCGTGTGTTTGGAAACTGGCTCCTGGCTCCGTGTTCAGATCAGCAGGAGACGTGACAAAACCGCTCAGAAAGCTCGCTTTGTGCAGCTTCTCCAAACCATGGGCCCGAGTGTCTCAACAAAGTAGGATGTCTTCCGTACCCTATGCGCCTGAAGATAGAAATACAATCATTTTTTGAAACGCTGTGATTTTAATAGCCGATCACAGTGGACGCGCGGTCTAAGGCATGAACTGTTTTCGCCCGCTCAAACATTGGGGTCGTGGGTTCAAATCCCACTCGAAGCATGCATGTTTTTCTGCGCTTATTCTGTTTGTGTTGCCCTGTGTACGTAGCAGCCTTGCGACGGGCTGATCCCCCGCCCAAGGGGACCAATCGACTCTCTGTATAATTAAAATACTAAACAAACAACAGAGGTCAAGGTTCATTAAGGACTGTAGATCTCACATAGTACTAAGAGCAGTGCTGGATTTAGTAAACTCAGACGAGGGGCAAAGTCCAGAATAATAGGTTTAAACAAAGTGTCGCACCACTGCCAATTAGATTTAAACTGACACTATAGTTCCAAGCACAGGAATAAGGTCACCTTGCTGGAAAGTTGCTCGCGATGTCATTCAAAATTTTGTGTTTTATTGAACGAGGCCCTAATAAAATGAGCGTAAGGTGTTAAGTCATGTATTTTTCTACGTCTGGATGTATTTCTTTCTGCCGAATTCCATTTCAAATATGCATACAATTTCGTCTTTGGAATCTAAAATTGCCGGAGAATTTAATTTGAATTTATATCTTTCCATTATAATTCCTGCTAGGCTTACGTGTGAGATTTGGAATATCATCTAACGAGGTAACTTCGTGGAGTAGAGCCCTTCTCGAGAAGCCGTCAGTTGTGCAGCTATTCAAGAACTTCACAGAAAATTACGGAACCGGAAGGTTCATTACCGTCTTCACAAGAGCCGGCCACTGATCCCTACATCCAGCCAGTTCAATCCAGTCCATAGAATCTCGTCCTAACTCTCTGATCCATTTTAATATTATCCACCCATCTACGTATTTGTATTTCTAGTGGTCTCTTTCCTTCTCAATTTCCCACCCATATCCTGCATGCATTTCTCTTCTCCCCGTTCGTGCTACATGGCTTGCCCATCTCATCCTCCTTGACTTGATCATTCTAATTATACCTGAAGAAGAGTACAAGTTATGAAGCTCCTCATGAAGTTTTCTCCAACCTCCTGTCACTTCATCTCTCTTCGGTCCAAATATTCTCCTCAACACCCTGTTCTCAAACACCCTCAGTCTATGTTCCTCCCTTAATGTCAGAGACCAAGTTTCACACCCATACAGAACCACAGGCAAAATTACACATAGTTTTGTATATTCTAATTTTTATGTCTTTGGACAGCAGACGAGGAGACAAAAGGTTCTGGACTGAATGGTAGCAAGCGTTACCCAAATTCAATCTCCTCTTTAATATCCTTCTGAATCAAATTTTGATTTCTTACGGGCGTTCTCAAATATTTGAACTGTGCCACGTTTTCAAAGGATCTGTTAGCTATTTTTATGTCATGATTTTCCCCTGTATTCTGGTAATGAGACTGCAACATATACTTAGTTTTCGCTGCATTTACTTCTAGACCAACCTCTTTACTTGCGTCAATTAAAGTCTCTGTATTTTTCTTTATGGTATCTATGTTATATCCCAGCAGATTTACATCATCAGCATAGACCAGCAGCTGATGTGTCCCATTTAATCTTAGTTCTTCCTGGATTTTATGGACCTCCCTAATGGCATATTTTAAAGCACGATCGAAAAGTAATGGGGATAAAGCATCTCCTTGTTTTAGATTATTTTGGATACTTTGAGTATAATCAGGTACCTAAAAACGCCCCAACGTTTAAGAATTCGGTACTTATATTAAAAGACAAACCTAATTAAGACTGGTAACTTTTATTTAGCTAATTATTTGGTATGGTATATCATCCTCATCATCCTTCGGGTACATCCGTCCTCCTACTGAACAGGCAGATCTCTCTTCTTGCTTTGGTAAATGGACTGCTAACACTCTATATTACTGTGGGCCTATCTAATACTGAAGTAAGATTAGTGGAGCTATACCTCCACTTCCCCTTATGTCTTCATGGCACAGTAGTTAACTAATTACTAAATAAACTAAACAATGGGCCTATTTAACGGAATATGAGGAACAGGTAGGCTTCGCCTGCATTTTTAATGTCTGTTACTGTTTAATTCTATCAACAATTTATTTGTATGTGAAATAAATAACACCAAGCCAACAGACAATAAAAACTTACGAAACACGTTTTGAGAAATATGTGTACAACTAATTCGAGTGCGTGGGAGACACAGTGTGCCGCGCGGTCTAAGGCATGAAGTCTTCGCCCGTTCGAACACTTGGGTCGTGGGTTCGAATCCTACTCGGGGCATGGATGTGTGTGCGTTTATTCTGTATTTGTGTTGTTCTGTGTGCTGGGAGCAGCCTTGCGGAGGAGACAACCCCCGTCCAAGGAGTCCTACCGACTGTGTATAGGATTAAGAAACTGAGAAAGGCGAAGGTCTAATAAAGGATTATAGAGCCACAAAGAAAGAAAGAAAGAAAGAAAAGAGGAGACACTACGCATGGCTGAAGTGAGGCTGGGAGGTCACCAGATGGCAAGTTGGAACGCTCTCTCATGGTGAGGGTACTGGATGCAGCCGTTTAATGAGTAACGTAAGCGCAAGTTTTGAAGTGAACCAACTGAACTTGGTTGTAATCCTTGTATGATATCACGCAGAAAATATGGCAGCTAAAATATGTGGGGTTGGTTCCTAAAATCCGATCCGCCCACACCAGATGGGCGAACGGCTGTTAGGTTCGAGAGTGACTTAACATTTAAATACACGCACGATGAATGACTATCTTATGCTGATAGTACAGCAGCACAAAATGTGGTGCCTGCAACGTGTAAGGAACCGTCACAGTTTGAAGGTTCCGTTGTTGGCAAGACTAATATTTAGTGTATACCTAAACTAGCCTCATATTTCTTCATTTTCCCTAGTTCCGCCATGAAAAAGCTAGGATTTCAATTTAACCAGTTATAAGCCTGCATATTTAGGCGCAGCTGAAGCGGACTGCAGGAAGTGTGCATAGAACACTAATTGTGTTCATTTATATTTTACTATATTTTAACTAAGGCCGCGCCATAGCTCAAGCGGTTAGTCGCTGGCTTCCCACCGTGGCGGCCCGGGTCTGGTCAAGTGGGATTTATGGTGGACAAAGTGGCGCTGGGGGAGGTTTTCTCCGAGTACTTCATTCTACCAATTGCTCCACAATCACCCTCACCTATCATCTGGGGCTGGTACAATAGGCCAGAAGTGGCCGCAGTACAAGGGACTTAGTCCCACCCCACTAGCAATAAAAAAATATTTTATCATAAAATTCCATCCTTATGTGGAGGCACTATTCCCAATGGCTTATCGGATGACTCAAATCTTTTAGAAAATAGTTGTCCCTGCACCACGCACCATGAAGATGTATGGGGAAGTGGGAGTACATGACATGACATGAAAATGGGAGCACTGTCCTCCATACTTTGTCATGAACGTTTCAGATTCATGTTTACAAACGTCTGGAAACGCGACAATAACAGCCTGCACATTCAATGAACAAATGCGGCAAGTTTAAGCAAATTACAGTCGAGTGTTTGGCCTGTAATCATAAGTTTTTGAGAGTTCAGATTCTTTTCTTTAATCTCAAAATATAATTCACATTGAAGTCGTTATCATAAAGCAAATAAAACTATAAGTGTTAAGTTGTTACGCAAATATGCAAAGATAAAGCTCTCTCTTTCAGGAGTTCTATAAGGAATTTCCCCCCCCCCCCAATCTACTTGCTGCTTTGCTCCTTACATACTTCAGCCTTATTGGGCCCAGTCCCATGTTCTTGCAGCTTGGAACTTTACGGAATAAGTCCGCATGCTCGTTGAAAGTACCTCAGTGAAGCAATTAGCACACAAACAAATACAAATCATGCCAGCATCAGAATTTGCATTTATTTCATAATTTACAGCCGCTTTTCTGTCTCTCTGTCGGGTTACTGTGTGCCTCCGGCTGGACACAGACTCTCATGAAGAATGCGCGAGGTCCTTCACCTTCGACGGTGCTCGATGTGTACGGATTGAAAACATTATAGTGAAATAATTGTTTTGCTGATATTTTGTATTTTTAGAATTCTTACTAACTTTGTTGGGTGAAATGAACGTCGACTACAGCTGAGCATCATGTACGGCCAGTTTTCATAACAAACTCGACCGAGTTTAGACGTTGTTTGGCTCGAAGTGACTAAAAAGAGAGATGTTTACATAAAGGCTATACGTTTTGCAACAAACAAAAGCCTCTAGGGCAGGCATGTCAAACTCAACTTGTACAGAGGGCCACCTCAGCCCTATAAATAATAGTCCAGGGCCGCACTTCAAAATAGAAATATACATTAGATTTTGATACAAGGAAATTTAATT
>NW_019742548.1:1421663-1429108 GCF_002891405.2 Cryptotermes secundus | reverse complement strand
TTCTTGAAAAACACGGCGCTCACTTTCAATAGTTCTTTTTTGCTACTTGAATTTTTCGAAAGCGACATTGCCTTTAAAGGTTACTGTACATATACAAGAAAACTCGTAGTTGATAATTTAATGTTTAATTATAACCTTTATACGTTCATCACAATGTAACATCAGCACCTGTCGCTGTGTGAAAATGAACCGAATGAAAATGTCAAGAGACTACCGGACTAGTAGGAAGGTGTATCTTGTCTCAATGGTCATAAAAGTAAAAGTTTGCTAGCAGCCCATTAGACAATGGCTGGGGGTTGCAAGCTAGTTTTGAAGGTAGAAATCCCTTGCACTTGTCAGTTGTCACCCTCCTTGCATTCTTACTACGCCTCAGAAAGGGATTCTTGGAAATACTTGGGGTGGTGAGTCTGTGCGGATTTTAGTGCATTATCCTTCTGAAATAAAATAGTTTGTCCTTCACGAATTTTACAAACTGTTTGTTTGACAAACCCTTCTACAATTCTCAGAATCACTTTCCCTGCAGCCTGCTAATTTATGTCTGCGTGAGACTTCTTGTCTTCTGGTCTGTTGGAAAATTGTCTTTACAAAAAATAGTTCTACTAAAATTTTAATATTGATTTTAATATCAATTAGGTCTAAAAGTTGAGGGGCCGCACTTTGTGGCTATGGGGGCCGCATGTTTGACATGGCTGCTCTAGGGAAACCTGAACACCCCCAGTTTCCTTCAAATGCCGCTGTACGTTGCTGACGGTGAGGCTAGGCCTAGACGGTGTAACTTACACCAATCTTATTCCTTTCTTATTTTTCTCTATGGTTGCAGTTTGGACCTTGTTCGCTTTTTTCAGCCTTTTACTCATATACAAGTCGATAGGACTCCTTGGACGGGGGATCAGCCCTTCGCAAAGCCGCTACCTACACACAGAATAAACGCACGCAGACATCCATGGTTAGAGTGGGATTTGAATAGTGTTCGAGCGAGCGGAGACGGTTCATGCCTTAGACCGCACGGCCACTGTGATCGGCAGCCTCCACTAGTACAGAGTGCAACTACGTGGATCTGTTTTACCTTTTGTACTTCAGCTTTCTTACATTTCTTGAGCGCTTTGTTCTCAGCTAACACATTCTCCATGGAATATAATCCTTTCTTGGGAAGCTGATAGTTGCTCAGCCGATCAAAATCCAGCTTCTAATTGAACCCGGAAATACATTATCATGTTCACTGGAGTCCGTTACTGGACCCTCTCCTCAGTCAGGAGAATTCAGTCTACATGCTCACACCCAGCCCTGAACGATCCATTTTAAAATCATTCTCCCACATACGTCTGGGTATCGCGAATTCCGTAATCGAATTTTCTGCCTCGAAGTAAGAGAGCACGCTTCCTATACGCAGTGGAAATTCTCGAGGAAGACGACCGACCGTTCCGCTTTCAGTGGAGAGATCTCTGGCTAGGGGTGGACGAGTGAGAATTTGGGTAGCATAGTACAGTAAACACCATACGAGTGTTGCACGAATTTATTTCCCTTAATATTCCCTTGCATGAACAGCAGATGCGATAGATATCCTCAGTCGAGTGTTAATAATTAAATAGATACGCGTACATACAGGGGTTGAACAAAATAATGGAAACACTACAGACACTGGTCACATTTCTTTATTAATATGGTGTTCGATCATGTTCTATACAGCCGCAGTCCGTCTTGGAATGGACTCCCACAAGTTTTGAGCAGCCTTTAGAGGAATTCTATACCATTCTTCTTGAAGAACATCTTCAAGTTGCTTTAGAGATGGAGGTGGGAATCTGTACCTCACTCTAATCTCCAAAACTGACAAGAATGGTTCACTGATGTTCAAATGTGGTGTTGTGCTGGCCAGAGAAGGTGTTGAAGTTCGCCTTTATGCTCTTCAAACCATGACTGAACAGTTCCAGCTGTGTGAATGGGGGTACTGTCGTCTTGGAAAACTGCATTGTTCTTCGGAAATAACGTCTGGATCATGGAAAGCACCTGATTACCCAACCTTTGCAGTAATTCCGTCATGAAGGACAATAATGGGACCAACAGAACACTGTGCCACGATATTGCTGCCCCAAGCATCACAGAACCTCCTCCGTGTTTCACTGTTGGAACCAGGCATTCCGGATTGTAGGCTTCCTTGGGTGTTCTCCAAACGTAAACTGTTCCCGATGCAGGGAACAGCATGAAGGACCACTCACCTGACCATATCGCGCGTTTCATGTCGTCTGATGTCCAGGTTTTATGGTCGTGACACCAACGTTTATGCATCTGAGCATTACTTTCAGCAATCAGAGGTTTAGAAACTGCAGCCCTACCGTGGATTTGTGAAGCTCACGGCGGACTGTTTTTGTGGAAACAGGGTCTTCAAGATGAATATTCAGTTCTACTCACCTGAGCTGCAGTCGTCTGTGATTTTTCGAAACAGTCCTTCTCAATGTACGACGATCTCTTTCTGTCAGTGTTGATTTTCACCCACTGTTCCTCTTCGCTGATGTTGTCTTCCCATGATTCGTGTATGCCGACGTAACCTTAGAAACTGTCGCCCTCCATACGCCTAATAATGTGACAGTTTTTATCACAGATTATCCAGCTAAACGCGCACCAACTATCTGTCTTCTTTCAAGATCGGACAAGTCTCCCATTTCCCTATTCTATCACATGAAGTGTCACTCAACACAGTCACTAATGCACTGACGCGAGCACTACAGAGTGTAAACAAATGTAGGAAGAAAATTCAGTATCGCCAACTTAAGTTCTTTGAATGTAGCCAACAGAAACAAATTCTATTCCCAATTTCTGAGTTTCTGCATTATTTTGTCCACGCCCTCTTTATACTTTCCACAGTATACTACTGTCAGTTGGCTTTAGAGACGAATATAATGTAATTTAGATTACAGTTTTATATTTGTTTTTAAAACTCGAATTTATCCCATAACTCGTTAAATGATTTAAAAAGTCGATTATATCTTGAGGCTGTCTAGTGGATGGGTATAGATGTGGTCTGTAAATGGGAGGTTACATTACACTATACTGGCCTAAAACGCAATCCGTCGTACAAATATAACCTTTTAAAGGTGTGGTCCTTTAGCGAAGTTTCACTGTATCTGAAGTACTGTTGGCGGTTGGTTCCTTGGTTTCTAATGTTGCGCTTTGACAATTAAGTCATCTGTGCATTCGGCATTTATTGGCTGGCGTATTTTGTAACTCGGTTTCTATTCGGACACCACTGGTCGGGTTGTTATCCGCTATACAAAACATAAATGGCTTACAGACTTTACGCTTGTGGTCCGTGCACGAAGATACAGACGTCCTGCAGAGAGTCTCTACACTGACTCTGTAAACGATTTTCAGACAGACCACAGCCAGGTCTTGTGCATCCTATCTTGCTTCAGTGACACAGTGGTCTTGTTCACCCAATTCCATGTGACATGATTATGAGGCTATGAACTGAAGAAACTTGCCGAAGTCTTCGAGAACGTATACTCTTCTTTAACGCTGACCTTACAGAACTGAATTCACAGAACTTCACTCCCAAGCTGTTTGGATATATTCCTTTGGTAATTCTTACATAGTCGAACTGCAGGTAATTTGCGACGCAGATAAAGTATTCGTGTGAGAAAATTACAGGTCTGCCTTCACTTTCTCCGACGTGGGACGATATGGCGACAGCTCACTCTCATGGCGCCGGCACAAGCAGGAGCACGCTTCTCTCTTGCTGTCCCATTGTCTCCATGGCTTTGTATAGTCTCCTATTGTTTCTATAGCCGGTTCATGTAGCATGGAGTTCTCAAAACTAATCACGGTATCTTGATTAAATGATTGCTTGTTTACATGGCTTGTCTCATTAACACAGCTGTCAGGGATTTGTGGAATCGTGCAAGTAAGAAACTCATTAGGAAAAAACCAACCAGTAACCAATATATTTTCCTAAGTAACTCAATAATTAAAGAAACAGATATCTAAATCTCTAATAAGTTTCGAATGTCCATCACCGCTAATATAAAAGCTCCTCATTTTAACCGATCGTGGCCACTGTCAATCCATTAAAATACTCAAGCACATTTATCTAATAGTATAATTTACTGTTATTTATCGTATACTGTTAATTACAAGACCTTCAGGTTGGTTGTTTGCCCGACAAGTTTCAGCATCTATAGTGTCATCAACAGGGTATCAGTTGTTATGTTACAAACTAAATATTAGCTCAAGGTAACATAAAAACAGATATCCCTGAAGATGACATTGTAGATATTGAAACATGTTCGGTAAACAGCCAACTTAAACGATGAATGATAAAAAAGAACCTTATGGAGTACAGCGGGACGCAACTCAAACTTAAAACTCTCCAGCCGTAATTTTAATAGCTATAGAACATTTACCTAACTAAACAATTGGGCTTATCTAATTAGGTAAATGATAAATTAACTAATTCTTTGATAGAAAGTCCGAATTTTCTACGCCTCAGATACCACACTCCTCCACTGAACCGCGACCCCTACAATTTCAACCCAGTCTAAATCCTCCAAAATATTCCCCTACGATTACCTATTTATGGCTCTAGATCCTTTGTGAACTTTGCCCGCTTTTTCAGTTTCTTAATCTATGCATAGTCGGACGCCTTGGACGGGGGATCAGCCCATCGCAAGGCCGCTACCTTCACAGGACAGCGCAAACACAGAATAAACGCACACGGACATCCATATCTCGAGTGGGATTCGAATCCACGATCCCAGTGTCCGAGCGGGCGAAGACGGTTCATGCTTTAGACCGCTCGGCCACCGTGACCGACTGTGAGCCATGGAAATTATCTATCCGAATCTCTGACTGCTGAATAGGAATGCTGAACGCTTGTAACACGACAGCACACCATTCGAATTCACCCCGGACTGCTTGAACCCAGTTCAGGTCCTCGCAAACTACGTGTATATTGCCCGAGGTATTTTCGTGTTACATGATGATCCTCTTGTCTGTGCAGTCGGATTGGAAGGAGACTCTTCATTAAAATGTTTACACCCTTCTTGTTGTCACCACCAGAGCTCCTTGTCCACCACACCGTATCTCCTTAATTTTTAACTACCTTAACATTACAAAGCGAAGTCCATAAATCACGACGTGTCTCCATACTTAATAGCCTGTTGCCACTTCAGACACGGTCCAAATATTTCGCTCAGGAACCAATTTCCAGACACGTTGTTTCCTCACGGTATAAGATCATGTTTCACAACCATACAGAAACGCGAAAATATTTTCTTTACATCGTACAAACGTAATTTTGGTCCAAATGATAAGAACGTAACAGCTACTTTACAGGAAACTCAATCAACTACACACAATGTAAGATTTGAGGCTTTCACGGCGGTGACTATGAAGAAAGCAGTCTTCTGGGATTTGGCACCGTGTATATGTGGTGTTAACCGACGTTTCGGAGGAACGTATCGCCTCCATCTTCAGGGTGGAGGCGATATGTTCCTCCGAAACGTCGGTTAACACCACATATACACGGTGCGAAATCCCAGAAGACTGTTTTCTTCAACTACACACAAGTCACAAAAACGACTCGTCGCATAAGAAAAAACCATACGTAGCTTAACGTGCGGGTTTCACTGCAGTGTACAGCTTTACATTTGAAGCGTGTCTCTATATGGTCAATTTGTAACGAAATTCAAGGAAGGACAATGCATACTTCTGGTAATTATGCTATCTATGGTGTGAACACCTTTTAGCGAATAAAAAGTATATATGAAATAACAAATTTGTGTATGAGAAAATTGAACATCAAAGCCTCTGAAGTATCCAGAATGCCTTTACCTAATACTGCATTTTAATAATCTGTATGCTGCAAACTGAAGTAAAAATTTATTATGTGGCACAGTATAATCTACAGAAACGTTGCAGTCGAAAATTTCAGTCAGCTGGCAGAGTGTAAGATATCTGATATGTATGATACTAATGTCAACGCGCGCCTTCTTTCGGGTGGCTTGGTGTCTGGAAGGGGCTACGCGACGGCTCGCAACACCATTCCACACCCAACGCACACAATGCATAGCCTGCCTGCGGCCTGACACGTGAATCGCTTCTTAATTCCCAAAACAAGAAGATACCACTTCACAGCTCGTGCCTGCCGCCCTTTTCCTTCCAGACTTACGCACACTGCGCATGACGTAAGGGACTGAGTACAAAGTGCTGACGAGAATGCTTAAATTAACAAGATAACAGATAAAACGAATAAAGATAAGGTTAGGAGGTAAAATACTGCGGTGCCTAAGTATCACGAAGGGCCGCGCCATAGCTCAAGCGGTTAGTCGCTGGCTTCCCACCGCGGCGGCCCCGGTTCGATCCCGGGTCTGCTTAAGTGGGATTTGTGGTGGACAAAGTGGCACTGGGGTAGGTTTTCTCCGAGTACTTCAGTTTCCCCTGCCAATCTTCATTCCACCACTTGCTTCGCAATCACCCTAACCTATCATCTGGGGCAGGTACAATAGGCCAGAAGTGGCCGCAGTACAAGGGACTTAGTCCCACCCCAATAGCAATAAAAAAAGTACCAGGAAATGATACCATATTGTGCAGTGGAGGTAAAGCTCAATTCAACAAGATAACCGAAAATACATAAAAAAGATTAATTTTTTTTTCACTATCTAGAACCGGGGGTGGAGATAAAACCCCGTCTTATATTCTGCTTTTGATGGAAATGCTTCAAGCTCCAGCCGCTGTAGTCCTGGTACTAATTACAGTTGTGGAGGTAACGGAAAATACGTAAAAAGATAACATTTTTCCGGTATCTAGAACCAGGAGTGGAGACAAACCCCGTCTTACATTCTGGTTTTGATGGAGATGCTTCGAGCTTAGGGCGCTGTACTCCTGGTACCCACTGGTTAGTGGTCGGGCTGGACCTACGGAGACAACGTCGACATTCCATGTCCTAACCGAGACTCAAACTCCAGTCGGTCGGCCTGTTACCAGTTGCTAAATTCCCTGTTCCCCCCGAAATAAAAAGAACAGCTATAGGCCTAATTTTATCCGTTCTTTATCTTATTACATAAGTTTGATATACTGGACTGAAGATCAGTTACATGAAACATTATTTTTTTTACAAAATGAAAATTTTTTAAGGTGACAGATGTGCACATTGGCTTCTAAGATACGATTCGGTAATCATCATTAAATAATACTGTCACGTGATTGGGCGTGACTGTAGACCGGTTTCGGATTTATTGGACTCTTTGACATGGCGCGTGACTACACTTTACAATTCACTATTACATAAACACACACACACACACACTAATGTCCACAGTCACGTCTTCATTAGCCGTTGCTCGGTAGCGGTTTTCATCGATGGACATTCCCCTTCCTGTGGGTTACCGAGATATCTCCGGTATCAGCTACCAGCTTCTCATAGTAATAGCTCACAAGGCAGAGAGAGAGAGAGA
>NW_019742548.1:1333518-1421610 GCF_002891405.2 Cryptotermes secundus | reverse complement strand
CTCCGATTTTGAAGGTTCCCAGGCAGTGCCCGCTTGTCCTTCTGGTAAAGATAGAGCATATAATCGGATTTTTGTTTGTTGAATCCATTCATCACTAACTGTCCTGCTTATAACATCCCAGCACGGACCGCACAGAAAACACAGTTACTCTGTTGCTGTTTACGGTCCGTTGATTACTATCGGCCGCTGTCTAGTTGTTTGTTTCGCGGTCATTGCCTAGTAACGGGTTAAATGCCACAATATCTTCTCCAAAATTTGGACTTTGTTTCAATTTAACTGAAGCATTTTTCGCTTCACTGAAGTATCTCTTCGTGACTGATCGTGTAGTTCTGTGTTGCACATTTTGCTGCAAGGTTTATGATGAGAATAAGCCACTATTCCGCGCAGTTTAAAAGTGCCGAAGCTTGGTTTTAGCGCAGCTGAAACATGCCACAACATACAGACATATTTCCTGCGTCAAGTTCCTTATGTGGAGAAGACTGCGTACTGACGAACTTCACCATACAGTTTGCCGTTTATCTAGCGTTTTAAGTTTAAAATATTTCGAGCTATTCGCAAGTATTATTTATGTATACATAGAAATCTGAAGGAATGAAACCTGAGAAGGCGATTCTTCAAAGCTCCACCCCATGCAAATCAAACTCACTCGGCATTAATATTGTTTCCCCACAAGTTCTCGCGGCCGCCATGTTCTCACTGCTCACGACGATAATTACTCAATCGAAATCATAATGATCTCAAAATCACAACAAGACAACGAGAGTGCGGTTTGTGTTACGAATTATAACACAGGGAAGGGACTCCACCAAGTGTCAAACCTATGTTGTTATTTGCAAGAAATTTCTTGAGGTCAATAGAAGTGCTATAACATTCAAGAGGATGAAATAAAAATTTTGAGAAGTGTCATGGGGTATTCCAGGTAAAAGGTAAAGTTGTCCATGTGCTTAACTAATTAAGCACTACGCCATGAAGGCGTACGGGGTAGTGGATGTGTAGATCCACATTTCCTTGACTTCGGCACTAGTTGGAGGTGAGTGGTCAGCTTCACGCCCCGGCTTTTTACCCCCGAGTAAATAGCCCCCTGCACAAATTAGATAGGTGGTTGCATGGACCCCAGAGCCGGTCTGGACGACGTGAAGAAAAGAAAATTCTTGACCCTACCAGGACTCGAACTCCTACCCCTCGGTCGTCTAGCCCCTAGCTAGTAGCTATACCAACTACGCTGACCTAGCAGGTGTGTTCCAGGTAGGACAAAATGAAGAACACATATATGGAAGGCAATATTCAGTAAATGGACGAAAAGACTGGTAGGGAAAATAGCTTTCACAGAAGATGGATCAAAGATGTTAAAAGGTAAAAGGAGGCCACTGGAAATACGGGTATCAAGTCCGAAAAGGTTTATTACTGTTGGACGCCGTGCAGATTGGTAGACGCTTATCGATAGTTCGGAGAAGCGTAGTGTCTCCATCTTTACGGTTAACCTGAGGAAAGTAGAAGCATGTATTAACTAAACGGCGTCACTTCAAAGAAATCCTTCGTCACCGGAAGGAGCATCCGAAATGGCATAGCCTTAAGCCCAATCCGTGGCTAGTATAGGAAGAGGGTAGATGAAGGAGGTGATGAGGATTGAAGTTACGCTCTCTCAGTAGCACGTGGATAAGAAGAAGCCTACTGGCCTGCAAGAAAGCCACCGAAAAGTTTGGAAGCCGCCTGCTGGACCGTAAAGTTGTCAGAGCGTTAACGCCTACATCAGCTGGTACGTGAATCGGAGACATTTTTAATAGAGCATGTCGTTCCCGGTGTCTCCCCTGGCCAGTTCTATCGATATTCTTGGTCTTCAACGTCGTTTTGACTGTAATGCAACGCATAAAAGACACTGAAGAGTGAAGCTCTCTAAATGCAGAGGCTGTCGATAGTCTGCTGGGTCGTATCTGGTTTTTACATGTGACAATTACGCAGAGAAAACATGTAATTTTCGGAAATGTCTTGTAGAAATTTAAATGATTATTTGACTCTATTGTAATGGATTTGATAAATGCGTTGCCAGGCAACGCAACAATAGAGGAAGCTGTGTTTTCTATGTCCGCGGTGACGTCAAACAATAGTGGATAGAGACCACGTGACGTGTTTTCTGTAGATGCAACCGACGAGCCAATAGACTGGATGGATAGCGATCATGCGATGTGTTTACTGTAGGTCCATGTCCGTTCCGCGGCTTCCAGAATTCATACAGGGCATTTATGACTTACGAGTCAGTCGTTAGCTGGAGGAGTGAGTCCAGAAGAGTTTTTAGTTCCGAGGTTCCAGAGTGATTTAAGACGAAATAGTAAGAAAACTTCACAGTGATTTGAAGCGCTAGTTTCTGTGTTGAGATCCGTCGCTAGGAGACGACAAGTGGAAACTAGGAATTCCACTGCGTGTGCAAAATTGGGCTGGAAAGTGTATAAATCAGCAGTATGTATTTAAGTGTAATTAAGAGAACGTGTAACCGAAGTGCTAATAAATCAAATCATCCGTAGTAGAGCTCGGATTTATTATTACGCGAAGAGAACAAGTATTCCAAAATTACGATAGTTAGGATCGTAAAATTTCCATTTTTTTTTCTGAAATTTCTTATCTTTCTTGTTCTATCTCTGCTTCTTTGCTGCACGGTCAAAGCCAAGGATGGGAGATAACATCGCCCCTTCCTGCAGAAGAGAGTTTCAACCAAGGAAATTAAGAAATGGACGTAATAAGAGACGGCCTCTGACATTGTTGGCCTGCCGTTTCTTTTATATTAACAAGTATGACGTTTACGAAAGGAAATGCGAAGGAAAATATCAGTGATTTCGAATGTGACTTATTTCAGCCACATCTTCGTAAACACAATGCACAGAGGTCACCATTTTTCCTTCAAGTCCAAAAACCCTTGTTTCAAATAAACAAGGAAAATGTCAACACTTACATGTTCAAAACTATGTGTCGTGTTCATCGAGCTATGAACTTAATCCTTCACACATTACAGACAGACCTACAAATGCATACCAAGAGAAGACACGGAACGTTTCACTCTTCATTTATCTTGGATTTTCGGGGATTTTATTGCGAATAACCTCTCAGACATTAAGGGTTTATGAGGGAGATATCACTGTAGAACCTGAAGTGTGGGGAACTTCAAGGGACCACGGGTATAAACTCTGTCTACATGAACTCATACTGAAGCGGAGAAAAAGGTTTAAATTCGATGTTTTTTTTGACACCAGAAATTAAGAGCACGTTGGTGTCTCCACCTCCAAAATTTGAAGTAATTTCCATGTTTTCTTCTGAACACTTGATAGGGTTATTATAATTGTTTCGTTCATGTAGCCGGCATTAAAATATTAAATGCCTTTCCAGATTATTTTACGGCCCTGTCATCTATATAGCACCATTTAATAGAATGACTGTTGAATTGGAAGGGATTTGAAAGGAAGCGCTCATAACATGAGTTAATGCTCTGTCATTCGCCTGGAGGGAAAAAGGAAACCACGGAGAACATCAGGATGGCCGGTGCCACGGACGAGATGCGAACCCAGAACCTCAAGAATAACCAGTCCGGATCGTTATCGCTATACCACCCCGGTCTGTATGTATACTGGTACTTCAGCCATTTCACGTGGACCAACAGAATGCATGAATTGCACGAGAAGAGATAGCAGTTTGTTCTGTGATTAAGAAGAATTATTTTTCTCTGGGTCATACCACCCGGATCATCTGAGGCTCTTATACAGCGCACTATTGAAAGGCTTCTTCTCAAGGGGCGCAAGATTTGGTGGAATATTAGCTCCGTCTCCTGCACATACAGCGTGTTTCACGACTTTAGGGCATAACTGCAGGAGGTGATTTCCTAGGCCTTTGTGATCAAAAAAGTTCATATAAACATGTGTCCGATTTTGGACGGTTACGGAGTTATGACCGTTTTTTCATTCCCGTACACGCCCTCATGTGAACCACGTCTGTTATCTGGCGGGTCGCTATTTTTAGCCAGCTACAGACAGAGCGTGCTCGTTATCTCGACACCTGAGAGGTACCTAAGGTGTGGTGGGTTGGTATGTCCGGCGCGGTTCACAACCGAGCGGCAGCCTGTGTTGCGGCCGGCGGTGGCATTTTCGAAAATCAGCTTTAAGCACCAATGAATTCAAATTAAAGGTAATTTCACGAAGTTAACTTTACATTCATACTTTAAATGTATCATGCATTATGCTGGTTTATTATTTTGTTCCGTTTATTGTCAGTAATCGTTACCTTCTATTCTGAGTTTAAAACGGTCATAACTCCGCAACCGTCGTTTATATGAACTTTTTTGATCACAAAGACCTAGGAAATCACCTCCTGCAGTTATGCCCTAAAGTCGTGAAACACCCTGTATACTGACAGCGCATTGCTAAGCAAATGTATGAATCTCACCTGGAGACAGTAATATAATTTTGGTGGGCAGTGGGCTAGAAGCTTATCAAAATAAAGACAAACGCTCATCCTACCGAGAAAATGTTTCTTTCTGCCCAACCAGACAGATGTTAGGACTTCCCAGAGACCATCTCTATCTTAGAACTGCATAGAGAGATTTAGTACAAGTCGCAAGAGCCACAGTGAGGGTACCAGACCTCACGACCGGCTTACAGGATATAAGCACACTGTCAGCTCCAGCTGTCGAGGTTTGAACCTTGCACCTACGAAATACGAGGCTACAGTGTTCGCAGTCTAATAAGCCCTGAAACAAATCAGGTTGTTAAAGTAGCAGTTAGAAGAGACGCGTTGTTTCACGATTTTAATAAACAAACTTTTTCTCCGCGTGACGAAGTTAGATGTGCTTAGCAGTCTGCAGCCACCTGCTCACGCTGGTTCCTCGCTTGCGGATTTTTCTATCCTGAAGAAGGAGGCGATACCTTCCTCCGAAACATCGGTTCACACAAGATGTTGACAGCGCCACTTCCCAGAAGACGGCATTGTTCATCTTTTTCTATGTTGCCCTTAATTAATGTACTTACTTACTTACTTACTTACTTACTCATGGAGCTGAGCCCTTCTGGAGGAGCCGCCAATTCTGCAGCTACTCAAGAATTTCCCAGCATTTTATGGAACCCGAAGGTTCATTACCGTGTTCACAAGAGCCCTCCACTGAGCCCTATCCTGAGCCAGATCTATCCAATCCATATCATCCCATCCTATCTCTCTGTTCCATTCTAATATTGTCCACCCACCTACGCCTTGGTCGTCCCAGTGGTCTCTTTCCTTCCGGCTTTCCCACTAATATCCTAAACGCCTTCCTCGTCTCCCCCATTCGTGCTTCATGCCCTACCCATCTCATCCGACTTGACTTGATCATCCTAATTATACTTGGAAAAGAGTACAAGTTAAGAAGCTCCTCATTATACAGTTTTCTCCAACCTCCTGTCACTTCATCTCTCTTCGGTCCAAATATTCTCCTCAGCACCCTGTTCTCAAACACCCTCAGTCTGTGTTCCTCCCTTAATGTCAGAGACCAAGTTTCACACCCATACAGAACCACAGGCAAAATTACACATAGTTTTGTATATTCTAATTTTTGTGTTTTTGGACAGCAGACGAGAAGACAAAAGGTTCTGATCTGAATGGTAGCAAGCATTACCCGAGTTCAATCGCCTCTTAATTTCCTCCTGAATCAGGTTTTGATCTGTTATCGTTGTTCCCAAATATCTGAAATGTGTCACATTTTCTTTCTATCTTTATGTCATGATTTTGCCCTGCATTTTGGTGACGAGACAGTGACATATACTTAGTTTTTTCCGTGTTTACTTCTAGACCAACCTCTTTACTTGCGTCAATTAAAGTTTGTGTGTTCTTCTTTATGGTATCTACATTGTCACCCAGTAGATTCACATCATCGGCGTAGGCCAACAGCTGATGTGTCTCGTTTAATTTCAGTCCCACCTGGTTCTCCTGGACCTTCCTAATTGCATATTCTAAGGCAAAGTTGAAAAGGAATGGCGATAAAGCATCTCCTTGTTTTAGACCATTCTGGATAGGAAATTTGTAATACAAATAAAAATATTTCCTAAATATGCAGTGTCTACATATCGTGGAGGGTAATTAGCTTCGCAGCCATGTATTTTTATCTGCAGTAAATGACCATCAAGGTCTATGGGATGTGCAAACACGGAAAGGCGGTATTTGTAAAATGCATTGTGATTTTTTCCTTTTGGTCTGCCTGTACCAAAGTAGATTCTACAGCATAAACCAAAAGAAATGCGAGGTCGAGAACTACCTCGAAAAAGATGGAATTAGTATGTGAAATCGGAAATGTTTGGGTTCCTGTATCATGATATCAAAAATAGGTGAACTGAGTACATGAATTCAACCATCCTTCCAACATTCTCTAGGGATATGTTCGTGAGACGTACTGCTGCGCCCTCTCTTCCGCCCATACTGCTGACTCCTTTTGGGAGTAGTGGATGTGCAGAAAATACAATAAAATTAGAAGAATAAAGGCAAATTTCGCAAGATGTTGCCGATTCGACGGTGAGACGCGGATGTGACGTAGGTCGCGTTGGCCGGAAGCCGGGAGAGAGAAGTGAAGATGCACCACGGGAAGAATTCCTGCTATTGTATTGCTGGGAGTTCGATCATGAAATCGCGATAATTGTACATTGTTAGTCTACATTTGTAAATGTGACTTCCCCTGCTCTGCGTGAATTATTAATTTATTGTAGATATAAACTAACTGGAATAATAACAAAAAATACAATATAAGTAGTAAATTATATTTTTTGACAAAACGACGGAGAAGTTCCTTCCATAATTACTTTTCATTTTTATTTCATTCAATATGCAACGTAATTTGGAATAAACGGAACAATATACAGGGTGTCTCAAATTAAATATCTTAATAGTGCCAGTATTTAATATTCTTCGTGCCATCATCTGTTCTTAAACATTCGATAACTTTTGATTTTAGTTTTACGTAAAGTAGACGTTACAAGTGTCGACGCAGACCAAATTCAAATTCTCTCGGATATTCTGAATGCGCACAACATCTGCAACATTTCTTCGAAATGCGTTATGCCGTTCTGGAGATGACATAATAAACAGGCTGGCTGTCATACAGATGTCCACGGCCTTTACATTTTAGGTTAGCCTAAAACAAGATAATTTAATTTCATAACATTAAATAGAAAACCGAGCTTTGAATCGAACCGTTTCGTTTGTGGCCAATGAAAAAACGAGAGGGTTAGTGAGTCTGTGCCACATGTCACTTTGCCTTGAGTCGCACCTCAGTGAAGCCATCATCAAATTCTGTCAGGTTTTCTTGACTTGAGTCCTTTTCCATGAAGAATCTGCCACAGGGAAAGCAAACACTTTATGAAGAAATGGAAGAACTTCCTGTATGCAATGCTAGAGCCTTACAGCTGCAACACTCTGCGTGTGTTACGTGTGAGGGATGGAAGGTTCACTGTGACAGATGAACTGAAAAGGATGTGGCACGAAGCGTTCGTGATCACTGTTAAGGCACGATGCTATCCAAATGTTTGTCTGGCGAGGCTGAGGAAAATCCCTAATGTCTTTGAGTCCCCAAAGCGAGACTTCGGGCCACTAATCGAATGAGTGAAGGAAACAAAAGTTTCAACCGTTCAGCCGTGACTTTTCGTTATATTTTTCTGTTCCAAAAAGTTGAAGAATTCAGGATAGTTTACCATGAACATAACAAGAGTGTTCGTGCTTTGGATATGTAGATCCATCAAGTGGAGTGGCAGAGGAAAAAGAGAAAAGACTGGGCTTGTGTAACGTAACGCCGCCCCTGTAATCACGTCATCTAGGGGGCGCAAGTGTTCAGCCGTTGAAACACTGGATTTCAGATTCCCATTCCTGTAGGCCCTACAGTGTAGGAGCATGGCTGATGATCCTTGCCTTTCGTTGTTGTTCAGTGTTTCTGTAGGCTTTCCGACGGTCTGATATTGCATCTAAGAAAATCTCCGGTTTTTCTTAATATGCAGAAACAGAACCTATCTATAAAGCAGGTTCTGACTAGCCTCACGCATCTTCACGACAGCGCTGTCTGCAAAACTCGCTCTATATACGTGTAAGCCCGAATCCTTTACACAATGGTTCTTCATATCTACGTGTGTATCAAGAAAAGCGGTGGGTGTCCTTCGGTGGAAGATCACACTTTTGGGTAGTAAGAAATTCAGATTTTATCATTTTCTACAAATCTGGTGCTCTGGTGGGGGAGGAAGTAATTCCATCTCTATATATTACACTCGCGCTATTTTTCGTAATGATTTTCAGTGTTGACCACTTCGAAAGTACACCCCACAAGAATACAATAGACCTATTTGGAAAACTGATCTTTTTAAAAGGACATGGGATATATTTTGTTAAATTCTCGGTAGTTCCAACCTAACTTGGACCAAGAACACATATGTGCATGTAAGACTTGTGAGTCTTAATAAAAATTATTTATTATATAATAAATCATTTTCTTTTCCCAAGATAACTGATACAGTTATGCATTTTGACCGCTGAAAACATTAACATTTTTCATATGCAATGTTGACAGGAATAGGTAAATCTTTAATAGCATTCACATATGCAGCATATGAAATACCCCCACTACAATCGAAGTGACGAAATATGTCTCTCTCTCTGGCTCTACAGCCCTTTGGACCTTGGCCACGTTTTCGGCTTTTCAATCTATACACAGTCAGCAGGACTCCTTCGACGGGGGATCAGACCGTCGCAAGGCCGCTACCTATGCATATAACAACACAAACAAAGAATAAACGCATACAGACATCCATGTCTCGAGTGGGATTCGAACCCATGATCCCAATGTTCAAGCGGTGAAGATGGTTCATGCATTCAACCGCGCGGCCACTGTGATCAGCGACGAAATACGTAGGACTTTAAATAAAAGTGTCTAGTTATGACCCATATATTCTGATGGTTTCTGTACACATAGATGAGCACTGTGGCTCGATATGTGCCACATGCTTTAACATACTAAAATTCTGATTCTGCCCACAGAGGGTGTTTGTGTTTTTCGTATAGTTCTCATAATAAGCAGAATTAACCGTTAGCGGAGACGTAATATGTTTCCTTTGAGGTACGGACCAAATTCTTAACGTAATGTTGAAGAAATACAGTATTTGATACCCTCATGTGGAGGCGGGGTTGAATACCTCCACCGTGACCCAGTGAGTCGTAGGAGGCGACGAAAAGGGAAGTCTCAAATCTGAGACAGTAAAGACTTACTGACTGACTAAGGCCGCGCCATAGCTCAAGCGGTTAGTCGCTGGGTTCCCACCGCGGCGGCCCGGGTTCGATCCCGGATCTTGTCAAGAGGGATTTGTGGTGGACAAAGTGGCACTAGGGCAGGTTTTCTCTGAGTACTTCTGTTCCCCTGCCAATCTCCATTCCACCAATTGCTCCACAATCACCCTCACCTATCATCTGGGGCTGGAACAATAGGCCAGAAGTGGCCGCAGTACAAGGGACTTATTCTCACACCACTAGCAATAAATAAAATTACTGACTGTCTGACTGTCAGTCGCAATATGACTTTGACTGTACAGATTTTGAACAGTAATACTTAATTAAAAACAGTAATTCTTTAAATTAAGTAGTATATGATTCATTACCATTTCCGAAACTGAAGGATTCAATTTAACATATCCGCTTCGTCCTGTATCCTTGGTAACGTGCAAAGGGATAAAGTACTGGGAAGTAAGAGTGATTCAAGCGACTTTGCTTCCGATGTCTTTCGTGAACTGTTTTCCTTCTTGTACTGGGAAGGTCAGCTATTAAATTGCAAGGCCAGTGCCTGAGTGTGATACAGAAACCCAGCGAGAGACGGAGTTCCAGGGAACGCAAGTGAAAGGACATGCAAATGTACAGGGGAGTCTGATAAAGTTTCCTACAAAAGACCTTGCTAAATACTTTCGTTGCGGCTATGACTGTTCGACGTAGTAAATACAACGCGAAATGAGTTTTTACACTAACAATTTAACGACTCACGGTCCGCGTTATTCCGAAAGCATCTGGGGGAGAGCGGAACCGGAAAGCACATTTAAACTCTTTAATACTTACATCTAACACGTTCCTCCTCGAAGAAGAAACATTGTAATATATTTTCTCGAAAAGGGGACGCTAATGAAGAGCTTCATAAATTGTACGTTTCACAAAGTATAATTAGGATGATCAAGTCAAGGAGGAAGAGATGGACAAGACATGTAGCACGCACGTAGAGAATAGGAATGCATATCAGTTTTTTGTGGGAAAGCAAGAAGGAAATATACAACCAGGAAGACTTAGAAGTAGGTGGGAGGATAATATTAAAATAGATCTTAAAGAGATACGATGGGGTGGCATGGACTGGATTGATCTGGCTGTGTATAGGGATAAGTGGAGGGCTCTTGCGAACATAGTAATGAACCTTCGAGTTACGTAAAATGTTGGGAAGTTCTTGAGCAGTCGCCCTCCAACGGCTCCTCAAGAAGGTCTCAGCTGATTGGAGTTAGTTTAGATAAGCTTCGTGTCCAGTGACGAGGTTGTTACTAACGGTACTTGGTACTGCAACTTGGGCCCCCATAGTTAACTTGATGTGTGTGTAAACTAACCCTGCACATAAGCGGCCTCCGTAGTCTAGGGGTAACGTTCCCACCTCATGACTCAAGGTATGCGGGTTCAAACCCGGCGGAGGTCGTGGAATTTTTAAGGACGGAAAAATTCAGGGAACAAGTCCTCCGGGAGGGACTTTAAGCCGTGTCGTAGATTTACGGCACGTGAAAGATCCTCATGTCTCTAGGAGACCTCTGAGCAAAATTAGGCAAAAGTTTCCTGCCCAAGTAGTCTCCAATGCCTCCGGTAGATGGGGAAGTTATCGGGTACCACTGCCAGAAGAGGGCCGACCTCGCTGGCAGAAAGGGGAGATAGCGAGCACCATTTCCCACCCTTGACTCCACTGTTTACTGCATAAGAAACGCAACTTCCACTTTCGGTAAGGAGGAAAGTGTCCGGCCAGTTAAGAAGCCCCGACTTGAAGCCAGAGCACATGGTAATATGAAGCCTGACTGAAGCTAACGCACCCATCGACACGATGATAGTGAGTCTGGAGCAATGGTGGGATAATGACTGTCAAGTGGAAATACGAAGGAACTCGGAGTGAAGCCTGCTACAATGCCACTTAGTCCACGAATTTCACTTGATATCAACCAGGCTTAAATCGGACCTTCACATTCAGAGGCCAGCGAATGACTGTCCCAGATATGCCACAGGCAGACCACTCTAAAGATATGTATATATTAAACAAACTGGTACATAATTTGGTGACAAATTTATTATTATCAAGGTAAAGTTGTTATGGTGCTTAACTAATTAAGCACTACGCCATGAGGGCGTATGGGGGAGTGAATGTGTAGATCCACACTTTCTTGACATCGGCTCTAATTAGAGGTGAGTGGTCAGCTTCACGCCCCGGCCACTTTACCGCCGGGGAAAGAACCCGCGGCACCCACTGGATAGGAGGCTGGTTGGTCCCCAGAGCCGATCTGGACGACGTGGATAACAGAAGATTCTTGACCTTAGCGGGACTCGAACTCCGACCCCTCGGTCATCCAGCCCGCAACCAGTCGCTATACCGACTGTGCTATCCCGTCTCCTAAATTTATTATTATTATTATTATTATTGTTATTATTACTGTAACAGGACTAAGCGAGGGCAACTTTTCCATTCAGCGAGTAGGAAATAAAAGCTAATGTTCTTTTCATTCATTTATATTATTGTGTGCGCAGTCTACATCACATAAAGTGAACTTACGTGAAAGGCAAACAACAGAATACTACAGACGTATAAACATGTAAGTTATTTTGAGGTGAAGACGCTTAGTTCATTCAGGTAATTAAATTTCAGTTTATGTTTGGAATAACTGTTCATCTACTCGCTGTTTTGAGTGATTAAACATTCTTCATTGTTTGAACGACATCTGCTTCGGGATGGGGCATTTTTATATGCGTTCAGAGATCGCATTTTGTTGTTATTTTAGCAGTCAGTGTTGGTAATATTGATCAGTTCCATTGATTTCCATTTTATACAGTTAAGCAAAGTTTTACAGCGCAGTTGCTAGTGGAAAACCATTACAATTTCAGTCCAGTCATGTCGGCTCTGCTGGATTAAGGAGCGGCTTGTATGAACGGGAACACGACAGCCTCATAGTTGAGAGGCACAGAGCTGGGTCGGATCCAATGTGTAGCCTGTCCAAACTGATATATATCTGCAGGAGAAGGGCACTGAAATAGGCCACGACCGCTTCCTCCAACGTTATAACCACACAGTCGCCTTCTCATTTCACTAGAATTTGTGTGTAGTTTACAAAATGACGACAGGGGTAACTCGTATTTTATGGCGTCAAATGGTCCGGTGATAGTAAAATCACTTATAAAGGATTTGGTAGGAAGTGGCACACTTAATGCGCCATATAAACTCGACATTTCTCTGAAGTAAATTGGGGAAACAACGAAAAATATCAGAATAGTCGCAGTCCATGCCGAGAATCGAACTGGGAACCTCTCGAATACAAGCCAAGATGCTTACCACTTGAGGCAAAAAGCCGTATGATTCCTCACTAGAACCTCAGTAAGCTCATTTCGTAAGTGGGCCTTAAAATTCGCTTAGTCCAACTGGATCCACTCGGCACGGCGGCCACTGATTGGTCTATTGTAGCCTGCCCCGGGTGATTATGATGATGGAGAATTTGGTGGAATGAAGATTGGCAGAGGAAATCGAAGTACTCGGAGAAACCCCGCCCCAGCGCCACTTTATCCACCACAAATCCCACTTGACCAGACCCGGGATCGAACCCGGGGCGCCGCGGTGGGAAGCCAGCGACTAACTGCTTTTGCTATGGCGCGGCCATAAGTGGGCCTTACACACCTGTGACTCTTATGCCGTTGCGCTATTTGATGTTTTAACTATCGAACCGATCGTTTTATCTCAAGTGGTTGCCTAGCGACTAAACAGGGGTGGACATAGATCATATTCTGCACTATTACACTCTTGTATTTGCATTACTATATTCAACCTTGTTTGCACACAATTTTCCATCAATAATGCAACTGTTTATTTCTTCATTCACATTTACTTTCGCTATTAACACAACATGTTTCGGCCCCAAACGGCCATCCTCAGGTGTCCCATTATGCCAAACCGGCTGTACTGCACTGCATATTGTCCATTCCACACGCGTGTAACTGAATATTTCGTAACTAAAATGTTATAATTGCACTCAACTCTTGTGCGTTAAATCTTACATGTTACAGCTCACTCCATTTAAAATCAATTAAAAATCGTTAACATTTTTAATTATATAAAACTCCTAATTCCACCTCATAAAGAGCGTCGTCCACTTATCTTCGGTTTGTTTACCTTGCAGCGGCTAACCTTTCCATATGCAAGCCCATTGTTATGTTTTTCCTGCAATTTTGCCCCTTTCTTGTCTGCTGTATGGTGTTGCCTTCGCGTGTTCACAACGTTTGCACACGCAGCATACAGCCATACTATGACACTCCGAATGGTCTCTTAGTAACCAACAGGCGGAAAAATGGATTGAATCTGGTGAGGCAGAACACACCCCCATATACATTTTAATAAGTCCACTACATGAACAATAATGTTACAACTAAATATGCAATTAAAAATGAATATTCGCAAAAATGCGAACCCCACTGTTGGCAATGAACGAAACCGGATGTTTCATGTCAAGTGTTTTCCCTTCAAACTAGGACCGTCTTCCTTCCTCGCTTACTCTGAATTGCTTATTTAAATATTAGATCTTTTGAATCACACCTTTGGCTTGGCGAGATTGCCAGAGAAATGTCATCAAACTGGAAAATTTTTCTAATCAAAACGCGGTCACTGAAAATCTGCACTCTAATCTGACCAGGCCAAACGGCCGCAAGCGGACAGACTTGACGCCCTGTTGCACTGAGACTGTACTCTATTGGTGCGTGCTGTTGATGGAGACAATCTGGTCCAGGAATCTGGCCAGTCATTCCCACAGGGAGGTCCACGATTTCTAGCGGCTGCAGAACCACGCGAAACCCTCGAACACACGATTCGAAAACGTGAGCGAATGGGGCCCGAGAAGAATTCTCAAATTTAAGCTAATTAATTGTTTCTACCAAAAACATGTTCCATGTATAGAATGTAATTTCACTCCTTAAAGCCCAGTGGTCAGTATATGTACCACCTGCTTCAACATACCAAACTCTGCATTCTGCCCACAGAGTATCTCTGTGTGATTCGCAGGATCTCACAGTAAACAGAGGTAATTTCCCCAAATAGCAATAACCGATTAATCTTCAAAATGGAGATGCTATGTGTTCCCTGTGAGGAACGGACTGAATTTTATTTGTTATTTTGAAGGTATTCAGTCTTTAAAGGTTTAATTGCTGGAATTCTTTAGTAGGATTGTCTTCAGTTGCGTTTTTTCATAAACATCTTCTTTCTCCATTCATTCATTCATTCATCAGTGGCTCTACAGCCCTTTGTTGGGCCCTGGCCTCTTATTCAGTTTCGTAATCTTTCTTACACCGACGGTAGGACTCCTTGGACAAGAGATCAGCCAGTCTCAAGGCCGCTACCTACACACAGAACAACACAAACACAGAATGAAGTCACACAGAAACATCTGTGCTTTGAGTGAGATTTGAACCACGTCCGAGCGAGCGAAGACAGTTCATGCCTTAGACCGCGCGGCCACTGTGACCGGCTCGCCTTTTTCCGGGTTATATTTTATACCCTCTTTGTTTGACTATTCAGTCGTTTATTAGTCCTAACCATTAAGTGAATTCTCTTTATAGTACACGAGTCTCTCTTTCAGTGAATGTATACTTGACTTCGATCTATTGCCTCCACGTTTTAGTCGTACGAGTGTCGGTCCCTGTGCTGTAAATTATAATTCTGGCTGATTGTGGTTGGTCTTGGTCTTTTTTCATTACTATTTGTGCCTCAGTGCCACATGAAATTTCTAGCGAGTACTGGCCTCTAGTATGTGACTCCAAGTAAGACTGATACGTAAACTGTTATCCGTCTACCTATGTGCACGGCGTCAAAGTTACTTCCCCAGAAGACAGCAGTCTTGATAGCAATAGCCGGGAAGCATCTGCATCTCTGACGGTCCTGACACTCCTTTCGCACGCTTCCTTTGTGAAGTGTAAATACATTTAGGTCGACACATACTAACCGATATGGAACTCACAGACCGAGGAAACTCCAGCAGGGAAGTCTAAGGAAAGCAGTAACTAGGACGGACTAATGAAAACCTAGGCCGATCACAGTGGCTGCGCGGTCTAATGCATGAACTGTCTTCGCCCTCTGGAACACTGGGATCGTGGGTTCGAATCCCACTCGAGGCATTGATGTCTGTGTGTGTTTATTCTGTTCATGTTGTTCTGTGTAGCGAGCGGCTTTGCGACGGGCTGATTCCCAGTCCAACAGTCCTACCGACTGTGTATGAAACTAAAAAAAGCGGCCAAGGTCCACAAGGTCTGTAGAGCCACACATAGACAGATACATAACTAAGTACTAGATAGAATGAAACCCTAGAGAGGCAAACAGTTAAGTTGAGACTGATGCACATAACGCAAATGGGAGCTGTAAGAAAAGACTGAGAAAAGCCTAGAGAAGGAAGGAGCGGCGAGAGAATGCAGATCTAGAGAAAGAATGGGTAAGAGGAATCTAATCAAATACGTGGCACGAACGGTTTAGGAGAGACTGAGGAAAACCTATAGAATCTCCAGAGATTGTAACCGGCTCAATGTCGACCCTGCCGACTGAGAAGTGACCTTAAGAGGAACTCAGAGATACGTACAGAAGGAAGCGGTAAGAAGGGCCTGAGGAAAACTGTGAAACAATTCAATGGGGCGTAGCTTGTTTTGAGATCCACTTAGACAACAGCAACAAAAGTGGTCTGAGTAATATCTAGAGAAGAAAGGAGTCACGTTAAACGAATGGAAATATACTGTCACGTGTATTAGTGACTAGTGGAAGTGGTTTGGACTGGTGAACAGATTTATTGGATATTCACAAGCTGTAACTACAAACAGTTGTAGTCTCAATATTATTGTAATTATAACACATGTAAAGTCATACACTAAGTCTTCTCAGGCTGACTTCCAATTCTTCTTCAAATACGAACTTCCCGCGGCTATGTCCTAACGGCAACTGACTCTCAACTACTCCTAGCTTCTATTGCCTTCTCGGTTATTCTGGGACATCTTATAATTCTCCGACACGGACCCCACAGAAAACACAGTTCTACCGCTGCGCGGCGCAGACCACAAAAAACACAAGTAACGTGATCACTAGCCGGCCAGCTCATTGGTGTGCTGCCTGTTGCCTAGCAACGAACTATACATTCGTCCACTGAGACACAGTTTCCATTGTTGCGCATTGGAACGTGTTTACCGAGCCGTTGCCTGTCAATGCTTTGATCAAATCTGTTACAAAACATACAACAGATGTAAAGAGGGAATGGAGAAAATGTAGAAAACGAAACCATTAAGGAGGACTAAGAAGAGTCTAGCAGATGTGCAGAAATTAATAGCAGACTTCGGAGTCAAATGTGTGGCCCTCAGGAATGAGACAAGTATATGGTAGACACGTGCCATAGGCAGTCTATTATTTTGCACTGCGTTTGGCATTGCCAGGAGACACTCAGCTGCTTGTGTCTCACCACGCAAATCTAATCACCACAAGTCATCATGAGCGCCGCCATCTACAGGCAGATGTTTTTCTGCGGGAAATGCTGCCTGCTGGTACATTGACATTTCTTACAGAAAGTTGTTTCCCCCAACTGAAATTATGAGATCTGTTAATAAAGTTGCAAAAATATTTAAGGCTCTCTTCAGGCCGCTAATGTTATTCATTATATTTAGTTTAGAATTCTATATCAGGTTGTATTTGAAATTTTCACGACGGTGGAAACTATATTGCGGTCTTTGAGTTATGTCATCAGGGTAAATGAACGTTAAGGCAGCAGTTTTCACCAAAACACTGCCGCGTATTGTGATAACTCAGAAGTCCTCAATATAAACTCTACGCCACATTCTTAATGGCTACACAGTTACTGCAACCGGCCCACCTGACTATACTGTCCGAGCACTGCACTTCCTAGCTGATTCAAATATTGCCCTTAAATGGGACATGAGTATACTCGCTGTAGGACAGCATATTTATGCTCTGCATGCAGATTCGTAGTTCATAAATTAATTAAAATATCGAAATCAATACGTACGTCAACGTCAAGCTCTTTTGACTCTAACTGAAAACACAAGGAATATGTGCTTACACGTGAAAGTCGGAAATTTAATTTAGCTGTCAGCTAAAATAGGACCGCTTCTCCGGTTTAGTGGTCAGAGTTCCTGCCAACAAATCCAGAGGTCCCGGTTCTATTCTCGGCGCTATCAAATTTTCTGAGAAGTAGTGGGTCTGAAACGGGGTCCACTCAGCCTCGTGAGGATAATTGAGGAGCTACTTCAAAAAAATAGCGGCTCCGGTTTAGATAACCGAGATTAACGGCCGTGGTGATCAGTTACGCTGACCACGCCACACCCTCTATCCGCAAAAGTTGGCACTAACTTCGCCGACAAGCGGCGGTCACTCGGTCGGTATAGTTCGCTTACGGACTACAAACCACGGAGTTTGTTTTGTTTGCCAGCTAAAATAATGCCGATAAACCACAAGGTCAATTTAAGCAGTGCCACAGTGACAGTGTTACTGGGGTACGCGGCTCAAGCCTCAGCTGCAGGTCGACTAACATGACTGACGTTTTCTTGGTGTTCAGTATCTGCAGGTCAAAGCTGAAATGGCAGTTGAGTCCTGCTACAACCGCTTCCTCCCTGTCCTTGTTGTCTCGTGTCATTCATCTAATTATCTACTCTCATTCGACGATTTGTGCAACTGACACATGCCGTAAAGCATATCATCGTGGGCTATAGTAATTTTTCAAGCGTGGAGCTTAGCGATAGCGCTGTAATTATGTGTAGTTTCGAGTGTACGAAACAGAACCCCGTGTCTGGCCAGTGACACGTGACAACATGACTGCAGCTTGCAAGAGTCTAGAACTATATGTGATCGTCTGTAGGAGGCGTGAGACTTTCAGTTTCGGCTGCCCGCATACCCGACCCAATTCCTGTCTGTACACACCCTGCAAAGTGAGTCCGTTACCGGGTCCTTTTCCTACTGGGACGTACGAGTTATTCTTGCTCATCGCATTGTTACTTCATTACCGCTTGCACAATGATTTATAGGTCTTGTGAACATCGTAACGAGCTTGTAGCGCCAAACCCTTGAGCCGGAAGACGTACTTATTGCACGGTTTTTAAGTTTTGTTTCTTTCTGCAGTCTTAGAGGTGTGTGATCATGGGGAGGGTGTAATGATTCTGGACAGAATTAACTGGAATGGAGCGGAAGTGTCCGGCTGCAACCTCTTTCAAGTTCCTATCCCTAAATTCGCCGAACAGTCTGTGATTTTCCGATGACCTTGGTAAGATAAAGCTTACTTACATCCATACTGATATTGTCAGATTTTAGAGCGACTATAGACGGGGTTTGCTGATCACAGTGGCCGCGCGGTCTAAGGTATGAACTGTCTTTGCCCGCTCGAAAACTGGGAACGTGGGTTCGAATCCCACTCAAGAGATGTCTGTCTGTGTTTATTCTATGTTTGTGTTAGGTAGCGGCCTTGCGACGGGCTGATCTCCCGTCCAAGGAGTCCTACCGACTCTCTTAGATTAAGAAACTGAAGTGAAACGAAGCGTTTCACGCATTGCCCTATTTTCCAAGTAGGAGCAACAGGAATAGCAGAAGAAGAAGAAGAAGAAGAAGAAGATAGACGATGTTTGGATTAACTGAACTCTTACAGAACGCAACTGCAAGTAACTATAGCTCTATAGCTAATTCAAACACTCTACAATTCACTACAGCACGCGCCAATTTTTCTCAGTCAGCTGTATGTTCACACATTGTCGCCTGGTAAAGGCTTCCAACGCCGTAACTTTCTGAGCTTCCGTGTTCACGCGCTTGCTGACTGGCGACTGTCTCCCAACTAACAAAACGCTAGACTTATCCTGCTTATAACACCTCAGCACGGACCGCATAAGGAACGTCGATTCCAGTCCTATTATTGCGTCACGCAGCTCCCGCACGGACCTCGTAGAGAACACCTATTCCCAGTCAGCCCATTGGTGCGTGTTATGAATCTGTTGCCTAGCACCGGGTATACATGCTACAATATTATTATTGGTCTGTTCAATTACAATTTTTTACTAGTAGACTACATTCGTACAGTTTTGCACTTTAAGGTCATTTATTGATGATAATTATACTTGGAGTCATTTAAAACGGCCGTAGCCTATTTAACGTACTACCGTAATATTCTTCGCATGGCCGACACAGCCAACGAAAGGCCTCAGTCAAAATCGGCGATACTGTGCTGGGGATTGAAACCCGACTTTAAAGTCGAGTGTAATTTTGCTCTAGAAGAAACGTCTAACTAGTTTATGCAGTTCTTTAGTTTCTGTGCTTCTTGCAGTTTGAAGGTGACCCAGCGCACCGGTACTGGAGGGAGTTCTGTTTACTGGGGCACAACTGCGCGAAATCGCGCGAAAAAAAAACGGGATTTTGGAGCGAATATATCGTCTCCATCAAAACTCAGGCTGACTTTTACAGGACTACACGGCGCTATATACCAGAAGACAGAGCTCTCCTTGGCCACCGCTGTGAGAAGCTCAAGCCCAAAAGGTTACAGACAGTTGTCTGCATTTTGAGGATACTCTGACATGTAGACCCATTTCTAGGCAACGTCCGAAAATCGTGCACCCAACAACAGAATCAGTATCGTAAGAGGAGGTTTCTATGTGGCTCGCATATATCCATCGCTAGGTAACTGGCCAATAACCAGCAATTCTTGACAACAGAATGAAGTGTTTTCCGTGGAGTCCGTGCCGAGGAGTTATCTTGAAGACAGTCAGCGCTACAGGAGAGAGTTAGATGAGGGTTCAGCTGTGGAGTCTTAACCAGCGGGCAACGGAAGCGGAAGTCTCCATTGTCAACTTTCGTTACCAGGAAACGTGTAGTGAAAACATTGCAATTGCCATTGCGCAGAGCTGTTACCAAGACTAGTGGAAACAGAGTGAGAAGACTAGCGGTGAGTGTGGACATCAGCAACAGAGCAATACTTACTTGTAGTTACGATCTATAAGTGGACAATAAATCTATTCACCAATCAAGACCCCGTCTATAGTCACTAATTAAACGAGACAATATTTTTAATGTGTGCGCCGGGTCTTATTAACAAGGAAAGAAAAAAATAATCATTGAAATATTTAACACCATATGTGTACAGTCACTTCACAATATAAATGATATTAACATAAATTTATAGATTTAAATAAAATATGATCATAAAACGTATATGATACGTTCTGGAAAGTAGATTTGATATCTTTGGAGTAATGAGTTCAAGGTAGGCCATGTTTTCAGTGTAGGAAAGTTCGAAGTTCCAGCTTGCTGACGGGTATAAACACTTTGATTTGACGATGATGATGAAAGTTCGATCCTTTTACAGTGTCACAAGGAATATATGCGTTAACGTATTACGCAGGTAAAGATAAAATTGTCCGCTTAACTAATTAAGCGCTATGCCATGAAGGACTATGGGTCAGTGGATGTATTGATCCACATTTTCTTGAATTCGGCAATAGTTGGTGAGTGGTCAGCTTCACGCCTCTGCCGCTTTACCCCCAGGGGAAAGAGCCCTCTGTACCCATTCGATAAGAGGTTGGGTGGGCCCTAAAACCGGTCTGGACGACATGGAGAAGAGGGAATTCTTGACCTTACTGGGACTCGAACTCCGTCCCCTTTGTCGTCCAGCCCGTAGCCAGTATCATATTACATACTGATCTCTTACATCCATAAAAACAGCATTAAGACTAATAATGCCTAAATCCTTCAAAAGTCTAAATTTCACCAAGCATCTTGAAAATTTGTTTATGCTTAACTGAAACTTCAGTCAGCACCAATTTCTAATTTTTTTAGGCATGGCTGACTTATATGTTTAGGATTAGAACTCATTGAGATTACGATTTTGTGGTATGTGATGTCTGGACCAACAGATAAGTCGGAGATAAATTTAGCAACATTAATCTAGGAAGAACTTCGATTGAATAAACTACGGATTATTTTTAAGTTTCAAACAAACTTGATATTTTAGATAAACCACACCTTGGAAGCAGTTCGCGAGTTTCCCATAGCGACAGCGTGTGCTGCCGTAAGAAATCAGTTATAAGTTCCGTCACTCGAAAAGAACAAGAAGAAGGGCTAGCCACTGAATTTACATTCTCATAATACTTGTGTATACTGCCATGTACTGCATAGTATTAATTTAGAAGGGCGAATAAAAATATCGCAATAAAACGTAAATACGCTTATTCTTCATTTTAAACAAACTGTTCTGTCTGAATAAGAATTGTCACCCCTCCCCCCAAATAAGAAAATATATTCAACAGAAATTTTCAAGGTCTATTCCCTAAACGTTACACACTGCGCTACAGACATTAACGTAATGCAGGCCGAGGCGTGAAGCTGACCACTCACATCTAACTAGTACCGAGCTTAAATACGGGGATCTATGCATCCAGTCCCGCATACGTCTTCATGAGGTAGTGCTTAATTAATTAAGTACAGGGACAATTTTACCTTGCGTTGGGTGTAATGTTTATTTCGGTTAATGTCTTTATATATTATTTTTTATTGCTAGTCGGGTGTGACTAAGTCCCTTGTACTGAGGCCACTTCTGGCCTATCGTACCAGCCCCAGATGATAGGTGAGGGTGATTGTGGAGCAATTGGTGGAATGAAGATTGTCAGGGGAAACCGAAGTACTCGGAGAAAACCTGCCCCAGAGCCACTTTGTCCACCACAAATCCCACTTGTCCAGACCCGGGATCGAACCCGGGCAGCAGCGGTGGGAAGCCAGTGACTAACCGCTTGAGGTGTGTCGCGGCCCATGTCTTTATACACATACATGTGTAATAAGACAGTCAGTGCTAGTTCTATATATGTATTAGATGTACTGAATACTCTTGTCAACATTATAACCTGTGTTTGGACGCAGCCGGGTTTCTCTGCTGTTGATCTTTCTTCAATGGCTCTCCAGACCATTGAGGACACTGGCCTCTTATTCAGTTCTATAATCATTTTTCACGGACGGTAGGGCTCCTTTGACGAATGATCAGCTCGTCACAAGGCCTCTATCTAAACACAGGACAACAGAAACAGAATAAACCATACACACACCAAACATCCATGCATTAAGTGAGATTGAAGCCCACGATCCCAGCGTCCGAGTGAGCGAAGACAATTCATGCCTTAGGCCGCGCGGCCACTGTGACCGGCTGCTGTTGATTAGGTCTACCAAAATAGATCTGGAGTTGAGTAAATGGATGGAAACGCTCTCAAAGAATTTCACATACCAATGTACGCTTTCAGGAGCTGTCTATTCCTTACTGTGGCGTATTTTTTAATTTTTTTATTTTAGTTCGGTGCCAATATCACCGAAGTTGAAAACGTATACATGGCTATGAAGATTGCGGTTTGCAGGGCTGGATGCCTTCTGCTTTAGTAGACAAGAGTTCAACAATTTTTAATGAACCTACACTTTCCATCTTCAGGTCAGAAGGTCTGGAGCAGGTTGCTCCGAAACTTTGTTCCTGTCTACCAGACAACATGGCGTACCGTTCCCAGAATAATGTACTATCCTTGTTCACTGCTGTGAGATCTCAGATCACGTGTGCATCGGTATTGGTGAGAGTGAAGGGTGTCCGACAAAACAGGATTCCTTTAGCAGGAACAATATTGAGATGTAGTGTATGCTTAACTCCAGACACAAAAGTTTATGGAGGCAGTTATACGAAATATACTTGCAGGAGCTGCGTATAAATAACGTGCAAATAAGTTGCATAATGACAAGTGAATGAATTGGCAGCAACTAGTTTACGGGCAGCGTCAGTACTTGTCAGCTGTCGCCCATGTAGTTGATAACCCCATTCTCTGTCAGCTTGCTAATCTGTAACAACTGGCGATGCATAACTTACTACATTTTATTACACGAGGCTTTAAGACACATAAGGAACGATAGAGTAAACACCCGAATGCAGAAACACTCTAACACGCAAGTACTCTTAAAACAGTTTTTGTGACTGTAAAGTAAAAATACTTAACTGCAAAACTAACGGCAGTTTTTTTGTTGCTAGTGGGGTAGGGCAAAGTCCCTTGTACTGCGGCCACTTCTGGTCTACTGTACCAGCCCCAGATGATAGGTGAGGGTGATTGTGGAGCAATTGGTGGAATGAAGATTGGCAGGGGAAACCGAAGCACTCGGAGAAAACCTGCCCCAGCGCCACTTTGTCCACCACAAATCCCACTTGAACAGACCCGGGATCGAACCCGGGCCGCTGCGGTGTGAAGCCAGCGACTACCGTTTGAGCTATGGCGCGGCCTATAGGCCTCTTGATGAAAGAAAGATACACGCTATCATTTTAGTTCGTTTTTGTATGTGAAAAATGAAACGTAGATCCCTCTGGTTTCTTGGAATTGATTTGGAAATGAAATCCCAGATATTTACCAGCTCTTAAAATCTGGTCATCTTGCTGGATTTTTAGTTTTCCACAGTGGCGACTATAATAAGTATTGTCTTCTGGGGTGTGACGCCGTGCAGACTGCTCTGCTTGGCTATTGTTCGAACCTGAAGGTAGAGGCAGTCTCCTGAAATTATTGGTGAAATTGTACCTGAATGCACGGTGTCACGTCCCAGAAGACGTGGTTCATTTAATGACGCCGTAAGCGCCTTAGAGAATATAGTGTCCAGTCGCGGGGTGAATGGCGAGTAATGAACTGGAAAACAGTGGTCGCTGCCTATGGCCACGCGATCTGAGGCATGAACTGACTTCGCCCACTCAAACATTGGGATCGTGGGTTCGAATCCCACTTGAGGCATAGCTGTCTGTGTGCGTTTATTCTGTTTGCGCTATCCTGTGTACAGGTAGCAGCCTTGCGACGGGCTGATCCCCCATCCGAGGAGTCCTACCCATCGTTTAAAAGATCAAGGATCTTAACATGCGGCCGAGGCCCAACAAAGGGCCGTAGAGCCATAGACATAACGGTCGTTGCGTAATTGAAATAGTTCATGGGAACTGGTCTGGAGGCTCTGAGAACAGCCTTAGTCAAGATAGTCAATGTCCCCGCCGAGACTCGAACACAGCACGTCAAGAAGCTTATACAGCCTAAAGAAAACTGTAACAAACGGTTGGAGACACTGCAATAAAAATGGGATACAGCTCGATGTCTTCAAAGGGGTTTTCCTTTTCAGAACTGCGTAAAAATAAATGTAAATAAATATACAACGTGCCTTTAATCTGCCCAGTGCCTGCCTTGCCACACACACAGACCAAGCAAGCTGCTTCTCATTTCTCTTCGAAAGGTACCCGGTTCGAATTCTGGCCGAACGCCGTCTGAATGAGGTGAGTTGTGATTTGCCTCATTCCTTTCAGTAGAATTTCGTAACAATGTCATAAATTTGCCATGACAGCCTCCTTGCAGCTCTTTTCCAATCCATTACTTGCTATCACCGAATCATGCACGCCATGTGCTATAGTTTGAGATACTGTCAGGGCCACCCACGTCATTCCAAATCTGTCACCGGACTAGAACCATAGAAATACACAAACATAAAACTGATAGAACTCATGGCCATCAGCAGTACCTGCACAACGAGTTTTGTATCAGGCCGCCGACATGAGCAGACCAGGACCTTGGTCAAAACCTGTTCGGCACCTTAAAAGAAAATGGGCTTGTAACACTATGTGGTGAGCTACTGATTCCAAAAATTTTGATGTTCATGCTATAACAAATTTCATAGAGCAGTGTTCCTGCTGAAAAGCTGGTAGTCGCTCAGCAGTTAAAAATATTCACTGTCCTGAATTAGATACTCCAGTTTTCCGATTCATTTTATATTCCTTTATAATATATTTTTAATAATATTCTCTACCTATACCGTAGTCTTCAAAGTAATATTGTATTTTAGCGTTTTCTGTTAAAATTTCATGTGCATTAATCATCTCTCCTGTTTTTGCTCTATACCCTACATATCTCATGACGTCACTGGATCGGTATGTTTGCAATACTGGGCGAAAGGGAGAAGGGGAATTACAGAAAACTAAGAACAGATGAAGCCAGGAGAGAAATAATATTATAGAAAACTGGAGTTTGGAAACTGTGGACAGGGTATCTGCCCCACACGTAGCAAGGAAGAGGACTGCAGCCATAAATTGAGATGTGAGGGGAGGAAAGAGCTGGAGAGCCCATAATTTGGGCAAGAAGTTTAGGTACCTGTATATTGGTGCAGAAACAGACATTACGAGGGCAGTGTGGTGCAGGAATAAAGAGCAGTGACAGAAAATAGGAAAATACGTCATTAAATATAAGGACAAATGGGGAAGGACGGTAAGAAAGAGAGAGTGAAGCACAAATAGACCTGGACGAGCAGTGATCAGTAGGGGCAGGGGTGCAATATGCATAATTAAAATCTTACACTACAGAAATTGTAATTTAATTTGGATGCTGGATCACAGGACCAGTAAGTCGAACTACTTTACCCCAAAATGTACTTTGCAACAAGTCTAATAGGGAAGGAGTACAATAAGGATTACATGTTACTGTTGGAAATAAAACAAGTTTCGTAACTTTCAGGAGGGACTGAGGGAAACTACAATAGTTCGAAGTCAAGCACGTGTTCTCTGCTCCGAGATTTGAAACCATGACCGTCTGAATACGAAGAAGAGTGCTTGCGAAGTGTGGTTCGCTGTATGTCGAATAGACTGTTCTCAGGGAGGGAAAATGATCACTATTAATGTCTTCACTGCTACAAATATTCAGCTGTTGGACACTGTTCTGAGCCATTTCATTTGAGTTAAAAGTTTACAGCATAGACTTTGTGTGTGTAATATTAAAATTATCACGTGTTAGTGATTTGACACGGGGTGTGTATTGATAATTGGTTTACTGAACGCTACAAATAATTATAACAGTCTCATTAATTTATACTCTAACAATTACTATAACTACAGCACACATAAACTCATCTGTTTGTTCACTAATCGTTTCTAGATAGCGGCTACTAACAATGCAACTCAAGACTGCTAATCACCTACTCCGACCCTCAAGTCAAAGTCAGAGTCACAGTTATATTTCGGCCTACGGTCAATTGTTCAGTTGGTCTTGGTGTAAAGCCCTATCCTGGGCTCAAGACCAAATTTTTATAACTCTCACATTGTTGCCGCTTTGTTTACGTAGGGCGGCCTATCTGACGAGAGGACGGGTCTATCGTTTACAATTTCTGCTGGTCCTCATCAACGCAGTCATTTTCGGGTTTGAGTCCCGCGAGACTCATGACCATATTTTACTATTTCCGGTTCGAGAATTCTGGAGGGCTAGTTCCCCATGTTTATATCACCCAGGAACAAGATGGATCAGTTATACCCCATTCACTAGGTTCCCTTTTCGTCGCCTCCTACGACTCGCAGAACTATGGTGGATATATTCGAACCCGCCTCCCAAAGTCGAAATCGAAATTACTTTATGACTGGCTGTTTACCCCCAATCAGTTCGTCTTACCGCCAAGCCCCTTGAGACTCACGACCATAGATGTTTTCTCAGCTGAACCTTTGAGGTCATAGTCCTTATGTAACCATCCATCCATCAGTAATCTGTCAGACGACAGGTCCACAGCCTCTTCCAAAACAGTTTCTCCTCTTAATGCGATCTTCTGTTTTTGGAAAGAGACTATCCAGGAAAAGTGATAATGTGGTAGTTCTTCCATTTGCTTTCCACATCGCAGTACAACAGCCGTTCAAACCACTGTTCAAACTTCCTGTTGCTATACGAACTTGAACCATCTCGAGCATCACTTGCTCTGTGCTTCAAGTCGCTGCTGATGACGCTGCTTCCGGCATCAGTTTTTGGTTTTTGGTGTCTCTCTTCGTCTGATGCCTACCCTTTGACCTCTCCAGCAAGGGAGGCCCTGCCAGTAGCTACGCTACCGCTGGTATAGCTCTCAGGGTCCTTGGCATACTCAAACCCCCTCACCACGATAAGGTGGAGGTGGAGACACCAACGAGGGGGAGTCCTTATGTAACATCCTAGCTATATAGCCTCGGCACGGAGCGCATAGCAAACACCACTTCCAACACTTCCTCTGTTGCTGCGTGCTGATTCGTTGCTGCAGAAATGTGTTTAAAGCGCCGTTCCTTAGCATTGACCGCATTTTCTTGTTAAGCATTCCGGCTGTCAGCCATCACGAGATGATAGTATTGTTCCCTCTACCTTTCCTCATTTGGGCTATTCTAACCATAGTTATATTTGAAACTTATATTATTTTTATTGAAAGTGATCTGTTCATTAATATAACGTATTTGGAAAATCATTTTAAGGAAGATTCTTTTGGTTGAAAATTCCGAATAATGATGTTTATGGTTCCTTTCCTTCACTCAAGGCCTTACCCAAACGTGTTTTACAGCATTCAGGTATATGAACTCAAGTAACCGAAGGACACTGACAAAATACACTACGGCGTGTGATAAGGGAAGTGACGTATGCTTCAGTTATAGCTTTTTGAAGGTAAGCGTGTTGGAACTAAATGGTCCATCACATTTTCCATGCTCTGTAACCTAGTGCTCTAACTTGGTTCTGGACATTTGAACCAGACACTTGGCTCGCTGGAAAGTGTCTTCTGGACGGGCTATGTTCTTTTCTCTTTCGCCACTATCACCATCATGAGCCCAGCACTAAGGAACGGTCCCATTAAACATTAGTAATTGTGAAATCAGGTGAAATTAAAAGAAAAATATTTTTTCGTGTCTTCATCCGTCACCACTTCCATCTTTTTATTTATCACTTAGGTAACTCTTTCCCTCCCTTATTTCTCTGTTAAATCATCGAATTTAGTTAATCATTTACCCTTAGGATGGCACAGTTTCGAAAATAGAAACATCTCCCTGTGTTAGTGTGTGAGAACGATATAACATACACATACAGGTAACATAGTTATATATATGAACACTGGGTGATTGGTTCATTGATGATTTCATAATCATATATCAATATTGTAGCGTGTAGACCCTTTACTGGGTAACGACTTGGAAACAACACTGAAATATTAGCTGCTTGGCGACAGATTCTTAACAAGCAAGTATACGCAGCCGCTACTGTGTAACACATTTGCAAACAACCACGTTCCAAAGAAAGCGATTGAAGTACAACAATGAACGACGTTTTCTAGCGGTCCGTGCCGAGATGTTAAAACCGAGACAAGTTTAGAAGTTAGTCAACTGTATGAGAGTGAGCTAGCAGGAAGTTGTAAGGGAATCTGTGAAGAGTTCTTATCAGTGCAGCTGAAGAATCCCCACTGTTAGAAGCTGTTACCAGGGAACGATTGGTGGAGACACAGTAGGCTGAAAAGATTTAGCGTGTGCTGTAGTGATTTGTAAAGTGTTAAAATTAGGGATAGTGTTATAGTGATTTGTAGTTACAACCTACAAATATTCAGTATATCGAATCTCCAAACCAAAACACCGTCGAGAGTCACTCTAACAAGTGACAATATTAATTCCACGAGTTATACGGCGTCAATTCAGATGTACACAGTTTTCATTACCCTGAAATTATAAATACTCAAGCAGATATTAAGAATCGAAGATTTCAGTGAACTGGTTAGGACTGATACTGAAGGTCTCCACTCTGAATCCCGGCTGAGACATCGGCTAACTTTACTATTTTCCTCAATATACACGTATTAGGCAAAAATGTCGGGTTAATTTCTTGCATTAGGCCATGTCCGTTTCCTCCATGACTCTTCCAACTCATTCGCAATAAAAGCTTCTGCCTTTAACAGACATTAAGTAAATAAAAAACAAAGATATAAGAAAGAGAACATAATTACTCGACTAATAAGCTGGTGCACTTGTTCACAGAATTACGGGGTTTTTGGACTTTTCCCATAATCCGATATTCTAGGAAACAGAAAACGCGGCGTTTCGGAAACTGGATCTGTTTCCGTCCTCTGTTGAGGGGTGGAAGACACCTCATTTGGGACCGTCAGAAGGAGCTATTATACTTGATGCACTTGTTCATAGAATTACTGGGTTTTTGGTCTTTTCCCATCATCCGATATTCAAGAAAATAGAAAACACGGCGTTTCGGAAACTGGATCTGTTTCCGTCCTCTGATGAAGGGTGGAAGACACCTACTCATTTGGGACCGTCAGAAGGAGCTAATCTGCTTGGTGTACTTGTTATTCAGAGAAATTGCACCGGAGAGGAATTCGAAATTCTTGTTGACAGTTCCCTACTTTTACACAGCTTATCTCGAGAACGGTTCACTGCGTCAAGGACTGCAGTGGAACTCAAATGTAAGTTATCGTCACTCTGATTATTATTGATGCGGGTGTGAACCCTGTTTTCTCCTGAGAAAACTATTCAGATGGGGGGTACATTGTATGAGATAGAAGAGCAGAAACTTTATAATTCTGAGACGAAGTAACACAGGCGATCACATGATTAGCGAAGAACCTCGCAATTTGCGCTCTTCATTCGGTACTGCAGGGCGATTGCATCAAGAGCACGTAGCGGACACTCGCACACTCACTCACTCATGGAGCTTAGCCCTTCTCGAGAAGCCCCAACTGTGCAGCTACTCAAGAATTTCAGAGCATTTCATGGAACCAGAAGGTTCATTACAGTGTTCACAAGAGCCCTCCACTGGTCCCTATTCTGAGCAAGATAAATCCAGTCTATACCATCCCACGCTATCTCTCTAAGATCCATTTCGATATTATCCACCCACCTAGGTCTTGGTCTTCTTAGTGGTCTCTTTCCTTTTGACTTCCCCACCAATATGCCATATGAATTTCTCTTCTCCCAATCCGTGCTACATGCCCTGACCATCTCATTCTCCTTGTCTTGATCACTCTAATTATACTTGGAGAAGAGTACAAGTTATGAAGCTCCTCGTTATGCAGTTTTCTCCAACCTCCTGTCACTTCATATCTCTTCGATCTAAATATTCTCCTCAACACCCTGTTCTCAAACACCCTGAGTCTATGTTCGTCCCTTGATGTCAGACACCAAGTTTCACACCCATGCAGAATCATGGGAAAAATTTCAGTTTTGTATATTCTAACTTTTACGTTGCGACGAGCTGATCACTCGTCAAAGAAGTCCTTCCGTCTGTAAAATGATCATGAAACTTAAAATAAGAGACCAGGGCCCAAAGGGGCTGTAGAACCAGTGAAAAAAATACGTTTCTATGCAGCAGACGAGAAGACAAAAGGTTTGGAATGAATGGTAGCAACAATAGCCGAGTTCAGTCTGCTCTAAATTCCCTCCTGAATCAGATTTTAATTTGTTATCGTCGTTCCCAAATATCTGAACTGTGCTACCGTTCAAAACATCTGTTTCCCCTCTTTATGTCATGACTTTGCCCCGTATTCTGGTAACGAGGGAACCACGTATGTGTATATTTAGCTTTCCCTGTGTTTATGTCTAGACGAACCTCCTCACTAGCGCCACACATTAGCACAAGAAAAAGGCAAAAAAAGACATACAATCGGTCGGTAAACATCACGGGGAGACATCCTTGAATCACCTATCAGGAATGATACTAAAACCGGACTTAGGAAGGCGGTTGTGTTGATATTGCGGCGTATAGACCCGTTTCTAAGCAGTGACTGTAAATAACAGCCGTTGCTAGGTAACATCAGCAACATACACGCAAGCAACAATAGAAGAAGTGAGTTATGTAACCCGTTTATAAACAACGGATCAGTAAGCACGCCTTGTTGGGAACGGTGTTGTCTGTTAGGTCCGTGGAAAGTGGTTGGCTGGTGAGTGAATTCAGTGAAGTGACGAGTAGCTATTCCCAAGTAGTGTCGTTCCTTCACGGCTTCCGCACTCTCGCTCCTTCCATAAGCGTTACATTGTGAAATACTCTGAAGCCATGTTCTGCCTTAGGATGGGAGCTGAAGAGATGTTTTTAAACGCCGAATAACAGAATGTCGCGCTTGGCTGCGTATCACTCGCGCCTCCTTTGTACTCACAAGTTCCTGTCTACGCTTGTCGGCCTGGAGTCCCGGATATTCACGTTGAGATGTACAGTAGATCTCTCAGCGTCTGCAGGCAAATGCTAGAATAGTCCTTTAAAACAGGCTATTCGATCGTCTTCCCATGTCCTTTGTAACTCACAGAGCAGGTAAGGCTATATACCCGTACTCGACACTTTCGGGGTTTGGTTCTCGGCCGGCTTACAGATATCTCGCTCACTCAAGCTTTCTCATGGCTTTCCTGTCTCTTTCGTAGCCACAAATGCACTTCTGTAGCCCCATCCCAATTTGTATCTACTTACCATTCATAAACATCTTCTCATCTTGCTGATACTGTATATACACCGAGCAGGCTGATGTAGCGGTCGTAATCCGGGCCTGTTTCCGGGAGGAGCTGGGTCCGAGTTGCGACCGGAACACCTGACACCTTGACTGAGTTTCCTGGTGGTTTCCTCCAGCCAAAGGCCGGGATTCTTCATATATCAGGCCAGGGGCCGTTTTCTTTCAAATCCTTTAGATTCAATTTCCATCAATCGTCCTACCATTCGATGCAATATGTTCCGAGATGATGACAGGCATGTAAGCCACAAAACAGACGCTATATAGCCTCTGTACTTTAAGTGCGAGAGTACACCAAGGAAACTTACAACTGCAACGCAACCGAAACTTCCGATAATTGTTATCAGACTGAACTGAGCAGCCGCAAATACAGGAAACGGCAATGAAATTGCAATGAAAACTTATGCAATACTCAGAAACTCAACTCCCAGGCAACTGAGCAAGCCAGTCCTCTCAGAGTTGCGTTGCAGTTCCTAGTTTCAGCTGTTCTAACGCACTTCAGTGATTCATTTGTTTCTTAAGATTGCACGAAAGGTTGACGAAGTCCGCGCCATAGCTCAAGCGATTAGTCGCTGGCTTCCCACCGTAGCGGCCCGGGTTCGATCCCGGGTCTGGTCAAGTGGGATTTGTGGTGGACAAAGTGGCGCTGGGGCAGGTTTTCTCCGAGTACTTCGGTTTCCCTTGCCAATCTTCATTCCACCAATTGCTCCACAATCACCATCACCTATCATCTTGGGCTGGTACAATAGATCAGAAGTGGCCGCAGTACAAGGGACTTAGTCCCACCCCACTAGCAATTAAAAAATAGGTTGACGAAGCTGCTAATTTTGTTTTTGTGCAGTTAATTGAGCAAGGGCCTTGTATATATGACAAACGTCACCCAGACTGTGCTGGGCAGGACAAAAGATATTTGGCTTGGGAAAGAATTTCTCATGAGACGAAAGATTCAAAATCCTGGTTAAGTTCTTTCCGAAAAATATAAGCACGTGAGTTTAAACTGTCATGGAAGATCGGATGTCCCCAGTGTTTTCTATTCCTGATGTTGTATTTAAGCATCCTGTTGCATTAATATATCGTTTATTTCACATATATTTCCGTCTTGAATGCAGCTTAGTCAACCTTCGTCCTCTCTACATGTTTCTGCCGCATACGGCCGACATCAGGTATTGTCTAACTTGCTTGAACTGTTGCACCGTATGTCAGAATTACGTGTAGCATGTGCACGCGATATTTCCTGATTATAAACTTATTTTAATTAAAATTATTTAAATTAACATCCCAATGTTTTCCTTATGGTCGTCGTCCTCTCTTCTCACGCCGTGTCAACTACCGCCATATTATGACAGGATCAGTATTCTTATCCGACATGCAGAAGGTAAGTGCACGAAATTAAGAAATAAAATCACGCATGAAGTCGGACGAACACACCCACCTGACATGATGGGAGCAACTAACAAAACATACGTTCTTTCAGGGTGAACCTGCTAATCTGGAAACCAACTGCCTGCTTGGAATCGGTGACGTTTCTCGGAAGTTGCGGTTGCGTTGCAGTTGTCAGTTTGTTTGGTGTGCCCTCGCCTTCAGTGGCATCGTGAACCGCTTGGCGCACTTGGCGGGAAGGCATTTGGGTGACATTAGAGATGCATTTCGACGGTTCTGAGGCGTCGTTGGGTGAAAGTCGAAGTGCTGTACTTGAGGACAGGTTAGGCACTTACCTGCATTGCATTTCCTTGTGATTTCCTTTGGTCATTTACATTGAATTATTTAGATTCTATGTACCTTGTTTTAGTATACATAACGAAATGCGCTAAATGTTTAAGGAAACCAATGATCTGTTATTCGTAACAGTTCATGTCATATAACCTGTGCTACTGAAAATATATTGACATGTAGACCCGTTGCTAGACAACGCCCGCAACACACGCGCGGCCAACAGTACGGGAACAGTGTTTTCTATGTCCGCGGACGAACCGTTGCTATGCAGCGCGCGCTGTGACGTCATACATCGACAGTACGTGACCGTGCTACCTGCACGTGCGGTGACGTCACACAACAGTGGTTCGTAGCGATCACGTGATATGTGTTTACGATAATGCGTTGTCTGTCCCTCGGCTATATAAGTGAGTGTGTGTGACAGTTCAGCTGAGTTCAGTTAGAGTTACGAGGGAAATAGTAGCGGCGGAAGCACGTGAATTGGTACCAGGAGTACAGAAGAATACAGGAGGTCGGCCTCTGAGGATTTCACTGCGATTTCAAGAATTCATGTGTGCTATAGTGCAGTGGAATTGGGAGTGTGTAATTCAGCGAGACTTGCATAGCTCCCGTGTTATACATCGTAAATATGTGTAGACTACTGAAGACAGACTGAGATTATTGGTGTGTAGTGATTTTAAATTGTGTAAACTCGCAGTACTGTAATAATTAAGTGTAGTTTCTACTAATAAAGATCCAATAAACCAATTACAAATCCGAACCCCCATCTCTAGACCCTAATACACGTGACAATATCTTTACATAAGCCAGAAGGTGAACTTACTGGAAAGTCTCAAGTTCCTTGTATATGTCATAAGTTCTAGAAAGAATTATTTGAAGACGAATGTTGCCACATTGCCTATTGACAACTAGTGTAGACTAGCAAAGCCACCAGTCTAATCAAGTTCTAAGACGGGTACTTTTTTTCAATGGCTCTTCCAGCCCATTCAGGGCCCATGACTCTTATTCAGTTCGGTCATCATTTTACAGACGGTAGGACCCCTTGGACGGGTGATCAGCCCATCATAAGGCCGCTACCTACACACAGGACAACACAAACACAGAGTAAACACATACACACACACACACCAAACATCCATCTCAGACAGGCACTGCTTCTAAAAAATCAGAATTATGAACGCGGGATTAGACCGGCGTGAAATTCTTCAGGAAGGTGTTAATAAGAAGAGATTCAAACTCAGATTTTCATTTTAAATTATGTCATGTCAAGGTGCAATTTATTGTTAGACGGCCGTATTTGAGGGCATCGGTTTATTTCGATGTAATACCTATGAAATGTCTGTACGCGTTATGATTATCAAATATGGCTAATGCTGTTATAGCATGTCACTTCGATAGTTTTACTGTACCATGGCAAGTCTTATCACACTACTCGTAAAATTATGCTAGCAAGAATTGCTAGAATGCTATTACAAGGAAAGCAATACACCACTTGTGTAGTTGACTGACTGATTGGAGAATTCCACTTGTCGCTTTTTTTCTTTCTCTTCGTTCCGACTTTGGAGCACAGGGCTGATTTCTCTGTTTCACTGATCAGTTTTACAGAAGGTAGGACTCCTTGGACGGCTGATCAGCTCGTCCCAAGGCCTTTACCTAAACACAGGACAACATAAACACAGAATTAACGCATACACACACCAAACATCCATGTCCTGAGTGGGATTCGAACCCATGATCCCGGCTGCCAAGCGAGCGAAGGCAGTTCATGCCTTAATTAATTGCTAGTGGGGTGGGACTAAGTCCCTTGCACTGCGGCAACTTCTGGCCTATTGTACCAGCAATTCATGCACTAGACCGTGCGGCTACTGTGACCGGCACTTGTCGCTTAGATTCTTGAAATAAATGTACGTCTAGTTCCGTGCGAAACACACGTGAGATGTAATGACACACGAAAATATCTGTTCGTAACCGGAGATTTTAGCCGATCGGTCTAAGGCATGTACTGTCTTTGCTCGCCTGGAAACCGGGATCGTGGGTTCGAATCCCACTCAGGGCATGGATGTTTAGTTTGTGTGTGTTTTTCTGTGTCTGTGTACAGGTAGAGGTCTTGCGAAGAGCTGATCACCCGCCCAAGGAGTTCTACCATATGTGTAAGATCAAAAAAAACCGAAGTGAAAGGAGAAGTTCTTGGAGGTAGGCCTAGGGCCACTGGGGCTGTAGTGCCAAGGGAAAAAAAAACAAGAGATTTTCCTGTTCTCCACAGCGTTCAGGCCGGCTCTAGGACCAACCCAGCCTCTTATCCAATGGAGGCTCCCTTTCGGGGGGTAAAGCGGCTGGGGCCTGACGCGACCATTTTCATTTTGTGTCATGGTTAACAATGCCTGAAGTTGCCAAGGTTACACACATTTGCGCAGTGGTATAACTGTAACTTATATCGCACATTATATGAATAATATATACATGGATTCAGTGATCCGTCTGTCGGCAACATTAAGGAAGAATTTATGATCCATGATTTCCTTTTGCTTCTTCAACATTAATGAAATGGTCAAAACAAAAAAAAAACTGTTAATTTGATTACTCGACTATTTCGCCTTTCCAGTGAACATCCGAGGTTATGTAGTATCGAAGGAGACATGACAGGATAATCTTCAGTGAAGGGGTCAGTTGAAAGTAAGCAATTATCGCCTATTTTAATGTACACCCACCGTGCCTTCAGAACTCGAACTGAGTGCCAATGAGAAGCACGTGCTAAAATCAAAGGCGCTGGGTATGGAGGTACGGCGCAATTGATCACTGGAGATAAACCGCGCTTTACTGGTGCTTTTTGGAGTAACTCCACACAGCAGAGTCCTTGAGAAGACGGGAGTCTCTCAAGGCACTCCACGCTTGTTACGGAAGCCGAAGTTTCATTACCGATTTCAAAACAGCCCATTAACAGGCCAACACTCGGCTATATCAATCCAGTCTGCACCTTTACACTTTTTTTTTAATATTATGCTCTCTTCCATGCCTAGTCTCTCACACAGTAGGAGCCTTGTGTACTCATTCTCTCTCCTCTATGCATCTTACATTTATCGTCCCATCCAAATGGTCTTTCTTGGTTTCATCGTGTCAGTATGTATTTGGTGAAGCCAGGCCAATTGGCCGCCGCACAAGAACTCACCAAACCCGAAACTCCTTCCCACGTACTTTTCGCCATTCTCCTGTTACTTCCACTCTCTTAACTCCAAGTGTTGTCCTTAGAAATATATCACAAAAATCCTCAAAGTCAGTTCATACCTTACGAGTAGGATAGCAGGTCAAGTTTAACGTCCATATATCATGAGCGATTTTCAAAACACTCCCCTCAAAATGTAAGAAGAGGTCAGCTCCAGTATCATCGTCTGCAAAAGGTTCATTAACTGTCAGTGTTTCCATTTAACCCCTTAAAGCACAACGGTAATCATACGTACCACCTGCTTCAACATTAAAACAACATTGTTTGTTTGTGTGCCTCATTTGACTCGACGAATTAATAGCGATTAGCATTAACCAACTCGCATTTGTAACAGAGAAACTTTATGCAGTCTCTTAGTTCGGGTCTACGAGTAGCTCTGAACAGAAGCCGGAAATCTGGATATACGAGTAGACAGAATATTAAACGTTCAGTCTTAAGTATTTTGTACGGTGTCATATGACTGAGCACTTCCTGTAAGTTATTCTTTCTCGGGGCCTTCAGACCGAAGAACCTTTGCCACGAGAATTACTGAGAACGCTGTGACTGTGGTTAATCAGAATGTGGTGTGATGTAAAAATATACGCAGAATCATCGTCCTTAAAGAACCTATCACATACCTTACAAGTTTTGATGCAGCTTTTTTGTGCTGTATTTATTTTGCTAACTCATCGGTACCCTTGGGCGTACACTGCACAGTGAAGATTATTTTAAGGGATGTAAATATATACACATCTAAAGTAACTATAAAATGAATGTTGCATCTAAGGCGACATATTTAAAACTAGTGAACTCCACGGCACACCACTTCCCTTGAATAGCTGATAACTATTCGCATGATCGTAATGAGCTGTGCAGAGTGAGAGCCTCAGGGCCTGATTGTGGGCTCTATGTAACAGATTACAGGTCACTAACCAAAGAATAATGAAGAGAAATGGAGACCGAGGAGTGTGTCTCTTCAGAGCTGTCGCAGGATACAGAATGCGCCGATCGCAGTGGGCGCGCAGTTTATGGTATGAACTGTCTTCGCTCGCTCGAAAGCTGGGATGGTGGGTTCGAATACCATTAAAGGCATGGATGTTTGAGTATGCGTTTATTCTGTGATTGCGTTGTCTTGTGTTTAGGTAGCGGCCTTGCGACGGGCTGATCACTCGTCCAAGGAGTCTTACCGTCTGTGAAAAAAAAATTACGAAACTGAATAACAGGCCAAGGTCCAGCAAAGACTGCACAGCCATTGATGGACGAATGAATGAATGCATATGAATTCAGCTGTTCCAGAAATGCGCTAGTCCAAGGTTCAAATAAATTAGGGTGCGAGTGCATCTTTCCGTTTCTCATCAAAATTATCCACACTCGCAATCTCCGAATTATGTACAAACTTTACGGTAAAATAATTCCGCGCAAAGCTATATACGAATACTACCAAAAGTAAGTTCCCGTAAAAATGTTATTCAGAATGATATTGGCGAGTTGAGTATGTCTGTCTGTCCGTACGCACACCGTGCCCTCCCATGTGAACAGCATCTTCCCATTCCGTCTACGTCCCCTTAAGTTGTATTTCCGTGACGATCACAATCAAAATTCTGTAAATATTTCATGTTTATCTGTGGACACTATAAGTCTTTCTTTTCGTGACGATTAGCTGATCCCCGTTTTCTGGGTGCAACACTGTTCCAGCTGATTGTGCCCACGTTACTTCCTTCGATACCCTGACTACACTTCTTTTTCGACTGGTTCATCTGTGAACACAATTTACCTCATTTTCATTAAAGGTAATTTATTTATTGGTTCCAAATGCCTAATTGAACTGCATAGAAAACCATATTACATGTTCTATTATTGCAGTCTTTGTAATTTGCGTTGATTTCTGGGTTAGAAGTTTTCGCCTTTGAATACGGTACGAGAAAGTAATAAAACTCTTTAAAACCAAGTACACAGAACCCTCAGATTATTCAGTGCTGATCACTGCTAATACGACGCAGCTGTGGTTTGAAAGGAATTTCGTCGAAGTTATTCCGAAAGTTGTCCCCGCGCCCAGTTGCCATCAGAGCTTGAGGCACCGCTTAATCCCTTCTGTTTGAAATCAAGGAGTCAGTCTGCCAATGTATTACAAATTTCGCCTGATATTCCTTTATAATACAATGGAAGGGTGGGCTGGTCTGCCAACTACCGCATACCATCAACTCCGTCTGAGGCTCTAAGCGCGTACTGTCCCCGCCCAATCCTCGGGCAATCGAAGCCCCACTTTCCGCCAAGCCGATCTGACAGCTCCCCCGCCTGCTTCAAGCAGTGGACCAACTCATTCGCTAATATTGCAGGACTTTCTACTTACTTGCTTGATCACCACAGGTGCAGACTGCTGCACAGAATAGTGCCTTCTATTGTACGCAAAAGTGGTATAAATGTCACACCATCCAGGCCTGAAGAATTCAACAAAATATCGCTATTGAGTTGTGAGTACATGACTCCTCCTTTTGTGCAGTATTTGGTAGGTTTGGACGAGTTGGAATTACTACCCAGAGACAGCTATCCTTACTGAAGGATTTCGTGATTTTCTTCAGACTCTCCAGCGAATTCTGGGTTAGCATCTTTAAATAGCCCACGACCGTTTTCTGCCTTCCCTTTTTCACTTTACCATTCACAGAAATCCTCTGACGCGATATCAGTTTAGAGACTGTGCAGGTGACAGTGACTCGGTCAGGAATGAACCAGTGGATAAAGGACCTGACATATGGAACCGGTGATCACAAAGAGGGCCGGTGTGGCAGTCTGTTTCACGAGACCATTGTGATGTAATTTATAAAGTATATCAAAGCGAAATGTTTTTTTTCTCCGAGCGACTGTCGCTTGTCGGCGAAGTTAGTGCCAACTTTTTGGGATAGAGGGTGTCGCGTGGTCAGAGCAACAGATCCCACGGCCGTTAATCTAGGTTTTCTAGACCGGAGCCGCTATTTCCTTGATATACCTCACCAGTTATCCTCACGAGACTGAGTGGACCCTGTTCAAGAGCCACAGCTTCTCAGAAAATCTGGTAGCCCCAGGAATCGAACTCGGGACCTCTGGATCTGTAGCCAGAAACTCTGACCACTAGACCACAGAGGCGATCAGCGAAATGATATGTATGTTTATTATATCATTTGTATACTCACTCATGGAGCTGAGCCCTTCTCGATGAGCCGCCAATTGTGTAGTTACTCAAGAACTTGAACCTGAAGGTTCATTAGCGTGCCCACAAGAGCCTTCCACTGGTCCGTATCCTGAGCCAGATTCATCCAGTTCATACCATCCCCTCCTGTCTCTCTAATATTCAAGTTTAACATTTACCACTCAACTACGTCTATCCCTTGTATAAATAAAATTAAGTTTTACACTTTATAAAGTAATAGCAGTCCTTGCGGTTTAATTCGGATGTGAAAATTGTGTGATAAAGAACAACAAATATTTTGAGATTGAAGGCGAAGGAACAAACAAAATAAATTATTTTTCAAATGCCTATGGATGTGGCGAATGTTGTGGACCTTTGAGTGAATACGAAGACGTAAGAAACAGTTAAATTATAAAGTGTATTTGTTAACGGAGCGGATGGCAATAACAGACTTTTAAATTTTTTTCCCATTACAAATGAAAAGCATGTATACATATACACAGTCTTTATCGATTCTTATACAGTGTATAAAATGCTAGTAACAGGAATTCAGCTACAGCATGTCACTTAAATGGTATCAAAATTAATAAATTGTCCTCTTACAGCCTAAGTTCAGTTGCAAATTTTCCTGCCAAAATTTAACGGACGAAAAGGGAGAGAACACAATTCGTAAGTCTGAAATTATATATTTTTATCCTTTTTACTCTGCTTCTGTAATATCTGAAAACATCTCACACCTAACACTGACATGCACATCATTTGCAGGAAACCAAGATTTGTAACCGCTACAGTGAGGTTTCAGATTGTGCATTCAGTTTTTCTGTCAACCTTGACGCAGCGATGTGTTGTGTGACTTTTACCCACAAGTGTCGTATGATTACGGGCCATTAAAACCGCCTAACACAAAGCAGATATAATCTTTTTTGGAGACGTAACACATCGTACATGACATGACACACACACTTCTCTTTGTCCTGCCTATCCAAACATTGCACATTCATCACATAATTACCCACTTTGATTAATTTCATTCCACGGGTTCCGGTTTCTTCTCGTATCAGAACTTCATTCGCGGCCTTAAGTAATCATGACAAGAGATTTTGCCTCTAATTATGGAGTATTTTCTAAGCTCTTCACTTAAATTTGGGGTTTTGTACTGACCCGTTTCTGCCCCTAAACAAAATGATTACAAGTGCCTCGTGTCGTCGATTATGTTACGGATAAAGACAGGTAAATTGGTGCTGGTCCTCGCCAGCACAGTCGTTCCTGGTTCCGCGTTCCGCGGGACTCATGGCCATATTTCGCTGTCTCAAGCCTCTCTGAAAGTAGAAAATTGATACGGAATATTGTGTACGTATATGGAGAACTGTACGGGAGGCGCCATTTGTCAGAATTAGAAGTTGATGGGAGGATTAAAACGAATTTCAGGCTGTGCCGTACCTCAGGCTGTTAGTCGTCTTCCCACAGGGGAGACCCTGTTCGTGTGGTATTTGTGGTAGACAGAATGACACTGGGGTATGCTATTTCCGACTTCATTTGTTTCTCCTTGCTAATTATCTCACCAAATGCTTCGCTGTCCCATCTGTAATCTAAGGCTGGTAAAATAGGCCACAGAATGAGCTTTTGGACACAGTAATGCATTTCCTGAGTCCCACAGAAAGCAACCAAGCGACTATAAGCATTTCAATAAGGACTTTACTTCATGGAATAAGCAGCAGTTTACTACACAATCCATTCTGCTACACTGGAGTGGCTCAGATGCTGTACCTATAGAAAACCTGTAAGATTTTTTCCACCGAAAAGACTCCACATCATTAAAATGTGGGCAGGATATTTGTAATTAATTGGTGTTCAATAAAATTACTGCTACAAGCAATGAAGGATGAAACTTTAATTAAAATCAACAGGTGAAATAGTACTTCACACTGGATGTCAAGGGCTTAATAGAAACAAATTCTGTGACGTAAGATCTGAGGTTTTCATGGCGATGACTATGAAGAATACCGCCTTCTGGGATGTGGCGTCGTGTAGATCTTTTGTGAACCGACGTTTCGGAGGAATGTATCACCTCCAACTTCAGGGTAGCGAGGAACCAGCGTGAGCAGACAGTCTCCTCACGCTGGTTCCTCGCTCGCGGATTTTTCTACCCTGAAAATGGAGGCGAAACGTCAGTTTATAGAAGATATACACGGCGCCACATCCCAGAAGAGGGCATTCTGCAAATTCTATGACGATTACATTTCCTGGAAATACTTATCCTACAGTCTTGCAGGATGCACATAACATGTAACTTCAGTCATGTCCGTTCCTTCTCTGCTCTTGCAACAGCAGCGGTGGTTATCATAGCGACTTCGGGACAGGAGTACACCAGGCCTGCATGTCATCCTTCTTGCGATTGGTTGAACTCTCACGGCAGAACGGTGTGCCTGACTTCTATCCACGCTATCTAGTTATTTCGCCGATCACGGTGGCCGCGCGGCCAAAGGAATTATCTGTCTTCGCTTGCTCAAACGCTGGGATCGTGGGTTCGAATCCCATTCGAGGCATGGATGTCTATGTGCGTTTATTCTGTTTGTGTTGCCCTGTGTATAGGTAGCGGCCTACCAACTGGCTGATCTCTTGTCCAAGGAGTCCTACCGACTGTGTAAACAAGATTACGAAACTGAAGAAGAGGCCAGGGCCCAACAAAGGGCCGTAGAGCCACTGATGAATGAAACGAATTAACGAATTTATTTATTTTAAAAGTATTTAGCGACAATGCATAAGAACTGAGATCATTTGCCAGAATTGACATTACTGACATGTAAAAGCGGAGTTGAAGAGCTCTGTCTTCTGGGATAAAATACCGTATAGTCCGATGAAAATTAGCTGAATTTTCGGAGGAGCATATCTTCTCCAGTTTCATTGCCGAAGAGTAAGTCAGTAATGGAAGCCAACGCCAAGCAGGCAACAAGCCTGTCAAGCAAGACCCCAGCATAAGAAGGTTTGATGTCTGTTTAATGCACTTTTCCTATTTGGCTTACTCTTCGACCATGATGATGGAGGCGATATGTTTCTCCGAAATGTCAGTTGGCTTTCTGCGAACTATAAGGCGTTACACCTCTGAAGACATGACTTCATAATCACTTCTGTGAGGAAATCGAATACGGTAAAGACGGCGTTTATTCTTCGTGATTTAAGTACGGAAGCTGCAGAGATGACGAAACGTCAAATCAGGGAGGGGGTGACTATGTAAGATGTTTCCTGTCCTTGTTTAGCTCATAAACCGTGAAAATCCTGAACAGAAAGTTGGAGAACAGAGCCGCATGAGGTGGGCGCTGCAGAACTTGAAACCAATCGTCGCTAGCCAACACTATGATACTTACTGTTTCCTTCAGATGCGTATGATGCTATTATTTTGGCGGTAACAGAATTTCTTTGACATTTACCATTTCAATTGAACGTCAAGTTTAAAATCTTGCCATATCTTTTCCGTGTAGACATCTGTGTACGGGTTAATACAAAGCCTGACTTGCGAGTTCCTGGAAGCCACTTGTTGCTGGTAAAAATTCGTCAGGACCTGATATTAATGAACATCGGCGACTCGTGAATTGCACATTCCAGCCTATCCCTCCTGATGCCTCAAACAACACAGCAGAGTTATGGTTCACTCGTCATGATGTATGTGGTAAGATCATGCATAAAAAACAAAAGTTACCACGGAATTAAGAACATGGCAGACTGGTAAATAAATTAAACGTATAAACTCCAGGTAATCATAAAATGGGTTTGTTCTATGAGCTGCTGAAGATATTGTAGCGCGTAGACCCGTTGCCAGCATTTTATGCAACCCGAAGTTTCATTACCGTGTTCACAAGAGCCCTCCACTGGTCCCTATCCTGAGCCAAATCAATTCAATCCATCTCATTCAATCCTTTCTCTCTAAGATCCATTTTAATATTGTTCACCCACCTACGTCTTGGCCTTCCCAGTTATCTCTTTCCTTCTGACTTTCCCACCAATGTTGTACGTGTATATGCATTTATCTCCCCTTCCATTCGTGCTACATGCCCTGTCCATCTCATCCTCCTTCAATAATCATTCTAATTGTACATGAAGAAGGGTACAAGTTTTGAAACTCCTCATTATGCAGTTTTCTCTAGCCTCCTGTCACTTCATCTCTCTTAGGTCCAAATATTCTCCTCAACACTCGGTTCTCAAACACCCTCAGTCTCTGTTCTTTCCTTAATGATTGTGTGCCCCTATACATTAAAATACAAAGCAAAAATATGTTTTACATTCAGACCTAACATTTCGTATGCATATTTCTAGTTGGTTCTTCTCTGTGTGCCTTTGTGACGATAGTACTATTGAAGAGTGGGTACTTTTGCAATCAGATAATTAAGTATCTTGTACCTCTGAAGATCCTATACTGTAGAGATAGTTAAAACATTACAACATAAGGTAAAACCCACATTACATGCAGAACGGAAATTAATTACATCTTAGGCACTAACTAAGACCATGAGCAATCCTCTCTCTATCTGTAAGGTCATCACATGACCTTACCGCCCCGAAGTCCGCAGCTAACCTGTATATTACGTATTTCTATCATATTATAACATACCGACATTACATAATATTTGTGGTTGATATAGGGTGGTTAAATAACGCAAGAGTCAACTGTATAATCCGCACACACATTTTAATCCATCTCTTTTATGCATAAGGTTATCATTTTATCATTCATCATTAGATAATCTTTGCATTTCATATTGAATCATCAAATAACCTACGAAGAGACATTTACTGTCTGCCTGAACTGATCTTATTGTTTCTGAAAATTGAAATTCTAGACAAATATATCAGAGTTACAGACAATTCCAGCGTGTGTGTTTATGTATGATAAATTGCGATTCCAGTATGCAGGCAGACCCTGACGGTCTCTGCAGAACATTACATGAGGTCACCCTGATCTTATTTGCGATTGTTATCGTTAATTACTGCAACAATTTAAATGACCTACTGTTGTTCTGAGTTTACAAGTTTGAACTACGAGTACTGGTGTGTTGGTGTTGTTAACAGGAGTCGAAAACTTCATAACAATGTAAAATACATATATAATTTAAATGCCCTTTACGTCGTGTTTGGCCTTGATGTTCATTTAGGTGTTTCATATATAAATGTGCCTACTGCTTGCCAGTAATGCATAGCGTTTGTAAGGCATCCTGCAATGTGTTGTTTCACTGAGTTTCGTGAAAAAAGATAAAAGTAAACGGTAAAGTTGTCCGTATGCTTAACTAGTTAGTTAGTTAGTTATTAGAGACGGTGGGTTTCCCCATGCACTTAGACCTGTAGTGGTCCGTTGTGCTTCCCTCTATGATTTCTACCAGCCTCTATATCCTACCGGTATTGCTGCTTACCATCAGTCCCGCCCAGCCAGCGAGACCGGCTCTGCTGGCTGAGAGGTATCTATAAGGCTTCCCCCATCTACCGGAGGTATTAGTGACTGCTGTCGGGCGCCAAATGTCCGCAATTTTGGCTGTGACCTCCTTTGGAGATATGAGGTTCTTTTACGTGCCGTAAAGCTACGACACGGGACCCACGGCTTAAAGTCCCTCCCGGAGGACTTGTTCCCTGAATTTTTCCGCCCTTAAAAATTCGACGACCTCCGCCGGGTATTTGAACCCGCGTACTACGAGTCATGAGGTGGGAACGTTACCTCTAGACTACGGAGGCCGCTGTATGCTTAACCAACTAAGCACTACACCATGAAGGCGTATGGGGGAGTGGTTGTATAGACCCATGTTCTCTTGACCTCGGCACTTGTTTGAGGTGAATGGTCAGCTTCACGCCCCGGACGCTTTACCCCCAGGGAAGCAGTCCCCGGTAGACATTGGATAGGCGGTTGGGTGGACGACAGAGCCGCCCTGAACGATATGGAGAAGAGAAAATTCTTGACTCCACCGGGATTCTAACTCCAACCCTTCGGTCATCCAGACAGTAGCTAGTCGCTATACTGACTGCGCTATCCCGAGGTCTGGTAATAATGTCCTGCGCGCAGTAGAGCTCAGCAATACAGAAACAGAACGGTCAGACACACACTTTAATGAGATATCAAAGGTGCAATTCTGTCACTAACACCTACATTTCAAGAGTACTAATTTGTTCCTATATGAAAGGCAGGAGGAAGAGAACGGCAAGCATAACCCATCTCAAGGGAAACGGAACCCTGGTCGTCCTAAAGCAGGGCGTAGTGACCCACTTCCTTAGCCACGGAAAAGAAAACTTCGGTACAATATTTGAGACTCAGTTGCACAGAACATTCGTTATATTTCGGACTGCTACATTGCAGTGCACAGTAGCCGCGCGGTCTTCGCTCGCTCAGATGCTAAGATCGTGGGTTCAAATCCCACTCAAGGTATGGATGTTTGGTGTGTGTATGCGTTTATTCTGTGTTTGTGTTGTCCTGTGTTTAGGTAGCAGCCTTGCGACGGGCTGATCAATCGCCCAAGGAGTCCTACCGTCTGCAAAAAATGATTGCGAAATTGAATAAGTGGCCTCAGCCCTGCATGGGCTGGAAGAGCCATTAAAAGAAACAGAGCAGTTCACATTCTGAGCCCTTATTATGTAGAGAGGAAGAACAATCTATTTCTGATTACAGCTCAAATTTTCCTAGTCACGTGACAGTTTGAGGTGAGGCAGTCTGTAAGCACGTTTTCTGAATTGTAGATAAAGCATGTAGTGTTTTATTACGGCATAAGTCCCTCTTCCATAAAAATATGTGACAATCAATATTTACGTTTATTTCCTAACCTAACCTATAACCGTTTCGTGTATCACGCACTGAGGCCGTGGGAAAATTGGATTTTCAAGTTTTCCTATGTTTCGAATAACTATAGATACATAGCGCCCGTCACAATAGTCGAGAGGTCTAAGGCATGCACTGTCTTCGCTCGCTCGGAAGCCGGGATCGTGGGTTCGAATCCCACTCAGGACATGGATGTTTAGTGTTTGTTTGTGCGTGTGTGCGCGGTTTTCTGTGTTTGTGTACAAGTAGAGGCCTTACGACGAACTGATCACCCCAAGGGGGTCCTACTGAATATCTAAAATCTACTAAACCGAAGTGAAACGGAGAGTTTCATGGAAGTAGGCCAAGGCCCAAATTTGGGTTGTAGCGCCAAAGAAATAAAATAAACATATACCAGTTAGATTAAGTCATGAATTATGCCAGATTTAGGTCAGAGAGCTCACTCCCTATTATCAATTTATTACTATTACTGCAACCTGTCCCCAGAGTGCCCACTTTCTAAGAAGGCTCCCAGTACACATGTTCACGCATCTACTGTGTTTCCTATTCGTAGTGCCAGTCCAACTAACCGTAAACTTATATCGTCCTACCTGTGCAATTCGCGCTTTTAAAGTCATGAACTTCTGCACATCTTTCGCATGTTCTCAGTGCACATGTTCTCCCGGGCACTTTGCCTCAACACATTTCATATTCGCCAGTGGCAGGAAAACAAATGAAAATAAGGAGAGACAGAAGAGGAATCCTAACGTGGCTGTCGAGTGGCCAACGCCACTGCTTCGTATCCATGAGGTTCCGAGTTCAAATAACACCGGACAGCGGTTATGCTGAACGTCTGGGGTCGTAGTTGTCTTTAGCCCGTCCAGAAAATGCTGGAGCGGTACAATAGAATACATGACTACGATTCTTTAAACACTTGCCAATTCAGAGATGGTCGTACCGTTCGACATGAATAAACATAATGAGTAAATATTATGAAAAATATGAATATATGAATATGATAATAATTTGAATAAATAAAATACATACATGAATAAAATAAAAATAAATGAATAAGTTGAAAACAAAAATAATTCAGTTTATGAGGAAGAAGAAGATGATTATCGCGAAGAAAGAAAATAGTATCTATTTGAATAAACGGGAACATATGGCCTACAGTCACATACGCTGCAATAAGTTAGCGAGCTGCCTGAGGACCACATTGCGCTGAAAGGAAACACTCTGTGTTCGTGAGGACCCGAGCTGCCACTTGAAGCTGTTCCTAAGGCTGATCAGGGAAACGCGAAGAATGGTCATGCTGAGACGCTACGACAGTTTAAGATTAAGCCGTAATTCAGCTGTAAAACGGTATGTAATTCTACAGCGCTCTTTAGCGGAGAGACAAACAGAACAAGTGGAATTGCTTCTTCGCGGTTCTGCACCCCTCGTTCTTATGTCCACTTATTCCACATACAAATAAATTCTAGACAGAGACAGTCGGCATGAGACATACTACAATGCAGTATAGTGGGATAATTTTTTTTCGACAAATGCCCACGTATAAAATTGTTTCAAGTTGAAGTCAGGTACGATGTTGGATCTGTCTGGTCTCATGTATCTATAAAACACTGGTCACTCTTTCTGAGAGTTCTCTTAGGGCTTCGTACAAAGGTGTTGTTGAGTGTTAAGGTCGAAAATTAAATTTGATTGAGAAGTTTTAAAGTAGAAGCCAAAACAGGTAGTGAAAATAAAGCATTTAAAATGCACTCTCCAGCATTACAACACATACCGTGTGGCAGCTTACAGCCTAAGGGAAATCAGAGGGCCGAATGGTATACTCAGCAGACAGTGTCTCATCCTTCGACCTTTTATCATTTCGGATAGTTACAGCAATTTTCCCTGGATGGTTAATTGCATTAAGTCGATTACTTAACGATGACTTCCGTAGTTAGACACTACAGAGTCAGTGATAAGATGATCATTGAACGTGGAACAGTAACCTACCTATTGCTCTACAGTCTTTGTTGGGCCTAGGCCGCCTTTTCAGTTTCTTAATCCTATACACAGTCGGTAGGAATCCTTGGACGGGGGATCAGCCCGTCGCAGGACCGCTACTTACAAACAGAACTACACAAACACAGAATAAACGCACACAAACTTTCATGCCTCGAGCGTGATTCGAACCCATGATCCCAGCGTTTGAGCGGGCGAAGACAGTTCATTCTCAGACCAAGCGGCCACTGCGATCGGCACGTGGAACAGTTGGTGGAGCGGAAATTGGCACGGGAAACCGAAGTACTCCGAAAACCCGTCTCAGTGCTATTTTGTTCATCAAAATCTCACATGACCGAATGTGGGATCGAACCCGCATTGCCACGATGGAAAGCCGGCTTTGGCATGTTAAGAATGATCTGAAAATACATGTTTTGTAATATACACAAATAATAGCATATTCTGTGCTGATCACCTGCATACGTCTCTGCCGCACTGCTCTTAAAATGTATTGTCATGTCCATCGTGTTGGGACCTGATAGGAAATTACCCAGAGTTACAAATGTGGCTCGGAAATAAACAGTAGGTGTCATTATACAAACCTGGCATAAAAGTGCTTTCAATATTTCTGCAACTCGATCAAGGTGGAAGCGCGCGGAAAGCAACTGCCGGCCACTTGAACTCTCGGCTTGAAATCGACCTTTGTCCCGAATATCCGCTTGTGATTTTCCGTGTTCTCGTGCGACGGTGGAGACTTGTCGATTGGCTGATGAACCGTCCAAACAGATATGGTCCGTGCAAACAGATCCCGCAGTCCAGAATTTTACTTTCTTTCGGAAGACGCCAGAAAGCCAAATCCGTTGAAATACAAAAACAGAAGAAGATAAAAGACGAAGAAAATTTATATAAACCTGTTTTTATTATAAAGCAAAATTTCTGTCACGCTTACAGAGATCGTAACTTGAACAGTAGCATTCTGCATAGCTGTGTACTTGTGTTCCTCCACTGCTAATACGGACAACAACTGGTCTACAAAGTCTGTTACAGAACACAAGGAAATTTCAAAAGGGTATATAAAATTTTATTTTCAATTAACTCGGCCTACATTTGAAAGACAAAGGCAAGGAATCAGATGAAGATTTAAGAGTTCCGAGATCGAAACATAACTCGTAGAGAGATATGCTGCAACAAATAACTACTTCCTGTGTATGCAAATTCAAGTAGTGCACTACAATATTTGGCAACATTTATCTTGAAAACTACTAGTTGTACAAAAAATATATAAACCTACATACTTATCATATCAACGCTTACAGTTGCTGGTCACAGTGGCCGCACGGTCGAATTTTTTTATTTTCTTCGACGGTGCCAACGGGGGAATCGTGGATTTGAATTCTAGTCGGGGTATGAACGTGTATACGTGTGTGTGTTTACGGTTAGTACGTACACTGGCCTTGAAATATGCTGATCCGCCAACCAAATTCCTAAAAAGATGAATAATTTCAAGGAGTTAATTCTGGGTTCGAAAGGCGACAGACCATAATCCGTAAAATCTGAAGAATAACGGCTATAAGTACTGCTCTGCGCTGAACAGTATGCGCTACATTAGATTTGATTTAAACTCTTATATGCGTTCGGTCACGCCAACTCGCTCACGCACGTGCGCTCACAAACACACTCCTGTTCACAAAGACTCACACTCACACACAAGCACACCGAAACTCACACACACGCACAAGCATACCGAAACTCGCACTCACACGCAAGCACATCGAAACTCACACTCACACACAAGCACACTGAAACACACTCACACGCAAACACATCGAAACTCACACTCACACACAAGCACACTGAAACTCACACTCACACGCACAAGCATACCGAAACTCGCACTCACACGCAAGCACATCGAAACTCACACTCACACACAAGCACACTGAAACACACTCACACGCAAACACACCGAAACTCACACTCACACACAAACACACCGAAACACACTCACGCACAAGCATACCGAAACTCAAACTCACACGCAATCACACCGACACTCAACTCACACACAAACACACCTAAATTTACACTCACACATACACACAGAATTGTGTCCCTCAAGGATAAATGTAAGGACGATGATTCTGTTTATGCATTTCAGAATGCAATGGATCGGCCAATGTTCAGTAATTTCTCTAATCCCAGAGTCAAGACTGATAGCACGTGTAGCGATATCAACATCAAGACAGTCAGATAGGCCGTATGACGCAACTTTCGTTAAACAGGTTAGATAATTATGCGGCGTATTGCACTCTCAGACGTCTGAGAAATCTGAATTCATTATACTGCCGTTACTTCAAGTCTCTAATAGAGTGATAAGCATGTCAGCAACCTATTCTAACATTAACGCTGCAGTTTCCTCAACAATGTGCCTTTGCTGCTTTAATAAGATTCTTAGAGAACCGGCGATTATTTTCATAAAGACCACTGACCGCTTGGTCTTCGTAATGGAGACGCAGTGCGTTTTTGTAAGGAAAGAACTGAATTTGTATGTAAGTAGTATTTAGACGAACTTCATGTTTTAACATTATTATTCAGAATTACTGGGTTACGGACTTTGTCCATCGCCCGGTATTCTAGAAAATAGAAAAAACAACGTTTCGGAAACTGGATCGCTTTCCGTCCTCAGGTGAAGGGGGCAGACACCTACTCTGTTGCGTTCCTTAGAAAGTGGTAACCTCAATCACTGGACCAGTAGTCTCCCCCGCCCACCTGAGGACGGAAACACATCCAGTTTGCGAAACGTCGCGGTTCCCCTCCCCCCTTGGCACTACAGCCCCAATGGGCCTAGGCCTGCCTCCATGAACTTCTCCGTTCACTTCGGTTTTTCTAGATCTTACACATTCGGTAGGACTCCTTGGGCGGGTGATCAGCTCGTCACAAGGCCTCTACCTGTAGACAAACAGAAAAACGCACACACACAAACTAAACATCCATGCCCTGAGTAGGATTCGAACCCACGATCCCGGTTTCCAAGCGAGCGAAGACTATACATCAACTCCCCCATATGCCTTCATGGTATAGTGCTTAATTAGTTAAGTACAAAGACAACTTTACACTATGCAGTGTCTGTAATTGGCCTTACAGCTAGTGACTGTGTACATAAATAATAAATACTTGATTTGAGTTATTATTATTTCGCAGTTTTTGTCTCTTTAACCGACCGAGATCGCTGAAGCCCTAAGGCGTACTTCCAACTTGTATCTGGGAGATGTCCGGTTTGAATCTTGGCCAACACAGCGAGAATCCTGACCGAGAATTTTCTCCATTTACCTTAGTCCCTCCATGAGGATGCAACGATCCAATCACATCTTTTCGGATTCACTATTTACTACCATCCAAGGTCCCTACACTTTGCAGTCTGTGTTACTGATCGCGTCGCTAAATACGTTTTAAATAAACATATCTGCTTTTCGCAAAGATACAATTTATGACTACCATTGACAGTCTTGCGCCCTACACAAATATCTATTTGCTATAGCTCTATGTTTCAAATGTTAGTGACAAGTGACCTGTAGAGTATACATCTGTAGGCTAGGCCGCTAGTGACTGAAGTATTCTGGAAATACTCCGTTAAGACAAGCCTGGCTCACTGCAGTATTCAGTGGTCGGTTTCATGGTAACAATGATGAATCAAGAAATTAACTGGGCGGATTAAAATAGCTGTCACTGCGCCAAACAGCACGTCATGCAGGCGCAGAGGAGCGTGGAGGTAAACCTCATGAATTGCTAACAACAATGTAAGGCGCGCATGGGTGGCCAGCTTCTTGCACCCACAGCATCTGCCCCCGAGGAACAGCCCTCAGGATACATTCAGTAGCTTCAAAGAAGTTCTGGACGCTGGGTCCCGAGAACAGAACCCCGACCTTCCAGTCCAGTGGTTCTCAACCACTCGACGGCGCGATATCCCATTTCTTTAAAGCTAAATCATTGGAAACACTAATTAAATACTACAACATAGGTATAATAACTCATGTAATTATTAATATTGCACGTTTTTAACGATCATTCTAATATACAAAATAAATATTTATTTTGATTTAAAGAACTGAACTAATTCAACGACTTATGATACAGGATGAGAGAGCATTAACTGAGAAACAACGAGGCGCATGCTGCAGTAGAGGCTCAGAACCACTGGTCTAGTTCGCAGCTTACAGCTATGGGTCATTCCATGTGAAATCATCCAGAAACGTCGTTCACCATTAAAAAAAAATTAAAAATTTGTACGCTTATTTCTACATATTTTCAGACCTCAAGAAAAGTTAAAAAAATTGTGATCCTCTCAGTTCTCCCGGTAAAGCCGTTTTTGTAATGCGAAAAACCTTGTTTTCGGCTCAAATGGAGGTTTGCGTTATCTTCTGTATCTCGATAACTGTTGAAGCTAGAGACTCTAATAAGAAACCAACTTGTTCCTCATGATATGGACTATAAATCATATCATTATATGGTTTCACTCAACTCACTTCCTCTAGGTCTAATTAAGCTCGAAACTTACCTATCGATTTTGGGGAAAAACGCTATTTTTCATCTTCAAAAACCAATGGGAGGGGGAAAGTATCAGATCTGTGGTTTCTACCCTTTATTTTCGCCTACACGAAGAATATAATCACATAGTTTTGAACACCATACCTATTTTCTAAAATTTTCCAGGAGCTTCCAAACTTTGTTCTGGGTCCAAAATCGGTCATTTTTAATATCTCATATCTCCGGTGGAGAAGCTCCGAAAATTTTGAAATTCATATCAATTAGTGCACTATTCTAGAGCAACTTGAAGTTAAAATTACAACTTTTATATTCAACTAATAGCGAAGTTTCTATAATGCGAAAAAACGCGTTTTCGGCTCAAATGGAAGTTTGCGTTATCTTCCGTATCTCGATAACTATTGAAGCTAGAGACTCCAGTAAGAAACCAATTTGTTCCTCATGATATGGACTATAAATCATGGCATTACAAGGTTTCACTCAATTCCTTCCTCTAGGTCTAATTAAGCTCGAAACTTACCTATCACTTTTGGGTGAAACGCTATTTTTGACCTTCAAAAACCAGTGGGAGGGGGAAAGTATCAGATTTGTGGTTTCTAATCTTTGTTGTTTCCTACATGGGGAATATAATCACGTAGGTTAAACCCCGTACCTAGTTTCCAGAATTTTCCAGGAGTTTTCAAACTTTGCTCTGGGCCCCAAATCGGCCATTTTTAACATCTCATATCTCCGGTGGAGAAGCTACGAAAACTTTTAAATTCATAGCAAATAATGCTCTATTCTAGAGTAACTTGGAGTTAAAATTACAACTTTGATATTAAAGTTTTTTTTTTTTGAGATGTGATAATATGTAGAAATAAGTGTACAAATTTTTAATTTTTTCAAAAATGGTAAGCGACCTCTCTGAATGATTTCACATGGATTGACCCCCATGTATGACGATATTTGCTGGGGCTCCTCCGCAGTCCTTGTGGCAAAGGATGGCGGACCTGTCTCTCTCCCTCCCTCTCTCACCAGTGTCTTCATTTTAGGGTATGCTGAGTGACGAAAGGTAAAGTTGTCTCCATGCCATGAAGACGTATGAGGGAGTGAAAGTATAGCTCCATTTATTCTTAACCTCGACATAGATGGAGGTGTGTGGCCATTTTCAGGTCCGGCTACGCTGCCCCTGGAGAAAGCACCCCAGTATCCTTGGACTGTAGACTGGGTGGCTCCCAAAGCAGGTCTGGACGCTGCGGCCATTGAACTCCGTTGAGGAACCGATGGGCCATAAATGGCAGCACATGCAAATTTCACTTCTTGTGCTTTGTGTTCAAGCACACACAGCCAATGTAGGTTAAAGAGATTATGCTTATCTCTCTGCTTTCCCATCTTCGACGGGGATTGGGCGGGCTATACCAAAACTCATCGGATCAAATTAATTTTGGCTGATACGGTTTAAATATAGAAACTACTTCTGTGAATTTTAAAAACTACTTGAGAAAAGGCAGATGGTATGAAAGCGCTATTATGTAAAACAAAATATAAATGTAATTGAACCGGACTTGCGACGAGCTGATTACCAGCCCAAGGAGTCCTACCGAATGTCTAAGATCTAGTAAACCGAAGTGAAACGGAGAGTTTCATGTAGATAGGCCAAGGCCCAAATTGGGGCTGTAGCGCTAAAGGGGGGAAAAATTGAATTGGTTATTTTTGGACATGCATAACTTCTGAAAGGCAGACATGCTCCTTTTTCGAACTAACCAATTCAATTAATACCTATAGGAGGTAGGTATTTTTCGATATGATTACTAGGCACAAGAGTGTGCGAGTTTTCAGTCTCACAACGTCATTCTCCGATGGCTATGAAGCAGAATTCCGCACTTATTTTCTTGTCCTGTTTATCCGCCATTTGATGCAAAATTTGTCAGCTAGTTCAGCTGAATTCCCAGAATTGTCTTCGGAGTGGAAATTTTTGTGTATTTATTGTTCACACAAATATATCATTAACATAAGCGGAAGAACAGCGACGTGTAAATTAAGCGACCATCGCAGTGGGTGAATGTATTTATAGACTGCTTGACACTATGGGAGCCGGGTAACTCAGTCAGTATAGTGACTAGACTACGGGCTGGCCGACCGGGCAATCGGGGTTCTATTCACGACAGGGACAAAAGATTATTATCGTCTCTAGAGCTACAGAATTACTTCGGCCCAAACCAGCCTCCTGTCTTGTGAGCACCGGGCGAGTATTGGCCAAGGTATGAACATTCATCTAGTGCCTGCCTAGACTCAGAATGCGTGGATGGTGTGCTCCTTAATTAAGTGTAAGCCCAACGTTTGCCCTCGCCTTTTTTTTATTGCTAGTGGGGTGGAACTAAGTCCCTTGTACTGCGGCCGCTTCTGGCCTATTATACCAGCCCCAGATGATAGGTGAGGGTGATTGTGTAGCAACTGGTGGAATGAGGATTGACAAGGGAAACCGAAGTACTCGGAGAAAACCTAACCCAGCGCCACTTTTTCCACCACAAATCCCACTTGACCAGACCCGGGATCGAACCCAGGCCGCCGCGGTGGGAAGCCAGCGACTAACCGCTTGAGTTATGGCGCGGCCCTTGCCAGTCCTCGCCTTACATTACACCAATGCACAAAATTATGGATTTTCTTATAAAGACGACAGTTAAGTTAGATTCACCGACATGCCTTTCCCTGTTCTAGATGTGAGCCGTCATTACCAGACAACGAAGCAGATAAGTTCTGTAAATAAAAATAAGTGCAGAACGAAGGCCAGTCCGCACAGAAGAGCGGGCCAGGGTTTGGGGAGGCCGGCGAGCAAAGTTCAACAGGTGTTTTGCGGCAAGGCTGAGCAGCCTATATATAGGAAGCTAATAACCGTAAAATGAAGAGAGAATTTGGGTCTGCCTGCGAGGGGACAGAGACAGGAAATCACCCCGCCATCATTACCATTATCAAGCTTCTGATTTGTTACACCCTCCGCACAGGATCAGTCATCCAGTCTGGAAAGTTTTCATGTTTTTCTCAAGTGCCTCCAGTATTGAAACAGACGAAGAACGCTTATTTTCACATCTTTTCCATATACATTCATCTGGTGGGATGGTAAATGACACATAATGATGATACAGCATCATTAAGCAGTATTATAACATCTAATCGCCAGCGTCACGGTGGATTTGTGACGACGCCAGCGAATGGCGATGCCTCTGCGTTTCTTCGGAAGGTGCTGCCCCATCTTCCCTGATGTTTCTAGCAGAGCTCTGTACAGTTAAGAGGTAATGTGTAGAAACAAGCAGCAATTCATCTTTCCCAGATAATTCCTGTTAACTATTTTCGATCTAATCACTCCTGCTCATTCAGTGGTACGAGATGTGGTTAACTGCAGAATCACATAGAATGAACCGTGGTCATAGACCCTGTTCAAACTTGAATTAGCAGAGGAGTTCATTATATGCGCTGAAATTGGGGGGGGGGAAGTTGCTGTCGCTTATTTTAATTTTTTTTACTGTGGCATGAGAAGAAACATGAAACCCCCCGTCAAGATAACCGGTACCCCGCCCTAGACTCGAACCGGGTACCTCCCGAATGCAGATGTGTTAAGTCTCTCGGTGGGTGCCAGACACGAAGTTTCAACCTGTCTAAAAAAAAAAAAAAAAAAAACATGTAACTGTCAGGCTGTATATATGACAGTACAGTAAGGTTCAGATGTTTTGTTCCACACAGAAACGTAATGAAATGTCTGTGTTACGGTGTACGTTGACGGGACTCATTGCTTAACTTCGGTTCGTGCTATCACAGATACATCAGGGATCAGACTGTGTGATGATGATGATGAATGATAACATCTCCACACAAACACATACACACACACACACACACAGAAAGAAATTGGTAATATCGAGAAGTGTTTCATACATCTCCTGTGATATACGACATTTTGCAATAAACAATTTAATCACCAACATTATTATGATTTTCATAATTATCATCTTCAGGGACTTGCCGTATTGTACTCTTAGGTTTCTTTACAGAACTGTTCATTTTAGTTTTATAGGTTATTCCCCTTATTCTACGATTATTTCTTGTTTCATGATATCCTTTTTCAATATTTCGCAAACTTTCGTTGGCGATTTCCTTTAGGTCTAAAAACTGGAGAACAGTCCAAAACCAGAACTAGAATTAGATGTAGCAGGAACAACGGATCAGTTATTCAGCGTGCAGACCCAAACGCAATGTGGATCTGATCTTATAAACTTGCACTGACATGCCGTTTCGCTAATCAGATCCTTTAACAAAGTTTTCTATTCTCGTTTCTCCTCATAGCGTTCTTTTCTTCTGCATTCATTCATTTTTCCTTTTCATTCCAAGAAAATTTCCAGATTAAAATTATCCGTAGGTCCATATTAAAATTAATTTGACGTGAACTTAAAATTAAGGAATTTCTCTTCGACGGTTTGATTGTAAATAAAACGCTCCTCCACAATAGGTGATGACTAGCAAATTAACTTCATGTTTCAGAGTGCTTCCTGAGAAGCTGATAGTATCTCAACTCGAAAATAAATTCTCCGCCTGACCCTGGATCTGACCTCAGGTACCGCAGATCAATTCAGATTTTCAAAGTCACTTCCCATTTCTATCTGTATCATCCGTTTATCTACGTCGAGGTAGCAAGGCTGTCGCATCAGTTCAGGTTCGCCCCCCTAAATTCGCTGTTCTCATGGAAAGAGTGCGCTGGTAGCTGGTCTGTCTGTGGTCTTACTTCGCCACTTCTTTACAGCTTGTTCCAGCAACGGTATATAATGTGGCGTAGAGGCCCGTTGCTAAGCCGTGACTCTGTAAACAGCGGCTGTTGCTAGGTAACAGTAGAACTGTTTTCTATGTGGTCTGTGCCGAGATGTTATAACAGGGAGTTTTGAAGCTTACTGAGTTCAGCTTGGTCCTGTACAGGAGTCTATGAAGAGAGGACTTGAGCTGGTAGCAGAGGAATAGCCATTGTTGAAGCCGTTACGAGGAAACGTCTACTGACATACTGAGAACATTAGACTGTGTGCTCTAGCGAGCTGTAAAGTGTGGAAATAGCGACAGTGTTATACTTAATTGTAGTTGCGACCTATAAGAGATTAATAAATCCGATTATCCAAAGCCCCGTCTATAGTTACACTTACTACGTAACAATATAGTTTACACAAACACATACACATATGCCTATCTGTATGTGTGTGTGCGTGCGTGCGTGCGTGCGTGTACGCGCCAGCGCACACTCTTTGTGCTCCCCTGGACTTAGAATAAGTCCACTTTCACTTTCGAGTTTTCTTATAGAAGTGGGTAGGTACAGAGATTAATTGATCTTTCCTTTATGCACACGCACGTCGCAATGGAGTGGCTACCACTCTTTCTTCGCGATACTTGGGTCCTGGGTTCAAATCCCGGCTCTGAGTTCTGTTACTGTTACTGAGTTTCTCTGTAGTTTACATCAGTTCTTCCAGGTAAATGCCAGAAGAGCACCTCAAACTGTGTCACCACCGCTTCCTACCCTATCCTCTCCAATTCATTCCTATTCACCAATCCTTGCACCATAATATAGGCTGATAGCATCATTAATTGAGCAACAAATAGATAATCAAATCAGCTTGCTTTATGTAGGTAGTCCTGTCAGACCAGGCACGGCAGCTCACTGTCTGGGCGCGTGGCTTCTGTTCAGGAGTTAAACAGATGCGAATCTCGACCGGTTATCGTGAGCGACTTATTCCGACAAGAACAATCCGGGGATAAACCCTTGCAGCGAGCAATAGCCCCTTCCTGGCGTAAATACTCCATCTTTCCGTGCACCTATACTGCGCTGTTAAATAACCCACGGGTGCGAGCAGAATTATTGGTCATGCAAGATGAATAATATAACAGAAAATTGCATCTTCAGTTCAATCCTTATAACAACAAAAACAATAGTTTTCAACATGTAAGTCACTGGATTTCCTGAGAGATTTCTTCCTCGCTAAAGGCACCATAATAAAAACATCAAATTCATGCAGCGGTGAGTTGGATCCTGGACCTGTGACCCCATGAAGAAGTAGCACCAGCACTAACCTACGGACCGCACCTACCGGTCACTTGTCAAACTGAATGATTGATGAATTGGTATGCGTTGCCCTTGAATTCTGTAGTAGAATTAACTGAATTACAATACAAGATTTCCATGCATGATGAAAAACTCAATTAATTTCCAGTTGTGTAGAAACATTTATTATTTTGATGTAAGAATAATTTCAGACATACTTGATGATAAGATTATAATCGAAGCAGTGAGATTGGACAGAAAGTAATGGCAGTGTTGGATTTGAAGATCTCACCAGTGCACTTATGAAGATTATGTTCTTCTCGTCCATAACGCCGCGCACTTCCATGTAAGTTCACCAACTGTTCGGAGGAACTTATCGCCTCCGCCTTCAGGGTAAAAGAGAAATCGAAGGAAGAAGCAGACGTCAAGATTCATAGCGTTGGGTGAGGTGAGACGGTGAGTGCCTATTTATAACGAACTAGGTAATGTTACGGATTTAGTGATCACCGTTTCAAGATAGTCTCCCAGACCCACTTGGTATTACTTGGTATACCTACGAAATATCTTAATCATATTAGCTGGTGGTCTTTCCGGAATTCGAACCGGGTACTTGTCGAATACAGTTTAGACGTTACTTCAATATCCTCAGTTCACTGAGGCATTAATGACGACAGCAGAAATTTATATCTCAAAATTTAACTCAGAATTAAGGAAAAAGTAGAAAATGTGTATTCCAATGTGTGCAAGCCACCGTCCTTTGATGATTTTCGTAGTTTCTATAAAAACAAACCCGTGGCCTGTAGTCCGCAAGCGAATTATACCGACCGAGCGACCGCCGCTTGTCGTCGAAGTTAATGTCACCTTTAACGGATAGAGGGTGTAGCGTGGTCAGCGCAACGGAACCCCACGGCCGTTAATTTCAGCAGCTACTATATATACACGAAAAAGGCTCTGATATTAGAAAAGGGTCTGGCTCTCCCTCAAAACAAATTTCCTATGGTTCACTTCATCACTTTTCATACTTAAATCATCACTTGATTAATTACGATGGTATCTGAAAATGTGTCTTTGAATCTTTGATAATACATCATGATTATCGTGTTTAATCATTTTTCGTAATCATCATACCGCTATTCATAGGAGGAGTTAAAGTAACTACAACAGTCCGAGGTTTACCAACAGACCCACCCATCCTCTCTGCGGGTTTCGAACCCGACAATCTAACGAAACAAAAAGCTGAACGCCAACAAGCGATAGTCACGAGTGTGGCTGTGCTATCGATCGTCATAACGGTCACGTTAATAACTCGTCATCATGTGACCCGTGGAGGTGATTATTTATTTCCTGTTGGCTGATTGAGTTCAAAGTCCCTGGTGCACCATGGCCGGCCGGCCGCACGCTTCTGCACTTTTACGCAGGAATCCACGGCACCTGGCCGGGTCACAAACGATATTGCTGCACACCGTATGAACCTCATTTATTACGTCTGTTTTTTGAGTCCCTTAAGTGCTGTTCAAGCTTAAAAATAAAATAGCAACTATTGCTACCATGCATACAGATCATGCAGGGTCTGTGTCGTTACATTAATAAACTGATGTACTATTATTTCTGCATTGGAAAAATGAATTTATTAGTACATACTATTTCAAGTATATTGTGAAACTTGGTGTATTTTGCTAACTTGTTCTTAGTTCCATTCAAAAATCAACTCTCAGTGCAAGATAGAAATTCTATGATCATGCCTCAGCAAATATAAACGTATTTGAATCATGCAGTAGCAGTTTGATTAGAATCCGCGGGATTTATGTGAGGAATGGTAGAGACCTTCTGAACACGTGTCACATATACGTGTACATGCTCTAAGTAGCTGCGTGGAGACAAGCACTTCCTCAGGAACCAACTGCTCTGCTACTCAAGAAATTTCCAGCACTTAATGCAACTTGAAAGTTCACTGCCGTGTTCACAAGAGTTCGTCACTGTTCCTTATACTAAATTAGACGAATCTAGTCCACACTCTCGCATCCCATTTCTTTAAAATTAATTTTAATATTGTGACATTATAACTGAAGAGACAGCCGTTACTAAGTTACGGCACACTAAACAATCAGCTCAAAAACGACTGCACGCGCAACACTGGACGATATTTTCTGTACAGTCCGGCGGACGGCGGCAACCCAACAATAAAAAATGCCGAGAGCGGTGTTTTCTGTGCGATCCGTGTAAAGGCTATATAACGAGGACCAGCTGCCGTCACGAGTCCTCGTGTGGAGGCGGGGTCGAATACTTCCAACGTGACCCTGCCAGTCGTAGGAGACGACGAAAATGGAAGTCTCAAATCTGAGACAGTAATATATGGTCGCGAGTACCAAGGGACTCGGACTCGAGAAAGACTGCGCTGGCAAGGGCCAGCAGCATGTACAAAGGACAGACTCGTCCTCTCGTCAGAGAGGGTGCCCCCACAAAAACAAGACCATAACTGTCAAACAGTAATAACTATCTGGTCATGAGCTCCAGATGGGACTCGACACCAAGTCGCAATGCGGCTTTGACTTTGACTGCGACGGCGGGGTTATGAGAGTAGGAGGTTGGTGTGAGATGGCTGTCAGCTCGCGAGGACGTGAGCCGGGAGCAGAGGAACGTACACTGTAGGAAGACGTTACCAAGTAGAGCAATGATGACCCTAACTGAAAGCGCTAGTCAGTCTGTTACAGCGAACCGTACATCGTAGTCACGAGTTGTCTAAATGTGCAGTAAATCCGAATACCACTTCAAACCCCATCTATCCTCACTCCAACACATGACAGAGGTCTCTTTCCTTCAGACTTTCCTATCGGAGCTTCACATATATTTATATTTTATCCATGCATGCTGCAAGTCTAGCTCCTCTCAGCCTTCTTCATTAGATAATCCTAATAATACTTGAAAAGGAGGATAGTTTGGGGCAGGTTTTCTCCAAGTACTTCGGTTTCCCCTATCAATTCACATTCCATATCATCATCATCTGGCACCTGTACAATAGGCAAAGTACTGACCGCAGTACCACGTGGACTCAGTCTCACCCCATGTGAAAAGTAAAAAAGCCTATAGAGTTGTGTTGGGTAATGTGGTGCAATATCCATACATATTTGCCCTTTCAAATAATAGGCGCCTAGTCATCTAGTCGAAGTGCTATCCCGTCTGCTTTACATTCAATAAGTACCCGTTTCGAATCTCTGTTGTTGTGCGCCGCTTCTGCATGGCTTCACTGTTTTCACTCGCCCCTAGGCCACGAGTACCGCCTCGCTCTTTGCTTTAGATGAGCTAACGACTGCATAAGGACCAGTTTATCAATTACTGGCTGTACAAACAAATAACTCGGTATGGGGATACTGGCAAGGTCGTGCCTACAGACAAGCTGCGGGTTTACGTATGTACAATTAGGGCCGCGCCATAGCTCAAGCGGTTATTCGCTGGCTTCCCATCGCGGCGGCCCGGGTTCAATCCCGGGTCTTATCAAGTGAGATTTATGGTGGACAAAGTGGCGCTGGGGCTGGTTTTCTCCGAGTACTTCGGTTTTCCCTGCCAATCTTTATTCCACCAACTGCTACACAATCACCCTCACCTATCATCTGGGGCTGGTACAATAGGCCAGAAGTGGCCGCAGTACAAGGGACTTGGTCCCACCCCACTAGCAATAAAAAAATATGTACAATTACCTGACTGCATCTTTCTCTGCTGCACTCAAAGTTTGTAATAATTAACAAACGGGTACACCGTAAATTTATTATAGTATCGTTACTTAAATTATTATTATCTATAGAGAAACGATGGTTTGTAGATCATCTAAAAAATTGCACACTCGTATTTCTTGCGTACGCGAGGAGATTCGTTTCCTGCAGCCGCTGGAACGGGTCTGAATCCCCGTGTACGTAGTGGAAACAAAGGAAGGAATCTTCTTGTGCTCATTTTCACGGATTAAGCAACGTAATGCATATAACGGGCTCAATGTGTATTTTTTTAGCGTTTTCTTCTTGTCTTTCTTTTCGTCCAGTAAGTTTACAGTTCCATGTTATTATCGGTTGTGTGTCCTCACCTCTTCTCTTTCGATTAGCATTCCTTCCCCTGAACTGCAGACGGCACGTTCCTCGCCTGTTTCGGTGTCAGCATCTCATTTTAGTCGGACAGAGTACAAAAATCCCGTGGTCTTAAATTTTCCGTTTCTGTCACCTCATGTCCGTACTCCACTGGATCAGCTGGTATTTGATTTCAGTGTTCTAGATAACTTCTACTGCCGGTCCCAGTGGCCGCGCGGTCTCAGGAGCGAATTGTTTTCGCCCGCCCAAACACTGGGATCGTGGGTTCGAATCACACTTGAAGCATGGATCTCTGTGCTCGTTTACTATGTGTTCATGTTGTTCTGCGTATAGGTAGTGACCTTGAGATGGGCTGATCCCCATCCAAGGAGTCCTACCGACTGTGTATAGGATTAGGAGACTGAAAAAGCGGCCAAGGTCCAACAAAGGGCTGTAGGGCCATAGACAGATAGATAGACAGACAGACAGATAGAGAGACAGATAGATAGATAGACAGACAGATAGATTCTCTTGCCGGTCACAGTAGCGGCGCGATCTAAGGCATGAACCATCTTCGACCACTCGAACACTGGAATCATGGATTCGAATCCCACTCGAGGTATGAATATCTGTGTGCGTTTATTCTGTGTTTGTGTTCTATATGCAGGTAACGGTATTGCGATGGGCTGATCCCCCGTCCAGGGGTCTAATCGACTTTGTATAGGATCAGGAAACTGAAAAAGCGGCCGAGGTCCAAAGGGCTGTAGAGCCAGAGAGGAGAGAGATAACTTCTCCTGATTACTTTACGAAACGTGTACAAATAATTTTATTTATACATATTGTGACATGTTGAGCTATGGATGACGCCCCTCCCCCCCCGCCAGCCGTGATGCGCCGAGCGAAGCCGAAGTGAGCCGAAGTTAGCCGAGTCCTAGCATCCTGGTCGCTAGGCAACGCGAGTCAACAGCGATGACGTCACCAAGTGTACCGCGGGTTGCTAGGCAGCGCTGGTAACCAAGATTGCGAGAGACGACGGTAGTAACAGCGGTTACTACCGCTAGCGTTGCTAGCAATACAGCGCCAGGCAACAAGGGTGCTTATTACGTGGCCGTTTTCTGTATTGTCCGATCAAGGCTACATAAGGAGCAGCGAAGGCTATTTACAGTTAGTCCTGGAGCTATCTCCGAGTCAGTCCTCGAGCTACCCCCGAGTTAGTTTCGAGTTAGCCAGCAACCAGTCAGTTGTAACGTGGCATTTAAAGTGTAGTATTTGTGATACTGCAGATAGCAGTAATTGTAAAACTGTCAATTATGTGATTGTAAGTGCGAATGTGAAATAAAATTCGCTATATCAAATATGGCGTGAAGTTATTTGTCGCGTTATACGCCCAATACGCGACAATATAAATGGCTGCTCCCTATTTTCTTCTCCAGATCTCACTTTTATGAATTTAACAGATATTCTGAGTACACGAATTTTATGATGCGTACTTTTTCTACTCCTTCGTTTTCTTACGTTCCTTCTACCGACTCTTCCTCTTTAAAGGCTACCGTTGCCGGTTTAGTAACATATTTCTGGTTACAATCCACAATAGACCTACGCAACAGATGATTTCTAAGGTAAAAGAAAGGATCAGTTTCTGGTCATTACACTTCCAGTACGAATCATTTATTGATTTAAATTTATCTTATCACAAGTGATATGCTATCGTGTTTTGGAGGCTAATGACCTTAGCAGTATTATTCGTCATGATCATAGCATTACACTAAGACACACACATCCATCTGTGAAAAGTAACGTCACGGAACAGGTTTTCTTTTTTCGAAAAGTCAGTAGCCGCGGAGATGGTCAAGATTTCACGCCTTTGCTGGTTCATTACCGCGTTCACAACAGCCCGCAACTGGATTATATCCCGAGCCAGAAGAATGTTATTGTGCTCTCAACTGGGCTAGGGTTTCCCAAGTAGCAAATTCCATGTAGGATTCCAGACAAAACTGTGTGCATTTCTCACCTCAGTCACATGTGCTGGGTTAGGCAAGAATTGGAGCAAGGATTGTAGTTCCGGAAATATTCCGTTATCACTGCCATAAATACAGACTCTCAAACGCAATATTATGTGTGAAATTGGTTTATTAGATGCGCACATGCGAGTTGCACCTAAGCTCCTTGAACTGTTGTTCATATAAACGTGCCATTATTCGAAAAGTTATTACTGAAAAATATAAAAGTATTACTTTTTATGGGTTTACAGAATATGATGGATGCTGTTAACTTTAAACACTAATATACCCTAGTCAGTGACGTCAGAAGGGCGGTAAAATGGTCACAATTGGGTGAAAATATTTCCATGTAATGATCATTCACTCACTCATGGAGCTGAGCCCTTCTTGAGAAGCCGCCAATTGAGCAGCTACTCAAGAACTTCCAAGAATTTCACAAGAGCCCTCCACTGATCCGTATCCTGAGGCAGATCAATTCAATCCATACCATCCCATCCTATCTCTCTAATGGTAATTATCAAGATAAATAATCTTTTGAATAAAAGTTACGGTATATTCCAGCTAACTTACTCTGCCCATCTAGATGGTGACAGGGTTTAGGGAATGCACGGTGCTAGCTCTATATGCTGTGGACATGGGTTCGAATGCCACTGGTCGTATGTGTGTTTATCATTGATGATAGTGTTTCACAGCTTTGTAATGGTCGAGGAGGCCTCCAGCTGTGGTGCTCCCCTGTCTGCTTCTGCTTTAATCGGATGACTAAGATTAAGCCAGAAGTCGTAGGGGCCTCCGTAGTCTAGAGGTAACGTTCCCACCTCATGACTCGTAGTACGCGGGTTCAAATACCCGGCGGAGGTCGTCGAATTTTTAAGGGCGGAAAAATTCAGGGAACAAGTCCTCCGGGAGGGACTTTAAGCCGTGGGTCCCGTGTCGTAGCTCTACGGCACGTAAAAGAACCTCATATCTCCAAAGGAGGTCACTGAGCCAAATTAACGGACGTTTCCCGCCCAACAGCAGTCTCTAATACCTCTGGTAGATGGGGGAAGCATTATAGATACCTCTCAGCTAGTAGAGCCGGTCTCGCTGGCTGGGTGGGACTGATGGTAAGCACCAGTACCGGTAGGATATAGAGACTGGTAGAAATCATAGAGGGAAGCACAATGGACCAATACATGTCTCAGTGCATGGGGAAACCCACCCTCTCCAATAACTAACTAACTAAGCCAGAAGTCGTGGCAAACCAACAGGCATATTGTCTGAAAGTACAAGCAGGATACTGTAGATGAAATACGTAAAGTAACTTATATGTCGTGGCAGTCAAACTTGAACCTTCAGAACGTCTGGCGCATCCCTTCTACAACTTCTACAATCTGGAGGCCGGTCACAGTAGCCGCACGGTCTAAGACATGACTGTCTTCGCTCGCTCGAACACTGGGATCGTGGGTTCGAATCCCACTCGAGGCACGGATGTCTGTGTGCATTTATTCTGTGTGTAGGCAGCGGCCTTGCGATGGGCTAATCCCCGTCCAAGGGGTCCTACCATCAGTGTAAAGAAGTTTACGGAACTGAATATGAGGCCAGGGCCCTGAATGTGCTGGAAGAGGCACTGAAAAAAGAACGAGTCGCGAGTGGTTGCTAATTCAGTGAAGTGACTGCCCAGAGGCTGGAAGAACGGGGTTCGATTACCAGCAAGTTCAGGAATTCTTCTCTTCTCTACCGTACCCATACATGTTCTAACGTCCATCTACTTTCTTATCCGATGCATACGGGATTTACTTTTCAGTAGGTTAATATTACCAGTCAGCTGCATTTAATGTTCAGCTTATGATACGTGGATCTTTACCTCCACTCTTCCATACGCCTTCACGACATGATACTTAGACATTGAACCAATCATTCACTGTTTACGTGATGACTGTGTTATAAAGCGCTAAATGTGAGGGTTGTTATGAATAACGGAATTGGAGAGTTTGGAAGACAGCGGCCTTGGTTTACTTTATTTCGTTTACTTCACCTGTAAGAGATCCAGGCACAACTCTCAAAACATCACTAAGAAGAGCCGATATTCAAACCAGGTACTTCCGTGATGCAAGTACAGAGTCCGCTCGGATGTTTATATAGCGACTCATTTCAAACCAGAAAGCGACCTCCCAGATACGGAGGACAGAGAGATGCCTGATGTGAGCCTAGCTTTGCCGAAATCTAGTGCACTGCAGAATGCGTCTGCAAGCTGTAAACAATATACGTATCAGTAGCTTCACGCTTCCACCCTACTAAAGACCAAATCATTATTTAGCAGTGAACTTTCATGGTTATGCTGAACTCGGATGTTTCTGTAACGACATAAACTTCTTCCATTTCCGAGCTTGATGTCAACACCCCTGTACCCTGTCAGTTCATAGTATTGAGGAAAGAAGTGGGCATTGTGGGATGTAGTTCCATCAGACCATCTCTGCATACTTCCATTTGAAGATTGTTGTCTTCTGGGATGCGATGCCATATAGTACGATGGATATTTACCGATGTTTCGGAAGAATCTGTTGCTTCCATTTTCAAGATAATAGTATAACCCAAACTTGGAATAGGTGGTCAGAACACAGGGAGAAGGCGCACCAGAACAGGACTCTGAGCAAATCAATAGGGGTAGAGAGAAGGGCGACAAAAATATAACCCTTAAAATTGTAATTTTCCAAAGCTGGAGAGGCTGGAATAAGTAATGATTGTGAGTGGAGCAGTAGGAGGTATAGAAAGGGACAGGGAAAGAAAACGGTGACCCTTTAAGGGCTATTCCACATACATAAAGTACAAAACGCTAAGAGTGATTTTGTATCAGCTCGGCTTACATTTCTACCATGAAGCCAGAGGTAGCATCTTCCTCAGGACCATCGGCGGATGGCATCACAGCCCACAGGACAGTACTACAGTCACCGCCGGGAGACATTCAGTTCTCACTGGAACAGGTTTAGGTCATACTACTCCGAAGTAGCGACACAGCACAATGCCTGGTCATCCCTTACACAAGTGACGCGCACCTTACACGTTCAAAGGCTGCTTGTGTAGCATAACCAAGTCTGCTTTCCAGTCCGTTGTGGAGGGGCACACCTATGTGACTCGAATACAGTATGCGCATGTGCAATCCCGGGGCCAGTTAACGAATAACACGATGAATCTCTGTTCTCTTAACTCGAAATCTTTGCATTCTCATTGCAGAAATTAATTTCAGGTAGTATTTTAGTTTTAGAAGCCAGTATATGTTGCTGTCTCGTCACCAGAATGCAGGGTAAAATCATGACATAAAGATAGCTAACAGATGTTTTGAAAATGTGGCACAGTTCAGATATTTGTGAACGACAGTAACAAAACAAAATTTGATTCAGGAGGAAATTAAGAAGAGATTGAACTCGGGCGATGCTTGCTACCATCCAGTTTGGGACCTTTTTTCTTCTCGTCTGCTGTGTTAAAACATAAAAATTAGAATATACAAAACTATAATTTTGCAGTGGTTCTGGATGGGTGTGAAACTTGGTACCTGACATTAAGGGAGGAACATAGACTGTGGGTGTTTGAGAACAGGGTGCTGAGGACAATATTTGCATCGAAGAAAATGAAGTGATGGAAGGCTGGAGAATATTGCATAATGGGGAGCTTCATAACTTGTACTCTTCTCCAAGTAAAATTAGAATGATCAAGTCAAGGAAGATGAGATGGGCAGGGTATGTAACACGAATGGGGGAGAAGAGGAATGCATATAGGATATTGATGGGAAAGCAAGAAGGAAAGAGATCACTAGGAACATCAAAGAATGGATGGGTGGATACTATTAAAATGGATATTAGAGAGAGAGGATTGGGTAATATTGACTGGATTGATCTGGCTCAGGATAGGGACAAGTGGAGGGCTCTTGTGAATGCGATTATGAACTTTCGGGTTCCATAAAATGCTGGGAAGTTGTTGAGTAGCTACACAACTGGTGGCTTCTCAAGAAAGGCTGAGCTCCATGAAGTCAGTCAGTGAAGTCCACATACTACATTACTTCACGGTTTTACGAAAGGGATGCGTTTCTTCAAACTCTTTTGTTAAACTAAAATAAATTTACCATTACCTAAAAAACAATAATTGCCAATACGTTAATCTAAGATGACTTACGTGTGTATACAAGCACTAATTAAACTAGGTACTTGGAGTAGGGTGCTCATTGGAAAACTGAAACTAATTCAGATGGACAAGACATGTTCCGTCTTTCATGGATCCCGAAGTTTCATTGACGCATTCATAGCAGCTTGCCACAGGACCCTATCCTGAGCCAGATGAATCCAATAAATGTCCTAATACCGTGATTTTATGGACCTCGTTGTAGTATTATCCTCCCATGTCTCGGAAGTGTCTTCTTCTTATAATGCTACTGAACTAAACAAGATCTAAAAGTCCATGACGATGGTACATTAATACAAATATTGTTTTAGGACATTGCCCATCGCCCTGTCCCTATCTTCGGACCTATAGGGACTAGCTCTATCGACTGGACCTAACTGAGGAAGTTTTACCTGAAGGCGGAGAGAGAATCTAGTTTCTGAAACGTTGTTTTGGAAAACAAATGGGACGGTGTCCTTTATTCCTCACTACGAGAAACACATCTCATGTCCATGTAAAGCGACAAGCATGCCTGTATGTTGTGTGTTCATTACGTACTGGGTAGACTGGGGAGGGCAACTTGAAGTCTTGATGTGGCTATGATATTTTTGAGATAAAAGCACAGATAATATACGGCAACATGATATCCCAGATTTCCCAGTTGTAAGGAACGTCATTCCACTGAGGTCCAGACATTTTCTTCAACTCTTTCGGTTTCTTACAATGTTTGTAATTTGCATTCTTCCCTTAAAGACAGAATCACATCACACTACCTACCTATGTCTGGCTGGCTGATTTTTCAGTTTCTTAATCCTCTACACAGTCGGTAGTACTCCTTGGAGGGATTTCAGCTCGTCCCAAAGCCGCTACCTATACACAGGACAATAGAAACAATCAACGCAAACCGACACCCATGCCTCGAGTAGGATTCGAACCCACGACCGTAGTGTTCGAGCAGGCGAAGACGGATCGTACCTTAGACCGCACGGCCACTGTGATGGGCGTCAAGTCTCACACACACACGCATATAAAACAGATAGCAAAATGATTGCTTTGTATTGGCCTGTCTCTATTGTTGGTGAGGTGGAAAGCACGTATGATGATAGTGGTTTATTCCAGTGTTGGAGTTCTGTAATGATAATCTGCTAGGTTTTTAAAGCATATGTTGCATGCTTTGCCAGCGAAGTGGACACCGAGTGTTAGTGTTTCAGCTGTCTGTTCTTGTGTTGCTCTGTAAGCGGAAATATAAAGTGTGAGGAGGGGTGCGCAAGAAACCGTGACCAAGTTCTAATTGCGCTTGCTGACGTGGGAAGGGTACAAATCTTTATCACCGCTTTCTGTGAATTTACATCAGGGTAATTTCAGAACACTTCATACAGAGTACATTGTTCATTTGCATTAGCAAGTAGAACGAATTCATTAAACTTTTATTTACAATTAACATACGTTTTAAAGTCACTCATTATGAATTAAACAAGATGCAGGACTTAACATGCGACGCTATACTCGTACATGCAGGAGTACAGTATTAACTATTACTTAGCTGTAACAAGATGTGTGGAAAATCTTTACAAAGGCAGAAACACAGCACTGGGTCACCCAATTCACACAAAGTTCTTTTGTGTCTTAACTGCCTGCCTGAATTATGAGCACAAGCCTCAGAGCAGAGGAGCTTCCTTATGCTGTTCAGAGCTCTGCATCTGGTCAAGATATTGCATACTTTCAAGGAACTGGTAGGTTCTTCACCGCCTTCATAAAAGCCCCTCTGTTGGTTCCTATTTTGAATCAACTGAACCCACCATGCATAATATTTTATAATGAGGAACTTCATAACTTGTACTCTTCTCCAAGTATAATTAGAATGATCAAGTCAAGGAGGATGAGGTGGGCAGGGCATGTAGCACGAATGGGAGACAAGGAATGCGTATTGGATATTGGTGGGAAAGCCAGAAGGAAAGAGACCGCAGTGAAGACCAAGGCGTAGGTGGGTGGACAATATTAAAATGGATCTTAGAGAGATAGGATGGGATGGTATGGATTGGATTGATCAGACTCAGGATAGGGACCAGTGGAGGGCTCTTGTGAACACGGTAATGAACCTTCGGGTTCCATAAAATGCTGGGAAATTCTTGAGAAGCTGCACAATTGGCGGCCCCTCCAGAAGGGCTCAGCTCCATGAGTAAGTAAGTAAGTATGCATAATATTTTATTTCAGCATCTTCTTTCACTGTACAGATCTGACTTTGGAGCTTCTGTGCAGTCTATGTGCAACGCCGTTCTCTCTTCTTTCCTCGCATAAGAAGATGTCAGTTAGGCCGAAACACGCAGTGTCCAATAACGGAATACAATGAAAGAGTAGTGAATGCAGTTGCACACAGACGGCACAAAAGCTCCAAAAGTCACAATATGCATAATCACAACCCATTTCACTAAAATCCTGTTTAACGTTATATTCTTATATGCACTTACATGTAGCATACAAGGATTGTCCTTGAGGATTTCAATCACATATTTTCTATGATTCTGTTGAATGGGGATTTACAGTTTGACATCTACACGGGTTCCCTACCACGGAGTCATGAGTTCAGTTACAGGGTTATTATTCGTGACTGAAGGAAAAACAAATATCAATAACGCCTATTTTTACATGCGTATTTCGGATTTCTCGTGCCAGTAAATACAAGAAACACACCTACATAAGTATATACATAAAGTTCATGAGGCGCGCGATATGCCAGAACAGTCAACACAATAAGGATGCAGTCTGCAGCCACCTGCCCACCATGGTTCCTCGCTCGCGGATTTTTCTACCCTGAAGATGGAGGCGATACGTTCCTGCGAAACGTCGGTTCACACAAGATGTACACGGCGCCACATCAATAAGACGGCATTCTTCATAATCATCGCTGTGAAAACCTCAAATCTGACATTTTTAATTATGTAAATATTTAACGAGATAATATAAAAATTAGTTATGACTTCAAGACAATTCAATTAAACGTGTCAAAAATTAATAGAAATCGCAAAATATTATAGATTTCACCGTACTGTTTGAAGCCTCCTATAGGGTCTGTGTGGCAAAATAAATTCAGGATAAAGCAGGTACATGATATAGCTAACTTGTATCAGTATTATCTTTTTGAAAATACATAGGAAAATATTGCAATGCAAGACACCAAGGGCCTACACAGAGTTTTCTATTTCTCTGGAGAAAATCCAGAAATAGAACGTGTATTCGATAAATTTCCTAAATACCACACGATATTTTTTTAGGAGATTTCAACGTCGAAGTAGGGAGGGAAGACATATTCAAGCGAACAATTGAGAATAACAGTTTACATGAAATTAGTGAAGATAATGGAGTTAGAGTAGTAAACTTTGCCACATACAAAAATCTGACTGTCAGAAGTGCCATGTTCCCACATCGTAACATTCATACATTTATTTGGGCATCTCCTGGTGGAAAGACTCACAATCAAATTGACCACATTTTGATAGACAGGAGACAGCATTCAAATGTACTTGATACCAGATCGTTCAGGGCAGCAGATTGTGATACTGACCACTACCTGGTGATGGCAGAAATTAGGGAGAGACTGGCAGTGAATAAACAAAAATTTCACAGATGTCATACGGAGAGGTTCAATCTCAAGAACATTCATTTTGTGAATTTAGCATAAATAGCATCGGAGTACAACAGATCTTCATTACAATTTTCTTCTCTGGAAATTCATGCTATGAATTCGCGAACCACATTTTGGGAACCACAGATCCAGATGCGTGAGCGCTTGTTTCAGAAGACCAGTATTACAAGTCATGCTTCTGATGGGAATGTTCGAGACTGACACTGACAAATATCTGGAATGCTGACTGACAGTTTCGAGACACTCCCGCGCGAGGCGTCGTCGGCGTCGCTTGGTGCCTCGTGTCCTATTCTCACTGCAACAACTAAGCAGTCATTATTAATTCTTGGCATGATATTTCTTTACATCTCCTTCCAATTCATTTCCATCCATCCATATTCACATCTCGTTTTCCTCTGCTCCTTCTCCCCCTCGCTTCCGCTTTGGTGCGTGCGCGCGCATCGACTCTTGGATTCCCGACATACAGCAGCGAGCGGGATGTTTCTGTAAACCGTTACAATGTAGCGAGCAGGCTCGGAAACAATGGCCAGCCAAGTATACGCCACCAAGTGTGTGTGCGTCCGTCTGTTTTACATTTCTTTCGTGTACTTGCTTTATTTAGAGACAGATGATTTTAATAATAGACACGCATGCATTATACCAGTCTTTGAAGGATTTGTATTGCGAGAACACTCATTATTAGCTTATTCGTTTCTTGATGCCAAATACACTACTACATTGTACATGTTCCTTCAGCTGGTCACAATTATTCGTGTGTCCTAGATATGCCCAATAATAAAGCTTGAAGGTCATGCATAACTTTTTAAAAAAGCCAGCTGCTACCCTTATCGTGAGCCAGATTAATTCGTTTCACATTTCCAAAATATAATTCTTTAAAGCTCTATCGGTACATCGCAGTCTCGGAAGCGGTTTTGTTCCCATCAGTTTTCGTATTCGAAATTCTATCTCATTCCTTGTTTCAATAAATTATAATCATTTAATCCCCGAATTAACATCCTGCCAGAAAAATATTAATATAACGAAGAGCCCAGATATGCAACTTTCTCACTTACGCCTTTAGCATGACAGGTGATTAAATCAGTAGCCTACGATTCTAATTAGTACCTGAAGTGAAGCCTTAATGTTACAACGCTTAGAAATCTTGTACATTGGTTTCATTATGAAGAGACTAGCTTCTAGCAGGTTCTTTAAATCAACAATAGATATACTGTATAATAAATATTGTCCCTTGATTGTGTGACTATAGACGGGATTTGGATTTGTAACCGCATTTATTGAACTCTTACAGACCGTAACTACAAGTAACTATAGCGCTGTCGCTAATTCACACACCACAGCACGTACAGAGTCTTCTTAAGTCTGCTCTAGCGTCACCGGTTGTCGCCTGGTAACGGCTTCGAACGCCGTAATTTCCTCAGCTTCAGTGTTACGTCCTTACTAGCCGGCGACTGTCTCACAACTCACTCACTGCGGTCTCAAGACTCTCTCGCAATCACAACTGCTCCTCGTTATATAGCCTCGGTACGGACCGCATAGAAAACACCTATCCCAACATCTCTTCTATTGTTACGTCATGTAGATATCGAATTAACCGTGTAGAGAACGCCGCTTCCCAGTTACTTAATTTTTGCGTGTTACGAATCTGTTGCTAGCAACGGGCGCGTCTGCAGAGCCGTTCTCTAGCAAAGGCTGTCTGTACTTGCTTCACAGTTCTTGCCTTGAGCAAATATGCGAAATATTGTCTCTGTAGCACGGTTGGTACGCCTGTACGTGAGAGACCGGAATGAGAATAAGTTGGACTGCACGCTAATTATACAGTTCTGACGCATAATCCGTTAATGCCGTGTTTATTAAAGTATGCCATTTCCAGAGTACTTAACGTCCCACAACAATTGGAACAACTGGCAATTTTGTTAAAACAACTGCAGTAAGTAGCAATTAGATTTAGGTTCTGAAGGCAGAATGCTTAATTTAAACCACATATTTTTAACTGTTAATCCCAGTTTTCACATGGAATACTAAATCACTCTTCAGATTTTAAAACCTATGTAGATCGACTGTATCGAGTGTGGTTCAAGAAATCCAGCAGCCTGAAAACGAGCCCCATAATCGTAACGGCGTTTTGGAGAACTCTGACTCCAGTCCGCTTTCTTCAGAACACAGGAAATTTACTGTGAAATATGCGACAGAGTCTATGACCACTCAGCACTTTGCCCCTGAAGACATGTTTGCGGGGATTCTCACGTTCTGGTATAGCCTCAAGGACGTAATCGGCAACTTTTTTTTCTGACAACTTTGCGGGCACGCGTACCGGCAGAAAGGAACCGACGAAACTTCCTCAGAAAATATGAAGATCTGAAATACCAATACATTATCAGGCAGGAAGAGTCTTGAGTATGATAATAATGACAACAATAGGAGAACTGATGATGATGATTATGGCTGTAATACTGATTACAATAATAGCAGCAACAATGGAACAAGTTGGTCTAGAAGTAACCACCTGCACTTGTGTTTGATATCGTGTTGTGTATCAGGCATCAGAGGTATTAAAAAAATTCGCTTAGTGGGGGTGGAGTCTAGTTGGGCCCACTCGGCACGGCGGCCACTGATTGGCCTATTGTAGCATGCCCCGGGTGATTATGATGATGGAGAATTTGGTGGAATGAAAATTGGCAGGGGAAAGTACTCGGAGAAAACCCGCCTGAGCGCCACGTTGTCCACCACAAATCCCAGTTGATCAGACCCGAGATCGAACGCGGGCCACCGAGGTGGGAAGCCAGAGACTAACCGCTTGAGCTATGGCGGGGCCAAGCATCAGAGGTATACTTAGCATGCATTATTCGACACATGTGTCCACATACAAAAAAACTTAAAATTAAAATTTAGATTCTAATATTACTGAGAAATGTAAAAAATCGATCCTTTTTAATAGTTCAGTAACGATATATGTAATTCACAAAAACGTCCTGATGATGATCTTGATAGATCGAAACATGTAGAAGTATGAAAATAAAATAACCCGAATATTAAATATTTTAATATCGATTTATAATTAACTGCTGTGTTGACAGCCCCTAAGTATACCTTTGTATTTGGTAGGTGTGCGAGTTGAATATTGGCCGAGACACCCAACTATTTCGCGATTTTCCTCAGTCTTTCTAGGTCAAGCCTGGTCATGGCGGCTTGCCTTCATATCCTTACCAGTTGAGCATTCATTAGTCACTGTATCACATGACGCGCTATATAGTTGTGATTCTGAAAAAATCGTTAAATTACCTTCGAAAACAACAACAACAACAACAACAACAACAACAACAACCAAGCTCGTGACATGGAACAGCTCTCGGGACAGCACTGTGTCACAACGTATCTCCGATTCGGATGAAGACAGTCGAGCAAAAATAAACCGTGGGATTCTCACATGGGGATGGTTGGCTGGAGCAAAGGTCAAGGAAACAAATGACAAAAACTTGTCACACCCTCTGAAATTTAAGAGGCAGATCTTACAGTACAAGAGGCTTGTCACTTATGTGACACACAAATATCTAAGATTCGTCCGCTTTATAGGCCAGAGAGGCAAGGTGAGTAGCTAATGATTGTGAACCTTCCTTTTCTCTGGCGAAAACACCTCTGAGGGTGGTTCACATCATCAACATTATTTGCAGGTATAAGATGTTAATGATTTCGTGGAGTTCCTTACTAAATCCTTCTGCCTATATTCAGTGATCCCTGTGAATGCCATGTCGAAGCCCTTGTTGAACACGCAGGAATTTTCTTCCATAAGGGTATGATGCGCAGTCGAAGATGTTTCAGACAGAGTAGACCATATATGACAGTTATCCATCTTTTATTACTAATTCCACGGACCAGAGTTCTTTTGAGAAGCTGATGGTTGCTCTGTTACATTCTCTGCCTCTTCTGAGATCCGATGTTTCATCACCGTGTGCACAACAGCTTGCCACTGGACCGTATCTTGTACTTTCTCAACTCATATTGTGCTCGTGTTTATAGACATGCTGAGTATCATTGCTTAATTGTGAACAGGAAATGAGATGAATTCCTTCGGCCCATAATTATCTCCCTTCTTTTCCTTCACCCCATGGATCAGAGATAGAATTTTGCTTCGCTTCGAACAGGGCTGCCAACAGTTCGAATGCATGAGGAAAGGGAAAGACTGCGGGCTATATAAAGGTACACTCTCTGGATGGACTGAGATAAACCACGAAATTCCTTACTCATGATTATCGTCATCCCAGCCGATATTCCAACTAGGCAACTCCCGAATCGAATACAAACCATAAGCGTTTTGCTTCAAAATATTCTTTCAGATTGCCGTAGATAAAACTACTAGTAAACGGAATGTTCTTGTGAGATTTATGTTAGTAGAAGATAATATCTGTACCAATCATAACCGTGACAGATCCCGTACGGTAGGTTTTACAGCCGTTAATATTATTCGCACGTTTGTTCAGCATCATTATTTCTCGTTAATTCTGAATTACTTATCATAATATTCTTTATCAGTTTGTAATTTATATATTTTACTGTTAAATTGACTATTATTTTAGAAGTGTCATTTCAATCCTGTTTTACGCCCGATTTCATATTCAGAACGAGTCCGGGGCTACAGGCGCCTGAATATTATTTACCGCTGTGTTACTATTGATAAGTGGGCGGTTGAAGGAACGGCGGAAGGAAAGGGGAGAGGTAACAAGGAACCTCCGAGTACATCTCTCGCAGAGAAAGAGAGCGAAATCCATCATAGATTACGGAAGGATCGAGTCAGAATCGAAACAGTGACCAAGAAATGAGAGCTATTTCCATTCGCTGCTAGTTTAATGGCAAATACGGTACATAAAATGCATCTAAAGTATCATGTTTACAACTATAAGCACGAGATGGAGTAGCCACATACATTTCATAGTAAATATAAAGTATGTAATAACAGGAAGTCGCATATACTACAAGGTTATTCGGTGGCCTGTAGTCCGCAAGCGAACTATACCGACCGAGCGACCGCCGCTTGTCGGTGAAGTTAGTGTCAACTTTACCGGATAGAGGGTGTCGCGTTGTCAGTGCAATGAATCCCCACGGCCGTTAAATTCGGTTTTCTAGACCCGGGCCGCCGTTTCCTTGAAATAGCTCCTCAATTATCCTCAGAAGGCTGAGTGGACCCCGTTCCAGACCCACTACTTCTCAGAAAATTTGATAGCGCCGGTAATCGAACCCGGTACCTCTGTATCTGTAGTCAGGAACTCTGACCACTAGAACACAGAGGCGGTCTCTTACAAGGTTACGGGAAAGAAAATACGATATATAAATGTACTGACTAAATAAAAATAAATTCGTAACAAATTACGAATATTAGCTAGAGTTCACAGACGGATTTGCATGTTTATTCCGCACAAAACGCGGCTCGCATTCAACTGCACCAGTTCCTTGCTTCTCAGCAAACCTGTTCTGTTACGGTCCAAATGAAGTTTTCAGTGTTATCATCTGCCTAATTATTTTTTCTTATCTTCACGACAAAACTTGAATTCTCATGACTTAAAGAAGCGAAAGAATAAGAATAAGAAAAAGAAAGAAAAGTTAATTGAGGGCGATTTTGGTTACACGACAGGCGTTAATCACTCAGCATCCTTGGGCAGATCACAGGGGGATAATGCAAAAAGCAACAAACTTGAGTCGCTTATCCTTTCATCTGTTCGGTCGTCGGATGAAGAAATGGCGACCAGAAATGAATGGTGCTACAATGGAATACGGTTATGGACTTGGATGGAGGAGAATGGAGAATCCATTCACACACACACACACTCTGACACGTAATGTGGGGAAGACAATGGCTTACTGTACAATTTTTTTCCTCCATCCCGAACAGCTGATGATGATTTAGTGCGTTGTTCTTTTGTTTTTCATTGTTGCTGCAGCCAGAGGTGGCGCACTTGAGAATTGGTTTCAACATGGCACTCGCTGATGAGTCTGTTACCTTTTTTCATTTTCTATAATTTATAAACCGTTAACGGGCTGCTGTTAGATCAGTAGGAAAAACGTTAATGTTGTATTTAAAAGTACGCAAAGTGTGACACGTGTAACGGCCATGGTTGGTCACACTCCGGCGGGAACGTGCGTGGTTTCGGATCAATGTCTTCTGTTCATCGTTCCCAGAGAACTGCTACGTAGCCGACCTCAGGCCGAATGTCTGATTAGCATCAACTGTCACCGAGTAATTCAAAATGGAAAATCGGTTGACTAGGTTTGCAACTGGAGCCAGGTAATGCGAATACGTGTAAAGCACAGTTTCTGTGTTTATGGGTATACACACTGATCACAGATGCTGCGCGGTCTAAGGCATGAAATGTCTTTGTCTGTTCAAACATTGGTACGATGGGTTCGAACCTATCCGAGGCATGCACGCATATGTGTTCGTATTGTCCTATGAATGTAGTGGCCTAGCTATGGGCTGATCCCCGTCCGAGGGATCCTACCAACTGTCTGTACGATTCATAGTTTCAGATTAATTCTGTTTGGGAAAACCCAGAGGGCCTAAGACATCAAGAAAAATAAGAATATTGTGACGCATATGCTCACTGCTAGGCAACGGCACGGTTAACACATTCCCACAATACAAACACTCAACAACAGGACATTCATTGCTAGGTAACGGACCACCTGTCTGTACGATTTATAGTTTCAGACTAATTCTGAGTGGGACGGCCTAAGCCGTCAAGAAGAATAAGAATAAGAATATTATGTAGATAATGACGTTTATACGACGAGGGTTAAGAGCTGTATTTACGCTTCTAAGATATTTTTGAGAGCCAAACTTGGTAATTCTGATTTTTGGGATACTTAAAAGCGAAGAAACCTTGCTTAATAAAGTGGCGCTCGGCGCAAAACAATCTGTCTATATTCAGAAAGCGCGACACTGGGGATATATTTCAGAGTGGAAACAGTACTCCTGCGGGGTATATGAAACAGCTCAAACCAGAGGGACACGTCTGTGTGAAGTAAATAGCTAAAACATTACGCGTTCTGCGTTTGGGTTTAACACAAACTGGACAGAAATAATGTTAGTTCATTGCTTATTTAGCAGGCCTTGATCACACATGCTTAAGAGACTTTTACTTAATCCTTCTTAACGATGCATCTTCTTAAACCTCATGAACAATAACAAGGCACTTTAACCTTTGACCTAACAAGTGAAAGTACGTGAATTGCAAATATCGAACAGTGAATTGTTCTCACTTTCCTTATATTCAAGTTCTAGGAACTAAGGAAGTGACGTCACATATCTCTTCTATTACTTTCCGCTGCGGTATCTTGTGGTGACAAATAAATACCACATACATAGCTTTATATATTAAACTGTATATTACTGCCTAGCGACGAAACAGAGGTGGACATAGATCGTTTTATGCATTATATACCTTATATGGTTTCCTAATGCTAAGCACAAGATATAATGGAAAGAATAAAACTGAGACAGACACACATATATACTATATATATATATATATATATATAGTAGCTATATAAGCATTCCTGAAGGATCTATATATTTTCATATTACGTAACAAAGAGAGCTCTGTCAATTCTTTGCATAATCACACATAGAAGAGTGACATGAATGGGCGATGAAAACCCAACGTGCGAAATGAGAAATGAGTACACGATTTTGGTAAGGAATTCTGAATGGACGAGACTTTGGAGACAATCATATAGACGTAGATGAGAGAAAAGTACTGACTTCTTGCAATTCTCGGTGAGAAACAGAAACGCCTAGCTCAGGATATGGCCATTGGCGTGCTGTTTTGGATTCCCTGAAATATATGGAATTTACTGACAGGATGGGTGACTGTAAGCTTTACATGGAATATTAACATTAGGGTCAGGTGATCTTCGAGCAAACCTACACCACGATGCCTTCTTCAGTACGAATTCCGTGCGTTTCTCTATATGCTTGACTTCACCGAGACTGTCGCATTTTCAGTGGGCCTATAACGGGGCTAAGGGAACCTGCGTTACGGCTGTCATAAAGCGACTGGTTATCACTTCCCTGTTGTTATGTTGCTCACTTGTTTCAAATTGGGAGTGGATCTGGGACGATTACAAGATCAGTATTCAGTCAGTATCTTGTATCTTTATAACGACCACAGAATGAGAGAGTCAAGTGTCTTACTTGCTGTAATGAATACACAATAGTAATGATTCTAATTGTTAGTGTGGGAGCCTGGATAATTCAGTCGGTATAACGACGGACTACGAGCTGAACAGACGGAGGATCGGGCTTCAGTCACCGGCAGAGGCAAGAGACTCTTCTTCACAGAGTCAAAGCCGGCTCTGGGACTCAGTGAACCTCCTGTCCAATGGGTATCGAAGACTGTTTCCCCGGAAATAAAGCGGCCTCAGCGTGAAGCTGACTTACATCCAATAAAAAACAAACTCCGTGGCCCGTAGTCCGCAAGCGAATTATACCAACCGGCCGAGCAGCCGCCACTTTTTGGCGAAGTTAGTGTCAATTTTTGCGGATAGAGGGTACCACGTGGTCAGCGCAACGGTTCCCCACGGCCGTTAATCTCGGTTTTCCGGAGCCGCTATTTACTTGAAAANGGATAGAGGGTATCACGTGGTCAGCGCAACGGTTCCCCACGGCCGTCAATCTCTGTTTTTTACACCGGAGCCGCTATTTCCTTGAAAAAGCCCCTCAAGTATCCTCACGAGGCTGAGTGGACACCGTTCCAGACCCACTACTTCTCAGAAAATCTGGTAGCGCTCGGAATCGAACCCGGGACCTCTGGATCTGTAGCCAGGAACTCTGACCACTAGACCATTCTATGTAATACCCAGGTCAATAATACAGGGATACATATATACAGCCAGAGTCGTGATGCTTAGTTAATTAAGCACATGCTAGGCCTGCTGTCATGGCAGCAGCTTCAACAATGCTTACCAGCACTCTGTTCAGAACCTTCTGCTTTCCATCTGCTGTCTAAGCTATTCCTGTAACAGGCCACGAAGGCTCCTAAGGTTGTGAGACGTCGAGGCTCCCACAATTTCTGCAGACACTTGGCGGTAAGATAACTATAATCTTGCGTGTAGTTTTTATTTATGTGAAACTCTGTCTCTGACAATGACAGAAGGACAAAGACTGGGAGCTTTAGAGAACAGGGCGTTGAAGGGAACATTTGGACCGAAGATGGCTGAACTAATCGGAGGCTGACCGAAAGGAGCTTGGTAACTTGCACTGCCTGCCAAATATTATTAGAATGATCAAGCAAAGGAGGATGGGATGAACAGGGAAAGTAGCACGCATGGGAGAGAAGGCGAGTACATACAATGTTTTGGCAGAAGAACCTGAGGGAAAGAGATCATTAGGAAGAAGTAAATGTAGATGAAAGGAAAATATTAAATAGAATGGTGTGGTATGGGCTGGATTAATGTGGATCAGGATAGAGACCAGTGGCTGGTTCTTGTGAGCACGGTAATGCACTTCAGAGTTCCATAAAATGTTGGAAATTTGTTCAGTGGCTGGGAAACTTTCGGCTTTTAAGAAAGGCTGCCCTCCAAGGAGTCAGTTATTTAGCTAGTTATTGCAGCAATCACAATTTACAGGAAAGTGTTAAACTGCTGTGTGTTAAATACGATCAAAGCCAATCGGTTCACGTAGTGAGGTGAACAGCTGTGGCAAAGTACAAGCTGTGCCACATATACAGGTACGGTCCTTTTAACAAGACGCTTAACTGAAAAATGCCTTGGTAAGAACAATTTTGGCCGGTCACGGTAGCCGAGCGGTCTAAGGCATGTACTGTCTTCGCTAGCTTGGAAACCGGGATATTCAGTTTGTGTGCGCGCGTTTTTCTGTGTTTGTGTACGGGTAGAGACCTTGCGACGAGCTGATCACCCGTCCAAGGAATTCTACCGATTGTGTAAGATCCAGAAAAACCGAAATTAAACGGAGAAGTTCATGGAGGTAGGCCTAGGCTCACTGGGGCTGTAGTGCCAAGGAAAAAAAAAAAAGAACAATTTTGTTTCTAATTCAACACGAAAGCTTGAAACAACGTCGTTAAATAGCCAAATAATCAGCGATTCTGATGGTTTATGGAGTTACGAAGAAGACCAGCTTAACCTGCACAATAATGTCTGTCTCTCTGTCTATCTATCTGTGGCTCTCTCTCTATCTGTCTATATGTCTATCTATCTGTCTATGGCTCTGCAGTCCTTTTGTTGGACCTTGGCCGCTTTTTCAGTTTCTTAATCCCATCTACAGTCAGTAGGACCCCTTGGACTGGAGCTCAGGCCGTCGCAAGGCCGCTACCTACACACAGAGCAATAGAAACACAGGATAAACTCACAGATATCCATGCCTCGAGTAGGATTCGAACCCACGAACCCAGCGTTCGAGCGAGCAAAGACAGTTCATGCCCTAGACCGTGTGGCCACAGTGGTCGGCAGACCAGCATAATATGGCGAGCGAATGTATAGAATTGTGTCAGAAGTTCGTTTATGAAAGGTCGTATAGGGCTGTAATAGCAGCGTTACTTATGCAAATTTCTATATGAAAACAAAGCGGATATTGTGTAAAGGTGTTGTTTGCTTCAGTGGTGTAAATCCGTTTCGATATGCTTTAGTTCTTAATAAGGCAACTGCTTAGAAGGAAATGGCACATTAATTAAGAATTCATGCTACCTCAGATCCGGTGACCATGGTGGTCGCGTCACCTGCTAAACGTCACAAAACTTTCATCGAACTCTTACCGATTCGCATTCACGCCGAGAGCCTCTCTATATAAAGAGTGCGGCACGGTCTACTGCAATGTTAAGCCCCCAAATTACACGTCGCATTTTCGAAACGGCTCTATAAACATTACGTTCAAGTGCTGTCAATCCTGCGCCCAACATTCGAACCGGAGGACCATCCCTTGTCGGCTGTCGAATATCCATGACTATGTATTCCTTCCACTCATTGCTAACTCCCGATACTGGTTTGTTACCAGTCAATTCGAAAGCTATAATCTGTTTGGGAGATTACGATTCAAGTTAGGGTCTTCTGAAGTGTGACCTCATGGCGGAAGAACTTGCTCCAGGCAAGAAGTGATGCCCACTCTGCAGATACAGGGATCAGGTTCCTTCCGAATGTTGGTAGGCCTGCCTATTTACCAAATGCATATCGTCACGACCCAGCTGGTAACATTCTGTCTACTCACACTAAAAGAGTCGAAAACAAACACAATAACTCTGCCAGTACGGTTGGCACTAACTTCGCCGACAAGCGGCGGTAGCTCGGTCGGTATAGTTCGCTTGCGGACTAAAACCATGGAGTTTGTTTTTATCTGTGGGTGTCAAATGCGGTATCGTAAGTCCTGCTTCTAAAAAAGGCACAGGAACTACAAGTGTCTGGATACAGAATGGTAAGAAAAATACTTGAACCTCCGAATCACAACATACGCAGGCCTAATTTAGAAACTTCATATTCAAGAACATTGCGTAACGTGAAGTACTGCTCATATTATATTGTAGCTTCCGGCTGCACATCACTTAGCATCACGTGCTGTTTGTTTCTGCCAGCTCACGTGTAAAATGTCTTTCTATAAAACTTACTTGAACTTATTCACTTTAAAATTTTCCTCATCACATGACTTTTTAAAAGTTTTTCACAAGATGTTTCGTCCAACATGGTCATCATGAGGTAGATTCTAAAGGGTTCTGACGATGGTGTATAACACTCAGAATTACTGGGTTTTGGAATTTTTCCATCGTCCGGTATTCGAAAACAAGAAAACACGACGTTTCGGAAAATTGATCTGTGCTGCGGGTAAAGACACGTACTCAGTTTCGTCCAGATACTGAGGTTAGCTCTTTCTACGGGACCGAACTGAGTGTCTCCCCCCCCCCTGCTGTGGTTTTCTCTTTCGACCGGACCGAACTGAGTGCCCCCCCCCCCCTCACATCCAGTTTCCGAATTGTCGTGCTTTCCAGTTTCTAGAATACCTGACGATGGAAACAGCCCGAACAAACCCATTAATACTGAGTCGTCATCAGGTGCTTATAATTCTAGTTGAGGAAACTGCTGAGCTTCGACGCAGCATAACACAACAGGAAGAACAGCCCTTCGCTTTGTATACGCATGCGCACAGAAGGGACCCTATATTAATAACCAAAGTCACGATAACAGAAGCACGGATGTTTCCTGAATAATAATTTTGAACACCTGATGATGACCATATTGGACGAAACATGCAGTGAAAATGTTTTAGAAAGTTATAAGTTATTTGATGTGTAAAACTTTTAAAGTGAATAAATTTCAGTAAGTTTTATAGAAAGACGTGTTACACGTGAGGCAGTGGAACCATCAACATTTGATATGTAAGTACCGTTTTTATTTAATATGCATACCCGTGTATTCCGTCTTCACAACCTTAGCACACAATTGCAAACAGATATTTAAAAACATAATTCGACTGTGCTGGTCATTTTTAGGCAAGCTGAACTGCTATTACTAGTACTGGAAAATATGAGTTGGTTTAATTAATTAGTTAGTTTAAGTAATTAATATTAGCATTGCAATGAAAAGGTTGGAGAAAACTGTATAATGAGGAGCTTCATAACTTTTACTCTTCTCCAAGTATAATTAGAGTGATCAAGACAAGGAGGATGAGATGGTCAGGGCATGTAGCACGAATGGGGGAGAAGAGGAATGCATATAGGATATTGGTGGGAAAGCCAGAAGGAAAGATACCACTGGGAAGACCAAGGCGTAGATGGGTGGACAATATTAAAATGGATCTTAGAAAGATAGGATGAGCTAGTATGGTTTGGATTGACCAGGCTCAGGATAGGGACCAGTGGAGGGCTCTTGTGAACACGGTAATGAACCTTCGGCTTCCATAAAATGCTGGGAAATTCTTGAGTAGCTGCACAATTGGCGGCTCTCCAGAAGGGCTTTGCATACTTTACATACACACTGTTGAGGCTGTTGCAGTTTCGATAATTGATATAAGGGGAAGCCTGGGGTCACGTGATAACAGAACACAGAGGCACATCAGCCTTTTCAGACAGGCCGGGAGCCACTGCCGACGGAAGGCCGTACAGCTTCTTCGCCTCTCGTCACGTGTGCGCAATACAAGGAACATAAATTTCGTTCGAGATGAAGTCATCACTAGAGGCTCGGTGGGGAGTTTACTGACAAACATTATTGAGTTTCAGTATGGTTTTTGTGTTCGTGTACGTATGTGCGTATGTTTCCATGTAGCTTCCCATATTTTGTATAACAAGGTCAATGTAAATTCAAAAGTAAAACTGACCATGGGCTTGATTAAGCGCGACGCCTTGACGAATATAGGAGGGTGGAGTGTGGCTCCATGGATTCTTAACGTTGGCACTAGATGTAGATAAGTGGTCAGCTTTAGGCCTCGGGTCACTTTACGCTCGGTGAGAGAGTGAGCCCCCCCCAGGAGGCTGGGTGGGTCCTAGAGCCGGTCTGGACGCTGTGGGAAGGCAAACATTTCTGCTCCTGCGGGACACCAATCGCTGTTCCGCGTGGTCAAGTCACTACGGGCTGCAAGCACTAGTGCCACTCGTCTACAGTGCGGCCTCTAGATTGCTCGTGAAATTAATGCGTATTTTTCTTTTGCTACTGAAAAAGTATTCTGCGGAAAGAACGACAGGCAGAGATATGGGTGATGAAGGCACAAAGTAAGAACGGAGAAAGTTAGAAGGAAATGAGAAACGAAAGAGGATAAGAAGGACAGCGAGGACCAAAGAAAGAAAGAACGAAAGGGAGCAAAAAGGAAAGTAGGAATGGGAGGCAGATACTTAGAAGAAATGAAAAATGGAAAAGAGGACCGGAAGAGAGAAAGAACGACAGGAAGTAGGAAGGAAAGGAGAAAAAATATAGGACGAAGGAAAGAACTAGGAAGGAAAGAAGGAAAGAGATATATAAAGAAAGAAATAAGAAGAGACGAGCGAGAAAAAAGACAGATGAGTAAATATAGGTAAGAGGTAAAGTTTTCCCTGTGCTTAACTAAGCACTACGCCATGAAGGCGTATGGGGGAGTGGATGTATAGTTCGACATTTTCTTGACTTCGGCACTAGATGGAGGTGAGGGGTCAGATTCACGCCCCTGCCGCTTCACCCCCGGCGAAAGAGGTCTCAGTACCCATTGGATAGGAGGTTGGGTGGGCCCCAGAGCCGGTCTCGACTCTGTGGAGAAGAGAAAATTCTGATCTTACAGGGACACCAACTCCGTCCAGTCTGTAGGCAGTCGCTATACCGACTGCGCTATCCCGGCTCGAAGAAACAAAGAAAGGTAGGAAAGCACGAAGGAAGGAAGGAAACAAGACTCTGCCCCAGAACAGATGTTTCACACCTGCAGATAGGGCAGCCAAAGTGTAGTCGATGTGTCTGCTATCTCTGACCCGGGAGCTGATAATCACTCTCAGAGCACTGACCGTTGCTGAGTACATGAAACTCTTAGCTGGGCTGCCGCCGCGTAGCGACAGCAATTTTTGTCTCAGGTCTGTGTACTGTATTATGATCCGACTTCACTGGTAGTGTTGGGTTGCTACTGTTGCTGAGACCAGCAGAATGCGACCGTTGGCACGCGCAGACTTGGGTTACATATCTGCCGCAGAACTCTGCCCAGATAAGAAATCCCCGCGCAACACCGCATCTAGGCACGTGTGTTGCCTCCGCTGCGCATGAGCACTTGGTGCACAACTCGGTAATGTAGTTTACACGTTCGTTCTCACCAAACTTAAAACTGCTGGGGCGGAAACTTGTGAAATAGGGATGTAAGCCTCAGTCCCTTTCGCCGTGAGTAGCTCTCTACATGTTTCATGTCGACTTACGACCATAAACAAATGAAAAATAAAAGATGATTAAAATGTAAAAGTTTTTAAAAATAAATTATAAACATGATAAAAAGATTAGAATAGTTAAATAATACTGTTAATAAATATATGGGCGACATACGACCAGATCGACTTACGACCTGTCAGAACGGAAGTCGGTCGTAAGCCGACGACCAAGTGTATTGAGTCCTCCACGGACGCAGATCCCAAGACGTTTCATGCCTCGGTACGAACGTGTAAATGCGATATAATGCAAAGCCTATCTTACCTCAATTCCGCCATCATTTTCAGGAGGAGAACCTTGTTATTAGTAAAAAGGTTTCGAAAACCAAGTCGTGACGATATAACTGTTATATTCATGGTTGCGGAAACGTCGCTGCGTAGACCTAGTTCAGACCGGGCTAGTCAGTGCGATATCAACATTAATTTTGTAGCGGAAAAAAATATCAT
>NW_019742548.1:1325159-1333395 GCF_002891405.2 Cryptotermes secundus | reverse complement strand
CATTGAAATCTTATGTGGAGGGAATATCATTACGATATAAACATTGAAATCTTATGTGGAGGGAATATCATTACGATATAAACATTGAAATCTTATGTGGAGGGAATATCATTACGATATAAACATTGAAATCTTATGTGGAGGGAATATCATTACGATATAAACATTGAAATCTTATGTGGAGGGAATATCATTACGATATAAACATTGAAATCTTATGTGGAGGGAATATCATTACGATATAAACATTGAAATCTTATGTGGAGGGAATATCATTACGATATAAACATTGAAATCTTATGTGGAGGGAATATCATTACGATATAAACATTGAAATCTTATGTGGAGGGAATATCATTACGATATAAACATTGAAATCTTATGTGGAGGGAATATCATTACGATATAAACATTGAAATCTTATGTGGAGGGAATATCATTACGATATAAACATTGAAATCTTATGTGGAGGGAATATCATTACGATATAAACATTGAAATCTTATGAGGAGGGAGTATTGTTGTGATATAAAGACTGAAAGCTTATGTGGAGGGAATATCATTACGATATAAACATTGAAATCTTATGTGGAGGGAATATCATTACGATATAAACATTGAAATCTTATGAGGAGGGAGTACTGTTTTGATATAAAGACTGAAAGCTTATGTGGAGGTACGCAGAATCGTAAAGTAAATACGAGTAATTACTGACTCTTTGTTAGTGTAAATAGATTTGTAAGCACTGCAACATAGACGTACATGCTTTACAGACCTTAACTGAATTCAAACAGATTTTCACATTTCATATTTTCAGTTCCGGTTTTGCATTGCCGATTTGTTTCTTCATACAGCGATGCCGGCTTTCGTAAGCCTTCGCTACAGAATTGCGGTGGCGTTAAATGATTGCGTCACACTCTTACGCAACTGACTTACTCTCTGCAGAGGGGTCCTCCTCCATAAGCTAACAATGTTTCATACTCTGNCATAGCTCAAGCGGTTAGTCGCTGGCTTCCCACCGCGGCGGCCCGGGGTCGATCCCGGGTCTGCTCAAGTGAGATTTGTGGTGGACAAAGTGGCGCTGGGGCAGGTTTTCTCCGAGTACTTCGGTTTCCCCTGCCAATTTTCATTCCACCGACTGCTCCACAATCACCCTCACCTATCATCTGGGGCTGGTACAATAGGCCAGAAGTGGCCGCAGTACAAGGGACTTAGTCCCACCCCACTAGCAATAAAAAATCTCTGTGGGACAGACAGTGCTGCAGAACCTGTCAGAGGTCCCTATCCTGATCCAGATAAAGGCCATCCAGAACGTACTGCCATATTTCTTTTCTTTCTTTTTCAGTTTTCCCTGTGCAGGCCGTGAAAGCCCATAGGGTTGTGAGACGTCGAGGCTCCCATATTTTCTTTAGACAATCGGCTCGCAGATAGCGCTATGGTTGTCAGCCTTACGCGTCTTTTTTTTAAAGAAGACGGGATGATAATGGTTCTGAACTCCAAAATTTGAGGATATGTTTGTGAAGTTTCAGATATAATTTTATGGGGCCTACTGTTGGACATTTATACTAATTAGGTGAATATGGTACATACGGACAGGGTCGAGCCATAGCTCAGGCGGTTAGTCGCTTTCCTCCCACCGCGGCGGCCCGGCATCGAGCCCGGGTCAAGTCATGTTGGATTTGTGGTGGACAAAGTGGCACTGGGGCAGGTTTTCTCCGAGTACTTCGGTTTCCCCCGTCAATTCTCATTCCATCAATTGTTCCACAATCACCATCATCTGTCATCCGGGGCTGGTACAATAGGCCAGTAGTGGCCGCAGTACCAAGTGGACTCAGTCTCACCCCACTAAGAACAATAAAAAAATATAATTCATACGGGTAACATCTTTTCGCAAGTTTGTCTGGCGCGACTGGAAGCGCAAAAGTGAGTTTTCTACGACAGTTAGCAGATTTAATGAGACTAGATCATCAATGAAATACCGACACGTGAGAGAAATGAAATACTTAAGACATTAAAGGTTCACAGACTGTGTGGAAGTGTATGCCTATTTTATAAAAGATGTGTCACAGCTTTAAAAAAGGGCTCACTTCCAAAAAAATTAATAGCTTTGTTACATCTGGTTATACACGGGCGTACATAGAATCACAAACCGTTTTTAACATTCGATTATCAGACCATAGCCATGCAAGGGGCTCCCAAATTTCGTAACGCCGCTCCCCTCTAAAATAACAAGTTCACTCACGGCCACCATCTCTGTGAGTAAGCGAAAATTTCAGTTCTGCACATTTCTGTAGGTCTGCACGGCTACACCGGAAACCTAGTTAGCATTAAAGCCTCTCTGCAGCTACAGCGACAAAGAAATTCTTGAAATGTTTTGCCTGTTGCAGATATATTTTCCGAGGACAGCCATATTAAATCTTACGGACCTGCCAAGTCTGTGCGTCAGTTCTTCCGAAACCGGCGACCCCCTACAGGGTCACAACTCACACTTTGAGGAAACCTCAGCTATGATCCTCAGACTGCGGGCGGTAGTGTGTACACACTCAGGCGGTTAGTCACCGGATTTCCAGCGCGGCGGCCCGGGTTCGAGCCCAGGTCAGATCGTGTGGGATTTGTGGTAGACAGAGTGGCACTGGGGCAGATTTTCTCCGGGTACTCCAGTTTCCCCTGTAAATTCTCATTCCATCGACTCCTCCACGTTCATAATCATCTATCATCCGGCGTTGGTACAATTGGCCAATTAGTGGCTGACGTACCAAGTGGACTCAGCCTTACCCCACCCGAAGAAACACAAAAATAAAACTAACTAGTGTGTACAGAGAAATGAAAACCCTGTCTGCAGTAGGGTATAGAGCACAAGGAGTGCCAGAACCGATATCTCGTCATAATGGCAGCCATGCAACTGACATCAAGTGGAAACTTCAACACCTTTTTCCACAGTTACCAAAATAATTACCACCGGTAGGAGAAGACGTGCCACAGTAATCCTACCTGAGACAGACTCATTTAAAGTGCTGGCTTTTAACTCGTTCTTCGTGTAACAAAGGAATATGAAACACAGTCGATATGACAATACGGATAAAGAGTAGGCCCCATATGAATGTTAGTACGATAAGTTACAAGGATACGATATGAACAGAACTGGCTTAGGATTGTGTCTGGTGGTGATGTGCCGTACCTTCGGTTTCTACTACCACAGAGCTACAGTAATTAACTCTTCTGATTGACCTATATCTAATCAACACAGACTGATATTTATGCTAGAAATATTAAGGACACAATATCTAATGAGGTGAAGAAAGAAGTCTTCTGGGATGTGGCGCCGTGTAGATATTGTGTTAACCGACGATTCGGAGGAACGTATCGCCTCCATCTTCAGGGCAGAAGGAAAAAGAAGAAAATCCGCGAGCGAGGAACCAGCGTGAGCAGGTGCTAACAGACTAATCTGTTTACTGGTGCATATCTCGTAGCGAATAAATTCAAAGGTACTTTTCCTCACGTCATTAAATGCGTAGCCACAGTCAAGTGTCTGTATGTCAATCGTGTTTTGTTTCTTGATTGTTATATCCTGTCATTGTAGCCGGGGTAGCGCAGTAGTATAGTGACTGGCTACGGGCTCGATGACCGAGGGGTCGGAGTTCGAGTCCCGGTACGGTCAAGAATTTTCTCTTCTCCATATCGTCCAGGCCGGCTATGGGGCCCACCCAGCCTCCTATACAATGGGTACCAGGGGCTCTTTCACAGGGGGTAAAGCGGCCGGGGTGTGAAGTTGACCACTCACCTCCAACTAGTGCCGAGATCAAGAAAATGTGGAACTATACATCCACTCCCCCATACGCCTTCATAACGTAGTGCTTTTTTTTATTGCTAGTGGGGTGGGACTAAATTCCTTTTACTGAGGCCACTTCTGGCCTATTGTACCAGCCCCAGATGATAGGTGAGGGTGATTGTGGAGCAATTGGTGGAATGAAGATTGGCAGGGGAAACGGAAGTACTCGGAGAAAACCTGCCCCAGCGCCACTTTGTCCACCACAAATCCCACTTGACCAGACCCCGGGCCGCCGCGGTGGGAAGCCAGCGACTAACCGCTTGAGCTATGGCGCGGCTAACGTAGTGCTTAGTTAAGCAAAGGGACAACTTTATCTTTTATATCCTGTCATTATTACAACGTACTGCTTAAATTTTAAATGTCTCGTTCACAGTAAATATTGAATTATATTACCTTGAATTATGTCTATATTGAATAAATTTGTCATAGTGCTGCGTGAGATTATGGTAACACAGTGAGCCGAGAGAGCACAGCAGGGCCTCGATGCACTTATTGCTATTTCTACTCGAAGTATATCCGCCAATAATAATCTCTGTCGTCAGTTGCCTTCATTTCTATGAAAAAATGGTTATTTAGAAGAGCTTCCTTAAGTCTGAATTTTTAGCCTATTTCCTGTATTTTGAAAAAGATAAAAGTAGGCTCACGATATTACCTTGCTGTCTGTGTTTCTGCACGTGCAACACCCCCTAATAACTTTTGAAAGCTTAAACAGTTCTTTATGAAACTTGGTGTATACCTACCCTCATATAATGTGGAACCTGAGGCCATCTCAACTACATACTTCATAAATTCTTCCCATCAGTAATACCAACACTGCGGCTTATCAAATTTTATTCTTTTATTGACTTCATTACGCATAAATACTAAAGTTCTTTACTACCTGTCCTATCAGATACTCAGATTGTAGTGAAATGAAGGTAAGCGAGTAGTTCTTCCCCGAATTTTTGTCTGAGTATCCCATTATGAGTTAGCGAAGTGAAGCCCACATTATTTTAAGTAAAATTATACATCAATCATAAAACCGGTCAATATATCTAGTATGCATTTCAACGTTAGAAGTAAAGCAACAGAATATCTGCCAGCAATTCTCTTATGCTGCAAACACAAATGCACTGCAGGACAGAAGAGCTCAGGCCTTGACTCACGCTTAGGAACACGTGTGAATGACTCACATAAATCAAAATTGCCCATGAATTTTACAAACAAAATACAAGCTATTTTAACTTCGCCTATTTAATGGAATTTAAATTATTTTGATGTAACAGACGTAAGCTTTATACTGTGATGTAAGATTTGAGGTTTTCACGGTGGTGACTATGAAGAAAATCGTCTCCTGGGATGTGGCGCCGTGTAGATATTGTGTTAACCGATGTTTCGGACGAACTTATTGCCTCCATCTTCAGGGTAGACGCTGGTTTCTCGCTCGCAGATTTTCGTTTTTCTTATACCCTAAAGGTGGAGGCGATAAGTTCCTTCGAAACATCGGTTAACACAATATCTACACGGCGCCACATCCCAGAAGACTCCTTTCTTCTTTATCCTATGATGGTCTCCATTTTGGGAACGAAGCATTAAAATGTGAAGATACATGGCAGTTACACGTAATGTGGTATCTAAGAAGAGAGTCTACACTCGACATAAACTGCCGAAATATTCCATTGTTTACTTAATAATAAATTTGCACAAAATAGACAATACTTTACTTCTTTCATATAAATTATTACTGACATCCATCAGACTCATAAGTTATTGAAAATTACATTTTTACAAAAAGCCATAAATAAGATTAGGTCACTCATCTACATTATGCGGAAAGAGAAGTGCCTGAGGAGGAGCAGAGCGCGGCCAACACGTGGACAAAGTCTCATCGGCAGCTTTTGATGGCTACAGACATTTGTCTCTGTCGACGTCAGTACCCAGACGTGCCGTATTCCTTCTTGGATATTTCTGTTCCTATCAATTATTTCTTCATGTCATTTCCTGTCAGTTACTATCTGTGATCCCATCTAAGTCGCGATCCTCACTCGTACTCATTTATCACCCCTTTGAGATGTAACAGCTGGTCACCCCTGCACAAGGTTTACATTCTACATTCTCCTACAAGACGATGACTCCGATCACACGCGACAGTTTCCCTACAAACTCAGAACTCCCTCACAGGAACTAACAAAAATTACCGAACACGTAAATGTGGTCGGCTTCTCTATTCGAAAGCAAAGCTGACAAAGTACTCCACTATGTTTGGTGTTACAAAATAAATAAATAAATAGGCGAAAGCATTTACTCCGTGCCCAACCCCATCACAATCGTATACAGACCGAAATTACATGGAGGTGAATATCAGCTTCATGCTTAGTCCACATTAGCCCCGGGAACAAGGCTTGTAGGCACAGCTACGTTGTGGGCAGGGTGAGCCTCGCATCAATTTTGGACTGGTAGTGAAAATAAAAGTCTCAGAGTCCTGGACAAGGGATGGACACAGGTCATCCACCCAATAGCTAGCAGTTAGTGATTGATCATACATGTATGACTAAATTAGTCACTGCAGTACAGTATATCATGGAATTTCTACTTTGATATTCTCATTAGATCTGCACTGCATTTATCTTTCATTAGGAACTGGCTTAGAGCACATTGGGGGGACAGTTACGGCCTCACGGGGACTGAATAAAGGTTAAAAATATACTGTCAAAATAGCCAGCCTCAGAATTCAAACCAGGGACTTCGAATATAAAGTAGACATCTCACATACTGAGATAACTCACTCTACAACGCATCAGTTTGAGAATCTGAATTAGAAACAATTATGCTAATTAGCCTACCTTGTAGAATTTTATTAATTTAAGCAAAAGAACAAAACATAAACAGAGGACGCCTCAAAAATAAGCAGTGCTGAATAATAATAAAAGAGAATAAGGAATGGGGGGCCGGGGGGGGAGAGCGAGAGAGGCGGAACAAGATACAAGCGAACCATTAATAATGTTGCCAAAATGTTTGAGAGTACAGTGGCTGTTGAAAATAAAACGGAAAAAGAATGACGTCATAGGGCAAGTTGAGACATGGCGGTGTCATGTGTTGTCGGTGGACCGCCTTCTTGGGCGCTCTTATTTATTGCTGATGCCAAGTTTGGTGAAATGATATAAGTCCAGTCAAGCGAACTTGTTTATGAATGACCGTGTTTACATCGAGCCTAGTCTCACTAATACGATATCAGCAGCACTGCTATTATACGTTAAATATTCACATGTGAAACAACCAATAAATCAGAGTTTCCAATATACTTGACATAACTGTCAAATTGTCAACATTTTTAAAAGTATTTCCTTACTTTATATGTTTCCCCCTTTCCACTTCAAACTGGGTATACTATGGGTTCGTAGCATGACATCTGACAGCCATTGCATGGTGAAATATAGTTCAGCTTATAGAAAAATGAACACTAAATATGGCTTGTAAAGATTAAGTATGCTGTGGTTTTCTTTTTGTATTGTATCTCCGTTGTGTAATATGATTGGCTGCTGGGTATACAGGGCGGAGCTAATTAAATAAACAGTGTCCCTCAGTTTCAGGATGCTACAGATAGAGTACCAGACAAAAGCAGAGGGGTCAGTTGATACTGCTTCTTTCGTAAGCGATGCTTTGCCAACTGAGTAGGTTATATAGCATCACACTGTACGACAATTGTGAATACTGAGTTAGGAAACGCTTAAAGAAGAGGTTATGGAATATTTGGGATACAATACCAGAATTTGAGGAGGCCCATAGGGTTGTGAGATGTTGAGGTTCCCACATTTTGTAGACAATAGGATCATAGATGGCTGCAAAGTGAGGTAGCGTAGTTTGTTGAGGCACTATGCTACAAGCCGGAAGGTCGCGGGTCAAGTCCCGATGACATCATCGGATTTTTTCAATTGACATAATCCTTCCAGCCGCACTATGGCCCTGGGGTCGACTCAGCCTCTAACAGAAATGAGTACCAAGAATATTCTTGGGGGTAAAGGGCGACCGGAGCGTAGGGCTGACAACCTTGCCGCCATCTATAAGCCGATTGTCTAGAAAATGTGGGAACCTCAACATCTAACAACCCTATGGGCCTCCACGGTCTGTTATAGGGATACCTTTACTTTACTTTTTTTACCAGAATTTGTTTGGACAAACTGAAATATTTTATTTGGATGTATTCATAGTTCAGAGCAAGTTTAAATGAATTCACGCGTTTATGTTAAACTGTGTACGTATTTCAGGCATCTGTTTTTCGGAAGAGTGATAACACGGGGCCATACTGATTTCACCATATTTATATTACCAGTTTTACTGTACTATACATGTGACTAGGATGGTGAAGCAAGAAACGTATACTGAGTCCAGATGGGAGGAGCCTGCTAGCTTGAAGATTGAACCCGTGAT
>NW_019742548.1:1310011-1322883 GCF_002891405.2 Cryptotermes secundus | reverse complement strand
TTTTTGGAAAGAATCCGAGTTGAAGAAAAATAAATATAAATTTAAATTATTTTAAAATATTTTTGTCACGAATACTCGTAGGTGATCAGCAAAAATCGCCTTAAACTATCCAGACGTAATTTTGTAGAAATTCAAATTCCGCTCCCCCAAAAAAGCCCTGCAGCGTTCATGCACACGTCTCACGTTCCTATCAGTTAGTGTTCATTCCCATTAACTATCATACAATTGTGTGCAGGGCCCATCCGGCGCCAAGTGGAAGCCAGTAAGATTCACAGAATTACTGCGTTTTTGGACTTTTTCCCTCGTCCGGAATTCTTGCTAACAAAGGATCCGACGTTTCGCAAACTGGATCTGTTTCCGTCTTCAGGTGAGAAAGGAAGACACTTACTCAGTTGGGCCCCTTAGAAAGAGCTAATCTCAATCAGTGGACTGAGTAGGTGCCTTCGTTTCTCACCTGAAGACGGAAATAGATCCAGTTTCCGAAACGTCGTATCCTCTATTACCTAGAATTCCAGACGATAGAAAAAGTCCAAAACCCAGTGATTTTGTGTGTCATCCACCATCGTCAGAACCTTTTAGAATCTATCTGTAAGATTTAGTTTTAAAAGTCATAAAATAAGCCTTAAATCGAATCTCTTCGGCGCGTCTGTGGACGTCCTTGTTCTCTTCTCTCTTTTGTGGTGATATTCAAAGAATGTCTTCCTATACCATCGTACCTCGTACTAATGTCCGCCACGCGCAGTTTCTTCCGTATATGTGGGGCATACTTGTGAGTGCCTGGTCCGCTGCAGTGTTTCCCCGTCTCGGTGTTCGATGAAACCTTTTGACCTCTAAAACGCTGACGGGTCCCCATACCAAAACTACATTCCATGTATGTATATAAAAAGAGTTCTTTATGGTATGCATAAACAGAAACCCAAAGGGGATCCAAATTTGCTAAATACTGACCGTGTTGTATCTGGTTTGTTCTTCGGCGCTGTAGGTATCTGGACTGTATGACGTCAATTGGAAATGATTTGGGAGGACACAATTGTGGCCCAATTGATGTACTCGTACTAATCCCGTATTTGCAAGCAGGGACTGGGTAAAACTATGAAAGCCCATGCCCATCAGAACCTCTGGCGCATACCAGTCTAGAGCAGTACAGGTACTCGTGANGTTCGGTCTCTAAAAGTTTCATGATCAATTAGTTAACCATCAGCCTTTAATTATAGTACATTTTGAAGGGTAACATTTATTTAAGGTAACTTCTCGCTATTCCAGTCTAGAAAACCGAGATTAACGGCCGTGGGAATCCGTTGAGCTGACCACGAGACACCCTCTATCCGCTAAAGTTGGCACTAACATCGCCGACAAGCGGCGGTCGCTCGGTCGGTATAATTCGCTTGCGGGCTAAAACCACGGAGTTTGGTAGTAGGCCCAGCTTCCGAAACTTTGTTTGTAATACGAACAATAAACAACTGAAAGTAGATATCACGTATTTAAAATTATAGGTCATGTCAGTTACTTTAAGAGACCGCTGTGATAACCCATTGGCTTACATAGATGTTGAATCGCTGGCTATACACGGACTGGTATCCTCTGCGCAATAATAAATGGACGGTAACATGTAGCAAGATCAGCTTCACACTCTAGCACTTTTGAGAAGTCAAGATCTCTGCTCAGAGCAAATACAATTTAACGTCGTCACCTTTGGAGCGTCTACAAGAATAAAAATGTAAAACCATCCCTGTAACAGGCCGTAGAGGCCCATATGGTTGTGAGACGTTGAGGCTCCCACATTTTCTAGACAATCGGCTCACAGATGGCGGTGAGGTTGTCAGCCTCACGCGCCGGCCGTCGTTACCCCACGAAGATTAATGCTACTCATTTCTGTCAGAGGCTGAATCGACCCCAGGGCCATAGTGCGGGTGGAAGGATTAGGTCAATTGAAAAACCCAATGACCTCATCGAGAAATGAACCCGTGACCTTTCGGCTTGTAGCATAGTGCTTCAACAAACTTCGCTACCGCGTGCCCCCGTCTACAAGCGTAAATAAATCATAAGTCATTCAAAACGTTGGGAAAAGTTAGTAGTAATTCTGAGGAACATGTGCGGCAAAAAGAGTGAGCCGGTTGGCTAAATGAGTCATGTAGAATAAAGGGGCCACTCTTTCTTCGCAGTTTTATAGTGAATTTTGAATAAAAAAGACACACGATGAATGAAAGTGTTTCTTGTGTCACGCGTTGAATCGTGAGAGGTGACTGCAGTGTCAGGGACACGTCCAATAGCCCTTCACAAACTGGACATTAACCGTGAAGACAGCCAAACTTGGAGGCCTTACCCAGACTGTCGGCTGTTTATCAGTATCCACATGCCTGATGGTTTCTCTTTATTTATCTGTGTTAGACAACTCGAAGCATTTCCAATGTCACAGTTTCCATACAGATTCATAGTTCAGTATGTGAGACCGCACAGTTTTAACCCTTTCCATGATATTAACTTAATAATAGCTACTTCCGTCTCTAAAATCTTTCAAGTTTTTCTAAAATTGCGTTTCCGTTATCTAAGCTATATTTGATATATCTACTTCCAGTTCCACTTATCCGTGGCAATTTAGATAAACATTTCAATCGCCACGCGGCGTCATTATACAGAAAGAGATGACAGGGGATGAACATTTCTTCCGAAATTGTTAAACATCAAAGTTCTTATAGGAATATCATTGTAACATGTACATGTCAGCGGCCTCCGTAGTCTAGGGGTAACGTTCCCACCTCGTGACTCAAGGTACGCGGGTTCAAACCCGGCGGAGGTCGTCGAATTTTGAAGGGCGGAAAAATTCAGGGAACAAATCCTCCGGGAGGGACTTTAAGCCGTGGGTCCCGTGTCGTAGCTTTACGGCACGTAAAAGAACCTCATGTCTCCAAAGGAGGCCACTGAGCAAAATTACGGACGTTTCCCGCCCAACAGTAGTCTCTAACTCCTCAGGTAGATGGGGGAAGCATTAAAGATACCGCTAAGCTAGTAGAGGCCGATCTCGCTGGCTGGGCGGGACTGATGGTAAGCACCAGTACCGGTAGGATATAGAGACTGGTAGAATATCATAGAGGGAAGCATAATGGACCAAGACAGATCAAAGTGCATGAGGAAACCCACCCTCTCCAATAACTAACATGTACATGTAGCTAGGTAACACCTAGGTAAACAAATTCCCGTAAAGAAAAATTCTTAGACAATAGGAAAGGGCTTTCCATTGCTAGGCAACGAGCAGTAAACAAGTTTCTTCAACAACAGAGGCCGTGATTTCTATGTGGTCCGTGCCGAGCCTATATAACAAGCAGTGAAGACTGTTCGAGAGGATTCGTGAGGAAGACGTCGTTGAAGGCAGTTCAGCAGTTGATGTGTTAACCTTGAGACTGTTATAATTGTTTCTGTACCATAGATACAGCAAGCGTGGAAGTGTAATAACGAACTGTACTTACGACGTGTGAAATTATCCAATAAACATATTTATCAAATGCGGAACCCATTGTTTACTGTCGCGTTACCAGGACACACGTGACATTATATCAGAAATTGGTCAGTTTCACAGGAAAATTTGACAGAGACCTACAGGACGTTTATATACGTGGCTCTATAGTTGGAAGTTTTCGATACTGAAATTCGTCTCAAAACATATATGATACATGAAAACACAATTAATTATTTTTTTTAAATAACCTCAACATCTAAACGATTATTAGGGGTGAAGGTTTTACTCCATAGAATTTAAATCACAATATGCAAACCCGGTTTTTAAACATTCCATTTAGGAATCCACCGTTATGTATGTATCCTCAAATTATTCAGTCTTGTTAGAACAACTGCAAGGTCACATGGAAAATAATGATTGATTCTTAGGTTAGGTCTATCGTTAAGTCAGTTTAAAATGTCAAATTAACTCCAAGATGGACTTGAATAGTGAACGCTAAGGCTATGATCATTAAATGCTTTAAGGTTTCCTCCCAGCGTTTCCCTGGAATAGCTGATGGAGCGATCAAGATTTGAGCCAGGACCATCTGAATACAAGTACAGAGCATTATCATTACATCTCACCGCTCGACAGCCAAATCGTTACAGGCTGAGGCAGCTGAGGTGAGGTTCCTATTGGCTGTTGCAGTTCCTGTGAGAGCCGATCATGTCAGAAAACAAACAATCAGAGAAGAAGTGAATATTACTAACATTCTAGACAAAGACAACTGAACGTCAGATGAACTGGTGTCACACTTCGAGAAAATGGACCAAAGCAGATATGAAAGATTTTACCAGTATAAACCGAAATGTGGAAGAAGAAAATTAGAGCACACTGAAGACAAAAAAATCAATTCTGATTTGAAGCNTATGAGGTTCTTTTACATGCCGTAAAGCTACGACACGGGACCCACGGCTTAAAGTCCCTCCCGGAGGACTTGTTCCCTGAATTTTTCCGCCCTTAAAAATTCGACGACCTCCGCCGGGTTTGAACCCGCGTACCACGAGTCATGAGGTGGGAACGTTACCTCTAGACTACGGAGGCCGCTTGGCACAGTGTAAGAAAAATACGGATCCCTGTCGGGGATGGTGGCAAAGAGATCTGTTACGTATGATGATATGGGGACTTCGGGCTGCTAAATTTTGTGGCCAGTTTCGGCGATGAATTTAAGCAACTGGTGTAATGACTCCTGGGAACGTTTTCACGGGATTCGAACCGGACACCACTCGAACACGAATTCAGGCTCGTACCGCTGCGCCAGCTGCTCGTTGTTACTCGCACTCCGAACACAATACAGTTTGGTTCTAGAGGTTGGCAACCAGTTGCATGTGTGAGAAGCACATCTCTGTTATCAAGTCACGTGCGTCCCTTATCTAAAGCTTTATGAATGACATCTCCCGTCGCAGATACACCTTAGCACGGCACGGGATTAGTTCCTCTTGCAATTGCGAGCATACCGCGCTCCTAAGGCTGCACGAAAGTGAGCCGGGACTATTTTATACAGGGCTGTGGCGGTAATGCCTCTGGCTTGCATTCCAGAAGTGACCGGTTTGAATCTCGGCAAGGACACCAGCTATGTGACTGAATGTTTTCGTGGTGTTGAATGCTCGAATAGTGCCTCAGATGGGTCACGACCGCTTCCTTCGCAATCTTACCAATTCATTAAGTATTAATCGTTCTAATGTTCAAGCTATATAGTTTGAGCTACTGACAACACCGTTAATTAAACCATATATATAAACGGTAAAAAGGTAAAGTTGTTCCCTGTGCTTAACTAATTGGGCACTACACCATGAAGGCATGTATGAGGGAATGGATGTATAGATCCACATTTCCTTGACCTCGGCACTAGTTGGAGAGGTCAGCTTCACGACCCTGCCGCTTTACCCCCGGGAAAGAGTACCTGGTAGCCATTGGATAGAAAGATGCGTGGGCCGCAGAGCCAGTCTGGACGACGTGGAGAAAATTGTTCACCCTATCGGGACTCGAACTCCAACCCCTCGGACATCCAGCCCGTAGCTACAGGCTATACAAACTACGCTATCCCGAAATAATAAAAATCAGTAAATTATATCCGATGAATTTCTGGCTGAATAATCACAAGAATTTACCGAATTCATTTTCAAAATTTCACCTTGAATCTCGTCCCTGCTGCAGTTGTTCAGAGGCAGTGAAACGTTGAAACATTCTGCCAGCCATTTACACAGAACTGTCGGCAAATGCATTAGTGCGCCTGCAGACATTTTGCTGGATGACTCCAGGACGTTCTGAAAGCGAGGGCGCATGCGCATTGTGAAGTGAAACGGATGCGGAGGGCACCAGGGGTGACTCGTCATAATGTACTACCGTAGCGCTGAGAAAAACCACGAGAACACTGAGGACAATAATCGCCTGAGAAGGCACACTCAGCCTGGGAACTCGGGCCTGCAGGTCAGAACCTTGCCGCCTGAATTAGCTCGCTCGGCCATTGCGGCAACTTCCCTGCCAGGAATTTGTCTCCTTGAGCTGTCTATACGTGACCTCTTCCCCAGAGCTCTGTTTGAAGTTACTGAGAAAAATCAAGACAGATTTGGGAGTTGCATGGCCTCGGGACTTCCGCAGCAGTACCGCTAACCGTGAGAGGGCAGTGTTCCTTTTTGCCAGTCATGTTGTTTGCTTTTTGTTCGTGCAACATAGTAGAAGAACGGGCTGCCTCTATAAACCTTTGCTAACAGAATGACTGTTTAATGAACTTCATATCGAGACTGTCTTGTTGCTGCAACCCTTTCCTCTAAATAGTAACTCAATCGCTTGACACAGAATTCTAAAATGTCCGGTGTTTTTACAGTACAGAAGGTTTCCATTACGTGTAGGTCTACAAGAAGCCTACTCTAGCGAAATATGATGCGATATGGACTCAAGGGGGCCATGCAGTAGCATAGTTGGTTGAGGCAGTATGCTGCAGGCCGATGAGATCATTGGATTTTTCAATTTACCTAATCCTTCGAACCGCACTATGGCCCTGGGGTTGACTCAGCCTCTAACAGAAACGAGAACCAACAATCTTACTGTGGGGTAAAGGGCTGCCGGTGCATAAGGTTGACGACCTCGCTACCATCTGTGAGCCGATTGTCTTGAAAATGTGGGAGCTTTGGCGTCTCACAATCCTATGGGCCTCCATGGCCTGTTACAGGGATAGTTTTGCCTTTACCTATTTCGACCCCGGAGCACTGCACATCTCTTTGGTATAGAAAGCAATACAGTTCAAATTGTATCTACAAACGTTACGGTTTAGTGGAGTCGGCTGAACTTGTCGCGACCCCAAAATGTAAGTAAATAGATACAGTACGTTATGTTTTGTATTTTCTTTTTATTGCTAGTGGGGTGGGACTAAGTCCCCTGTACTGCGGCCACTTCTGGTTATGTTTTGTAAAATTATATTAGAAAAATTACTTCTGCGCAGAGGAAACACAAATAGCTGTTTCAGCAACATTCTTCTGTGCAGGACAATAGCTAGGAGGAAAACTTGCGCGTTTAAGGCGTCTTTGCAACGTCCCTGTCCATACTTGGCTATTGTTTCCGTAGGACGGTCGTCGACTCCGACATTTGGAAGAGTATGACATTTCAGGTCTTGAGGAAAGTCAGTACGAAGATCACCGTATTTTGCGATGTGACGACAAGTACAATACTTTGGTAGATTATTATTATTATTATTATTATTATTATTATTATTAGAGGGGGTGGGTTTCCCCTTGCACTTAGACCAGTTATTGGTCCATTGTGCGTCCCCCTTTAATTTCTACTGTCGCCATACCCTACCGGTACTGGTGCGTGCTATCAGCCCCGTTCAGCCAACGAGGTCGGCCCTCGGTACCTGATATTTCCCCCGTCTACCAGAGGAATTGGAAACTACTTAGGCGGGAAATGTGTTGCCTAATTTTCTCAGAGGTCTCCTAGAGACATGAGGATCTTTTACGTGCCGTAAATCATACTTTGGTAGACAGGTTACAATGTTTTGGAGGGACCTGCCACCTACATCTTCCGCCCTGAAGAGGGAGGAAGCAGGTCTTTTGGATACTTCAGAGCCTATCCAACAAACTGCACGGTGTCAGCCCAGGAAACAGCATTCTATGGAGAACTGCGATGTATACTTAAGCAGACAGAGAACAGCTTGCCCAGGGGGCATTAACACCATTATGTTGCTTTATTTGCTTGAAGAGGGAATGAGGCGGCTAGTTCTTGCAGTTTTAAATTACAGTTCTTTATACGGTCGCTGCTTTAATTTAAAACTCGAAACCTAGGGTTACAGATAACACTACTGATGACATATACGAGTATGAATACAATTTTTCAAAAAGGCTTATTAATTACCATTCTCATAACAAAAATTATTTATTTAACAGAAGCCATTTTTGTCAGAGCGTACCTTGTTATGGTGTTAGCTATTACAGGAAATTGGAGAACTGTTACATCGCCTCATGAAAGTAAACTATCTCACTAAGATAGTGATTTAGAACATTTGAAACTTCCTGATCATAGAACAGAGCTTTCGTACAATTCCGAAACTCCTATGCATTTGATACAGGTATAGAAATGACATGGGATCTTGAAAACACGGAAGTGGCGGGGGGGGGGAACTTGTGACCAACTGAGCGACTGCTAGCTTCTCGAGGATGGTTGTATCCGATGGACTGACTCCATTGCGTACGTATTTAGTGCTATAAATTAGATGATAAATCGTAAAAGGTAAACAAATAAATGTATCCCTGTAACAGGCCGTGAATGCTCATAGAGTTGTGAGACGTCGAGGCTCCCACATTCTCGAGACAATCGGTTCATAGATGGCGGTAAGGTTGTCAGCCTTACGCGCCGGCCGCAGGAAGATTTCTGATACTCATTTCTGTTAGAGGCTGAGTTAGCCCCAGGGCCATAGTGAGGCTGGAAGGATTAAGTAAACTGAAAAAAAAAACAATGACCTCATCGGGACCCGAAACCGCGACCTTTCGACTTGTAGCATAGTTTCTCAACCAACTATGCTACCGAGCGCATACTACACATAATTTACAGCCAACTATATGGGCCTAATAGTGATTACATAACGCAAATCTTTCCTCAGTAATTTTTCAAAATGAATTCTATGCACAGGCAAAAGTAGATATCGTGGGTTTCTCTCATTTTGGAAAACACAGCAGAACTGATTTGCGAACAAACGTTTCACCTGAAAGCAAAATGTGACTCTTTTTTGATAATGGCGGATTACAAAGTGTTACGTTGCTGAGAAACAGTAAGTTGATTTTTAGTATTTCACGTCATTTTATTTTACGAATGGATTGACTCCCTAACCACGCTGGCTACAGCAGACGGTTACAATATTCAAATGTCGGTTCTCTGCCCGCAAGTGTTGCAATACAAACCGTCCGGGGTTCACAAAACGGAAAGCCTCGTTGCTAAAATATTCAGACACGTAAAATAACGCATTTATCGTTTCTTCAGATGAAAGCCGAGTATTTTAAAATATTTAACCTTTAACTGACTGACAAATTTTATCTGGTAACAAGACTCTGTGAAGGTTTAAAACAGTCAATATCAGAACCCGCTTCTAAACACGGTACTGACTGCATTCACTCGTCATTATAATATAATAATCAGTAAGATCCATTTTAATATTATTCCGCTTAAACGGCGTTTACCATCAAAATTCACCATTTCTTATTCGAACTATACGGCCAGTCCCTTGTAACCTCTGTATTTTTCGATCTGCTGCAGAAATTAGCCAGTCACTCGTTATGCAACACCTTCCAGCCCGTACTCACTTCATCTTAGCTCCAGACCTTTCTAAATATAAGCCATTCTTTGTTACGTAATGAAATGTTCTAGGGCGATCAGCCGCGTCGATCCTGAACAAAAACCCGTTTCGGGATTACTAGGTTCCTGGACTTTGTTCATCGTCTGGTATTTTAAAGAATACGTTTCGGAAACTGGACGTTACGCCGTCCTCAGGCGTGGAGGTGGGGGACACCTACTCTGTTTGGTACGTCAGAGCTATCACTGAGCCAGTGATTGAGGTTGTCTTTTTTTTTATTTTTTTTATTTTTAAATTCTCTTAGTGGGGGGTGGAGTCCAACTGGATCCACTCGGCTCGGCGGCCACTGATTGTCCTATTGTAGGCTGCCCCGGGTGATTATGATGATGGGGAATTTGGTGGAATGAAGACTGGCAGGGGAAACCGAAGTACTCGGAGAAAACCTGCCCCAGAGCCACTTTGTCCACCACAAATCCCACTTGACCAGACCCGGGATCGAACCCGGGCCGCGGCGGTGGGAAGCCAGCGGAGGTTAGTACTTTCTGTGACCTAAATGAGTTGCTGTCCCGCACTCCCCAAGCTGAGGACGGAAACCGATCCAGTTTCCAAAACGTTGTGTTCTTCACGATGTCGGACAAAGTACAAAGTTCAAAAACTAAGTAATCCCTAGGGCTATCATCGGTAGAACTCTTTAGAGTAAAAAAAATCCGATGGATACAACCAGTTCCTGATGATGGACACAGAAACGTTTTTTTTTTCAAACGTCAGAAATTTATTCCGCATGTCTTGACTGGCCGCCTAAGAAGGCCCTACTGGATTGTGTCACCTATAAGACTTCTTACTTTGCGCAGTGTTTGTCGCATCTGACCTGCGGTAGCTTATGCGAAGAGACTGCTGTACTTTCTGTTTTCGTGGGTAACATTTCATTTATATTTATGATTTGAGTGTTTTATGTCATTGTATCACTTTGACGTGTACTTAAAAGCGGGTTTTGGTAATCCTGTTGCTCGTTAAGTTACATGACTTGCGAGCACACTACGGGTGGCGATAAGATCAGTCCGGCTTCCGGTTGTATTGTAATATTCGCAATAATACGACCTTCATTTATTTAATATTTTTAATAAAATATACAGAAGAAATATTGTGTTTCCAAATTTTGAACACCTACATACTGTCACGTGTCCGGGTTCCGTGACAAATAATTGTGGATTCCGGATCAGACGAAGCTGTTTTATTGGACAACTCCTTTACAATTGCAGTCACTACAGTCACTCCGAATTCACGTCTTCCAGACGATGTGACCTGAGTTGTCCATCGTCACTGATCTGACCTCTGATCTGGTCTTCTGTCCTGTCTTATCTCCGCTCCGGTCTTCTCTGATCTCTCTTCTCACTTCTCTCTGTACTGTTCACGAACACACTCGGTTTCATAACTGCTTGTCGTACCGACTAGGGGACACCATCTGCAAGGGTTCCTATTTCACAGTCTCCAGCATATTGGGCCTGGAGCGGTTCGGTAGCCGTTGCCTAGGAAAGTGCTACGCGAAGCTGGGCTCAGCAGGTGGGGGATCAGGCTTTCAGGCGTCACGTCACAATACAATATTTAATTTACAGTGCTTACAATTGGGTGTCACAAAGTCGAGTGGAGCCCACTTGAAATTGAATTTGATGGGTATTTTAACATCTTAAATATATCCATCAGAACTCAAAGTACCCAATCGAAAACTAATTATCAATAATGCGATGCTCATCTATTTTCATATATCTGTAAAATATGTTCACTTCTTATAAGATTTGAGGTTTTCACGGCATTCTTTATGTTCACTTATTGCGAAGAATTGAAAGGTATATGCAATTTCTGAACTAAATAATTACTGCAAAGCGTTATCCACCCATTCTGTCCACCTCTGTCTCAATGGAAGAACTGTTTTTATTGTAACGTGAGTGGTCAGAGAGTTGCTAGATACGAACCAGTAAACACATGCAATACACGCTCGCAACAGTCGAACGAGGTTACGTAACCTGCTTCTATGCAACGGCTCAGTAAACAGACTTCCGCGCAGGCGCAGTGACGTTACACTGCAATAGTACTATCATGTGACCTGTTTTCTGTGTTGTCAATGCGGCGCCTATGTAACGAATATCTATTGAAGGTCAAGTCAGAGACCGTTGCTATGCAATCGCTCGGTAAACACGTTCCAAAAATATAGGATGTTTTCTGTGTGGTCAGTTCGGAGGCTATATAACGACAGTTACAGACAGAAAAGATGGCAAGAGTCAGTTTAGCTCGTGTGGAGGCGGTGTCGAATACGTCCACCGTGACCCTGCGTGTCGTAGGAGGCGAGGAAAAGGGAAGTCTCAAATGTGAGACAGTAAAATATGGTCGCGAGTCCCAAGGGACTCGAATCCGAGAAAGACTGCGCTGGTAAAGACCAGCAGCATATAGAAAACACAGACCTGCCCTCTTGTTAGAGAGAGTGTCCCACAAAAACAAGACCGTAGCTGTTAAACAGTAATAAACATCTGGTCATTAGTCCCACATAGGGCTCGACACCAAGACCTGCTGACTGACTGACTGACCGTCAGTCGCAATGCGACTTTGTCTTTGACTTTAGTCAAGTCAGAGTATGTGGAGAGTCAAGGAGAGATCGAAGCATTTGAGAGACTATTGCTGAGTGCTTATAAGAGAAGTAAGTGACTTCAGCGTAGTAATTCAGGCGTAAGCTAGCGGAGCAAATTGGAACCAGAAGCACAGAAGAGTGCAAGGGTTCAGCCTGTGAAGCTCTGACCTATGATTTGAAGACTTTTTGCGTGCGGTAGTACAGTGAAATTGGGAGTGTGTTCCAGTGAGATTATTATAGTTTCTGTTTTGAGATCCGTTGCCAGGAGACGACTAGTGAAGACTGGGAATCCTAGTGCGTGTGCAACGGTGAAATAGAAAGTTTGTAAATGAGCAATAGCGCTGTATTTCCTGTAACTTAAGTGTGATTAAGAGAGGTTGTATCCAAAGTGGCAATAAATCCAATCATCTGAACTAGAACGCGTCATTTTCGTCACGCGTACCACCCTACACGTGATTTTCAATAGCCTATAATATTTTATATAGTTCTGCCACAAATAATGCTGGAAATTAATTAATGCACTACAGACGCTGAAGAATTCTAGTTGATTGCAGAGATTCCTAGTAACAGTTACAAATGTGAATGTCTTGGCACTAGAGCCCATTATGATCATTTGCTTTCTTGGCCTTACTTTAACATCCGCACTAGATGGATGTGAGTGGTTAAGGTCATCCCCCGACCGCTTTCACCCCGCGATTGGGTGGGCCTCACAGCCGGTCTGGGTGTGGTTGGTGGAGTGAGAGACTTCCGTCCCGTCGGGAATCGCACGCCACTTCTCCGGTCGTCCATCCCACAATGTAGCTACTGACAGTTAGATTCAATTCATCTTGTTTTCTTCGTGTAGAGACATTTCCATTACGACTGCACGCGGCACGTGCATAGCTCAGGTACCACCAAAACATGCCACTTGTCAGACTATTCATGCCATCTGACCACGCGGTTGCCTTCCTCAGCGTCACCCAGGTAAAGCAACTATA
>NW_019742548.1:1243690-1309922 GCF_002891405.2 Cryptotermes secundus | reverse complement strand
CCCCCCCCAATTGGTATTTTCTTCTTCCTACAACATAATTCGTATTCCTTCTTCTTTCTTCTCTTGTCTGTACACCTTTTTCCATCATCTTCCAGGTCGCTATTATTACCGCTTGTGACGTGGGAACACTCAAATCATGTCCGTCATTTTTTCTCCTTGACACTACAGCCCCAGTGGGCCTAGGCCTACCTCCATGAACTTCTTCGTTCACTTCGGTTTTCCTAGATCTTACACATTCGGTAGGACTCCTTGGGCGGGTAGTCAGCTCGTCGCAAGGCCTCTACCTGTACACAAACACAGTAAAACGCACACACAAACTAAACATCCATGCCCTGAGTGGGATTCGAACCCACGATCCCGGTTCCAAGAGAACGAAGACAGTACATGCCTGTCTGTCATTGAAGACTTCGAAATTCATTACCAGCATTTGCTACATAATTCAGTTGGAGAAGTTCATCTAGGCTGTGTAGGAACAGATTACGAAAACAGCATCAGTCTTTACTTCTGTCAGAGTCTGAAGCTTTGTTATGTTGTGCTGCACAAAGTGAAGCTCCGGTTCAAAGACTGTCTCTTTATGACTTCCAGGTCCCATTTCTCTTCGGATATTCGTGCCTCTGTGTATGTGTATGCACTCTTTCCATAATCGTGCGTCATGATCACTGAATTATATTTACACCTGGTGCTCGACATTCGAAAGATGTACTTCTGAACATCTCTGTACATAAACAGCACACAATACAACGCAATATGATACAGTGTTATATTGTATTACCGGTTAACTTGTCTTTCTTCATAACCTTCGCTATTCAGCTTCTGCTAATTACAATAGTCTTAACACATTTTGACTTAAGAACGTCTTGACGTACGAGGGCGTCTTTGGAACAGCGCTGTCAATAGCACTGTCTGTATGCCGTCAAGTTGACTGCTAGTAAGTAAAGGTATCCCTGTAACAGGCCATGGAGGTCCATAGGGTTGTGAGATGCTGAGGTTACCACATTTTCTACACAGTCGGCTCATAGATGGAGACAAGGTTGTCAGCCTCACGCGCTGGCCGCCCTTTACCCCATGAATATTCTTGTTATTCATTTCTGTTAGAGGCTGAGTCGACCCCAGGGCCATAGTGTTCAGCACCTGCTCACGCTGGCTCCTCGCTCGCGGATTTCCTTTTTTCTTCTACTCTGAAGTTGGAGGCGATACGTTCCTCCGAAACATCGGTTAACACAATATCTACACGGCGCCAGATCCCAGAAAACGGCTTTCTTCATAGTCACCGCCGTGAAATCCTCAAATTTTACAACTATAATTTATTTTGCTTTTATTTAATGATGTGCTTGTCTTTCAAAATACACGTATATGGTACTTGTTGATCATGGTGTCTGGGTTCATTACTTGTGCAACGATGACGCTGTTACTGATGAATTTATTCAGATTAAACGTGATTCGGGATTACTATATTCTGTGACTTGGGACGGATTTTTGTGTAACTGGTAGTGACCAATTTACAGGAATACAAACCTATAATTTACCTAAAGGTACAGAGGAAAACCAAGGAAAACTTCACGTAACTTGAACGAGAATCGAATTGAGTACCTCACATACAGAAGCCAGAATTGGGCGATTTGAGTTTCTCGCAGGAGCAGTTCTATCTTCTGAGACATATCGCCGCAAACTCTGCTTGTCACCTGCTTCATGCAGATTTAGTTTAGCTTATTATTCGATCCTGAAGATGGAAGCGACGTGACCTTCCGAATCATCTCTTTAATTTTCATCGGACTACAGGGGATTATGTCTCAGAAGAGAGAACCCTTCACAAGTCAGAGCTGTTACCATTTTGGATAGGAGTAGCAGGCTAGTTGGCGTATATTGACATCAGGGGATGATCAGGTTTCGGCGAAATCGAAACCAGCGAAAGGATGTAGTCGTGGTGCGCTTCAATTTATAGTCTCGGCAGGACCGAGGACCGTCACAGAAGGATACTCAGGACACTTCGTGTCCCAGCCAAGATTCAGTCATCTTATGAACTGTTACTGCTACCGTGGTTACTCGTTCAATCCGTCTCGGTGCTCACGGTGATGGTTGTAACAACAGTGGCTTGTATTTACACTGGAACTGGCCTTGAAACTATCCCAGGCTTTGGCCTAAAAATGGACCAATTCTCTGAAGTTTTGACTGCCGAAAGGAAGAGACAATGAAGATTATTCTTTTCTGGAGTGTAACACCATATCGTCCGGTATGTGTAAACCGATGCTTCTCAGGAATGTATTGTCTCCTTCTTCAGGACAGTCTACCCTGATGGAGGCAGCGTGTTCCTCTGAAACTCCGGTGAACGCCTGCCAGACCACATGCAATATAACCGGGATGATAGCAATTTTCATTTCCTCTTCCATCCCACAATCAAAGTTCGGAGGATTGAACCAAGCTCCACGTACTCGCCGCGGTGAGTACCTCAGGCCTCAGGAAAGAGATAACAGTTATTGCCCCAGTAGACAGTACTGAGTTGCTGTCTGGCCAACATGCATTGCTCTACATTTAGTACAGATTAGTTTTCCGTTTGGGTCTCGATGTAACGGCCAAGCATTACTGTTGTTTCATTGCTCTTGAATGATTTCCATGCCTCTTCACTTAGAATGTAGGGCACAGCGTAGGGAAAACTTGTAAATATTGTCACATATCTGTGCTGTTAATGTGAAACAAAAAACGAGGATATGTTAGTTTATACATGTAAGTATTTCTAAAACATACAATAATAGTTCCTACGTATAAGACATTGGAAAAATGTATTTGTTCGGGGGCCTTTGAACACTAAACGGTGTTAAGACAGACAGAACTTGTGGAGTATGTTTCATCTCAGACTGTATAGCAAGTGGGGGGACAGCTTACTGAAGATCAAGGCCTCATATGACAATATTGAGAGTTTGGGACATGCAAACAGATGTTGACTGGACGAAATAGGTATTTATGTACTTTGACGTGTATCCGGAGTAAAGTGACTAGTAATTGTGGATTCTAGATTTGTTGACTGGATTTATTTGACGTCACTATTACAGTTACACTCGATTATAGCAGTTCACACACTCAACTCCTTCTGGATAAAGAACCCTCTCTAGTAGCTCTGCGACCCACGCTGAGTCACTGCCGAGTCACTTCTTCCGCGCTGTCGTATTCAGGTTCTTCTGTCAAAGTCAAAGTCACACTGCGACCGACGGTCAGTCAGTCAGTCTTGGTGTCAAGCCCAATCTGACTGACTGCTAAATTGCCGCTGGTCCTCCCCAGCAAAATTATTTTTGGTTCCGAGCCCCACGGGACTCATGACCATATTCTACCGGCAGTCTTGGTGTCGAACCTAATCTGGGGCTTATGACCAGATAGTCCAAGTCCAAGTCACATTGCGACGGACGGTCAGTCAGTCAGTCAGTAAGTCTTGGTGTCGAGCCCCGACCAGATATTTATTACTGTTTGGCATTTACGGTCTTGTTTTTGTGGGGCGCCGTCTCTGACGAGAGGACGGGTCTGCCTTTTGTGTATGCTGCTGGCCCTTGCCAGTGCAGTCTTTCTTGGGTCTGAGTCCCTTGGGACTCGAAACCATATTTTACTGTCTCAGAATTGAGACTTCCCTTTTCGTCGCCTCTTACGACTCGCAGGGTCACGGTGGAGGTATATGACCCCGCCTCCACACGGGGAGGTGACCAGATATTTATTGTTATTCTCTTTCATATCTGCTTGGCGTACCGAATGGAGGACACCGAGTCGAACAATTAATTTCTCCGTTTTCACGAAAACGACCCCTCCGTTGCTGTGAGTACGAACGTTTACCTAGCCGTTGCTCAACAACCGACTGTTCCAGCTGGTCATCACGGTTACGTGTATCAACAAGCCGTTACATATGCAATGGATTCACGTGTCACAGTACTGTATATTCTTTCTGGGCAGATTGTTTTTATGTTTAGTCGATTCGTATAAAGGGGACTGACTAATATTGTTTCCACACGCCACACTAACAGTTCAGGGAGCGGCATGCGGCACCCGAACCACAGATTGGTTACATCTGATGTACAGCGCAGAGAGGTTGAAACGGATGTGGACAGATGTGGGCGTGACGTAATATGAGGCACTGTTCTGGCTTTTGAATGGAGGGACTATTTCAAATCACGAAGAATTTTGGTATTGTCTGTGCTCCGGTCGAGATTCGAACCAGGTGCCTCCAGAATCCAAGTCAGAGAATTACCACTTGCTCGGTATTTGGGTCTGTACATATTACATTGGTAGACTGCCGTTACTTCAGCTGTCACAGTTGAAGTTTCTGACTTGATCCCAATCCAACATTAGTTAGGACTCGTTCGATGGAGGTTACTCAATCTTAAGGTCTCTGCGTAGAGAAGCGTGGACATATAAGTATGCTTCGGTCGGTACTGGAACTCGCGATCCTTGTGCTCTGGAAGAACGTGCCTTATACAGCGCGAACACTACCTCTGGAACGGCACGAGGAAGCGCTAGGGGTCAGAAGTACAGTTGAGGCAATTAAGCGCCCATATACAGTGCGATTGTCTGAGGGCTTCCCGCTGCTCGTTCGGCAGGATTAGGACGCAGCGACTCAGCGACACGCGGACAGCTCGGCAGCAATCACACTGCAGGCTGATACTGTTCGCAACAGCCAGACTGGTACACCTACAGGATCAGCGGTAAAGGGAAGACGAAGGGTGCACTGGAAAGGGGAATTGGAAGATGCCTGATATGAAAGAACACAGATAAACGTTATTTTGAAACGAATTACAGCGGCAATCCAGAGGGATATGCTTCTCCATTTTGAAGAATTAACTTTTCTTCCTCTGTAGTCTTCAGTTTCGGTCCAACGATGAAGTGATGGAGACAGCTGTAGCTTGTACACATCTGGTAGAGCAGCACAGCAGGTCCGCTGTGGCTCTCTCACGCAAGCACAGCACAGGCCTGCTTACGTCACATCGTACTGTATATACCTGAGCTGAGGCAACAGGATACCTCAGCCACTGATATTCATTCTCTCTTATGCCAGTATTTTGAAATGTAACACAGACCATGTTTTTATGGAGTCTACGACTGATGATTCGTTTGTACTTGCCCTCAGGAAAATGTCTGAACAAATGTTTATTTATTGCTAGTGGGGTAGGACTAAGTCCCTTGTACTGCGCCCACTTCTGGCCTATTGTACCAGCTCCAGATGATAGGTGGGGGTGATTGTGGAGCAATTGGTGGAATGAAGATTGGCAGGGGAAACCGAAGTACTCGGAGAAAACCTGCCCCAGCGCTACTTTGTCCACCACAAATCCAACTTGACCAGACCCGGGATCGAGCCCGGGCCGTCGCGGTGGGAAGCCAACGACGAACTGCTTGAGCTATGGCGCGGCCCTCTGGAGAAGTAAGTCAAAAAGTTATGACATAACGTACTGATTAATTCTGTGATCTACACAGGTCACCTGCTATGGTTCCTGTACCGGAAGTGAAGTCCAGGAAACTCAAATTCGCTGGCGGGTTTAGTTATGACGAAGGAGACAAGGAATACATTCAAATTCTGGTGAATAATTATTGCACATGACAGCAAATTAGCTCATAGAATGTAAATTCAGATTGCTAATAAATGATTAAAAAAATTCTGGTGGAGGATTGTTGCTGAAAACGGTGGAAAATTGAGGAGATTGGAGGATAACATTAATACAGATTCACAGGAAGACAGGTTGTGGGGATCGGAGATGGACAGAAGCGGATCGGAACCGCGTTTAGTGCTACGTTCTGCTACTGGCGGCTATGAACTCACGGGATTGCTACTGCGGTATTAGTTGTTCAGTTATAACTACTTAACTAACATTTATTTGTTCCATATCCGAGCCATCTCTTGGTCTCTTCCATCTGAAGATGAAAGGAGCAGGTTTCTCCGAAATTTTTGTATTTGTCTACCAAACTAAGCCACGTTACGCCCCATAAAACCGCAATTTAGTTCTCTACACTGCTGATTTTGACGGAAAAGCGACAAGGCTAAGGAAGGTACTGGTGCACTGNCTGCAAATGCATATTGCAAGTTGGCTCATGCTTTCAGACACGTTAATGCAAGAGCATTCGGTTCGCAGATAATTTCACTTCATTCTTAAATTTTAGTTTTTCGTATGTGTCTTATTCTAGAAACTTTTAATTTAAAGTAATTACATATTTCAGTTATAAAGTACTGAGGGCGCGAGCTTTGCCGGGGAGGGGTAACAAGTTTTAGGTTTTTGGAAAAAGAATAAAAACTGAGAACAGACCGTAAAAGGTTAAATTACATCTGTGCTTAAGTAATTAAGCACCACGTAGGAGGAGTGGACTTATAGCTTCACTTTTCTTAACCCGGGCACTAGATGGAGGAGAGTGGTCAGCTTCACGCACCGACCGCATTGACCCTGAGAAAAGAGCCCTCAGTAACCTTTGGAACGGAAGCAGGGCGAGCCCCAGAGCCGGCCTTGAAGCTGTGGAGAAGAGAAATATTCTTTGCCTCTGCGGGGAATCAAAGTCCGCAGTCCGTCGCAACACCGACTGAGCTATCCTGACTCCAAAGAAATGAAGGATTTGTGCTAAATATTACTAAATGTTTTAAGTTTCAAGCATAATGTTCTTTTATACTGAATATTCTCGGACGATCAGTAAAAATAGTCCTAAACGATTTAACCTCAAAGTGTACAAGCAAATTTTCTGGTAGTCCTCACTGGGAAAGTCTGGCGACGCCCATGACTGAGAATGTTTTACAAACTTAAAGAAGATCAGAAGTGTGGTGCGTCACAGAACACGAGTGGCTGAACAGATGTTTTCAAACACACGTAGAAGCGATGTCGTGTTCGCAGAACCGTGCGAGTTCTAACCTCTGCCTTCACCTGTGAGATAACAGGCATTCCTCTATTTCCGCGGTTAAATGTACTCCTCTGATTTCGAGGCCATATTGCTGGAAGGCCAAAAGTTAGTTGATTAAGAATTAAATGGAAAGTGATTGGTTGATTCTTAGGTTACCTAAAGGAGCTATATCAACCACACAGCCGGTCACAGTAGCTGCGCGGTCTAAGGCATGAACTGTCTTCGCTCGCTTGGACGCTGGGATCGTGGATTCGAATCCCATGTAAGGCATGGATGTTTGGTGTATGTATGTGTTTGTGTTTCCTGTGTTTAGGTAGCTGATTACCCGTCCAAGGAGTCCTACCGTCTGTAAAATGATTACGGAACTGAATAAGCGACCCAGGCCATGAATGGGCTGGAGGAGCGAGCGAAAAATGTATCGAGAGTCCAATGTCGAATTAAAACAAAAAATGATCACATGTTGTGGAATGGAGATGAGGGGAAAAGTGGTCGTGGTCTACTTTTAAAATATTATATGGCATGTGCCTGGAGAGACTGAAAACAACTGTGAACACTTCTACAAGATCAGCCAACCCAGAGTTTGGTCTCAAACAGGATACCTCCGGCATGCAAATCAGATGAGGTACCACCCTGCCACTTCCGTACCGTGGCCCATTGTATCCGGTCCGTTCACAACGAATATGACGACCCGGCTGATGGGCGTCAGAATGAGCAAGGCCTTTCTATTAGAAAGAAAACCTTTATATTTGATAAGATGGGGTTAGAATTTTAATGAACAAATTGAGTCAGTTTGGGTTACTTCCACTGTGTGTATTGTCACGTGTCCGGGATTCCATGACGAATAATAACGAATTCTGGAGGGGATGATTGGATTTATTGGCACTTCTATTACAGTTACAACCAATTATATAACAGCTCACAATCAGTCGCTGCCTAAGACTCGCTCCATTCCTTACTGGTCTAGGAGTCTCTTCTCTTCTGCGTGACTGACTTACGATTTACGAGTCGGTCACTTCTTCAGCTTCCGGTGTCCGCTGGTTAACACGCCACAGCCAAACACTCAACCACTGAACTTCCTTCAGAATTCCGACTGACGAATGCTCTATGAAGGATCCAACGCGACTGAAATCTCCTGGACTGAACGGAATCACCCCAATTCACGAATGAACTCCCTTTTATAACTGCAACGCGGCCAGAATCTAAGTCACTGCGTCGAGCAGTTAATTGTCCTCTGTTATTTTGTTTGTTGTCACATGAATGCTTTCGTTAATATTCGTTGCCGCCGAAAAAGTTGTTTATGTACCGTTGTCTAGCAAATTAACTTCCGTTTCTGCTGCTATTCCGGCTTTGAGGCAGTATTTATCAACCCTTTGCCCACCAATGCATTATTTCGTCATAATATTTGTATGTGTTCTTTACACTATGTGAACAAAGTAAATGTATATACTGAGGATGTAACTGAAAGGCGAGGACAAGCTTTGGCACGAGTTCCACACACCAAAACAAGAAAAAATGTTCTTATCAAAATGTGTCCGGAAACATTTAATTTGTGAGTTACAGCTGAAAGAGTGCATTTATAAGTGTTCAGAATATCCTCCATGGGATCCACTGCACGCCTCGACACGTCTCATCATGGACCGACGCATCCGTTCAGAGATGCCAGGGTAGCTGCGGATAGTTTGACAGGCATGCGCAGTGCGCTGGTGAAGTGCGTCTTGACTGCCAGCAGGCGCTTCATACACAAGGGCTTTTAGGTGTCCCCACAGGTAAAACTCTAGAGGATAAGGCCACGCAGTGAGTCCTCTCTCTATCCATCCGTCACGGTAGGTGGTACCGAAAACATCTCACCCAAAAATGTGCCGGAGTGCCATCATGCATGCACCACATTCGTGCTCTGACTGCCAGTGGTACACCTTCCAGTGGCTCTGGCAGATCGTGTAAGCGGAAATCCCGGTAGGGGTTGCCTGTAAGCTGATGTGACAAAACATGCTGGCCTACCGAACAGTCACCAACAGTCCCTGTGCATACATTAATGCTGAACTGTTGATGATGCCGTCTTCATCGAAACGTGCGTTATGTGTAAAAAGCGCTACTGAAAGAAATAAATGTTCAGCACTTCCTTGAACAAAGCCCCGATAGAAGTTCTCTCGCAGGCATGAGGCCCTGCACTCGCTATGAGTGGCAAGGGCGAAGCAACTGTTCATGCAGTGCCCTCCAAATGCTCATGTCTCCTGTCCTTGTTTCATGCAGATACCTGAATGCCTGTCAACATGGAGGGCAATCTCAGCACTTATAACAAATATACTCTTTCAGCTACAACTCAAAAATTAAATGTTTCCGGAAACATGTTGATATGTAAATTTTTTTCTTGTTTTGGAATGTGAAACTCGTTCCCAAAGGTTGTCCGCAATTTTCAGTTGCTCCCTGCATATATATGGTTGTGTCTGTCTCCCTATCCGTATGTTTCAACTGGAGAACCTCTGGACGGATTTTGACGACATTTTGTAGGACTTCATGCCAATGGAGACTACCCAAAACTCGTACTTACTTCACTGCAAGCCTTTCAGAAATGCTATATGCCATTGTCAGGTCATTTGAAATCAACCATGAAAGGTCCTGTGCAAATATACTTATATTTTAATATGCTTCATCTAATGTCAAGTCGTTTCTAAACAAACGCGTAACATAAATTTAGAATGCGAGCCCATAACAAAAGCATTAAAAGAAATAATTAACTGCAGCCTGAGGCCGCAAAAAGAGTTACTGGACACGTTTAGTCTGCCGCATTAATTACCGAGCCCTCCCTGAGGTGCAGTAAATGCTCCTCCAGCTCGGCTGTTTCCGTGTGAGGGAGGCAACAGGTTGCATGACAGACAGGTGGTAGGCCTGCGCTAGCGCGGAAGTACTGCGTCGCTTTCGAGGCGATCAAATTTGAAATGACCCTACCAGCGTTCCTGCGAGTCTGACCTTCACTGCACCCTATTGGACCGTGGCAGCGAAACTTGAGTCTTGGAAATGACTCAACAAAGCTCTGATTCAAAATTTTTTCTTATGAACAACTGTAATTTGGTATTCGCATGGTCGCCATGTTTTACGGTTTACATACGAGATAATTTCTTGCTTGTAGTGTGGAAATTGCAATTCCATGGCGGCCGTGCGAATGCGGTAAAAGAAGCGGAAGATTCAGCACCGCTAAAACAGAGGCACGATCCTGATTCAGTTCTCTCTACGTCTCATTGCAATCACTTTCCTTGGGATGTATCTTAATGTTATCTTCTGTCCAGTCCTCAGTCACCTCAATGGATGATTTTCCAAAACCAGAACTCTGTACGTATTTCTAGCCTCTTCTTCCAGATGTCTGTCTTAACAATATCTCCTCAGTTGTTGTCAAACTGACTGATTACTAGGATTAAGTGATGCTGTGTCAGTTGGTGAAGTTAGGAAATTCCGAATGTTCAGTATATTAAAGACACTAAGTCGGGGGGGGGGGAAGTTGATTAAAGTGACTTCGGTCTATTTTATTGTCAGACTTGTGGCAGCAACGTTAAACTTTTTTTATTGCTAGTGGAGTGGGACTAAGTCCCTTGTACTGCGGCCACTTCTGGCCTACTGTACCAGGCCCAGATGATAGGTAAGGGTGATTGTGGAGCAATTGGTGGAATGAAGATTGGCAGGGGAAACCGAAGTACTCGGAGAAAACCTGCCTCAGCACCACTTTGTCCACCACAAATCCCACTTGCCCAGAGTCGGGATCGAACCCAGGCCGCCGCGGTGGGAAGCCAGCGACTAACCGCTTGAGCTATGGCGCGGCCAACGTTAAACCTTAATCAGTACTACTGAACAGTCTGCGTTAACATAATTCATAACTATCAAGTATTACAGTTCACTTGCTTCGAATATCTTCCTTGTGACGTCAGTGTTTTCGGCTTTCCTGGCAGTATTCAGTAACTTGGTTGTTATGCCACTTTTTCTACGTATACACCATCACACTGAATTTTCTCTTTCCTCTAAAGTGGTTTCTTATACGTGCATTCTTTCCCTGCTTCGTTTCGTTCTAGTCTGTCGTAAACACCTAATCTAAAGCAAATTCGTAACATTTAATAAGAAACCCCGTTTTTATTGAGTGTAAAGGTTCGTGACAGCGGTTCAGTATTGCCGTGGGAATATATGCTGTGGCCCAGCACACTCGCTTCTTCGTATCTCTTGTTTAATGGACAACGGCCAGTCCCAATAAAGCTCTCGTGATAAATATTTCGGGTCGAAATATAAAAGTATAAGAGACTGCTGGCCATATAGCCTTAACACCGCGCTGTCCTACAGTGCCATAAATGTGTAAATTTCTGCTGCCTGTCACGTCGCATAGATAATCATCGCAACAGCGTTTCTGCAGTATATCCGGCGTCATTTTCGTCTGGAAGAACGGATAACACTAGTTCAAAGAGTGTGGTAACATCAGTGTCCTTTGCTCAGACCTATTTTATCATTGAATGGTTTATGTTGCTGTTTCGTAGCAAATTACTTCTGCCGTAATATTTTTGCATATTTCTTCGCGTTTGTTACACGTTGTAGAATAGTCATTCTCACATTTGCTTGTTTGTTACCCTTATAAAACGTACATAAATGAAAATCTTAATGTCCTTAAGTTCTTGGGCTTTCTCCTGCTAAACACCATTCAACTAACTAATGCTCCGTAGAAATGAGACCGCTCTGTGACGGACCCGGAAATGCAACACATTACTACTTCTCCGGTGCGTCAATCATGGCTTTGTCTGCCACCCGGCACTCGGTTGGTTACGGAGGAAGGAGGTTTGTTCTTGTGCTGTGAAATGCTGACAGAACGTCAGCTACAGTTTGATCCCATCAACCAAGAGCTGAACAGAAATGTGAACTGTACTCACCCAACATCTTGCTGAGATCGGCATTGTGGAGATCCGGGTTTTCATCTGCCAGTTTCTTGCGCTCCACTTTGGCCCACACCATAAAAGCGTTCATGGGTCTCCGAATTCTCTGCTCCTTTAAGGCTTTCTGTTGCTGCTGATGACTGTGGTGATTGTGGTGATGGTGGTGACCAGGATGGACACCAACTTTAAGTCCAGGGGTACTCCCCGCTAGGTTCACCTCTCCTGCCGTAAGATGGTGCTGGTAACTCTGATGATGTAGAGGTGCGGTAGTACCAACCATATTTCCACCTGGACTTCCTACCAGCGAGCCATTGCTCAGCCAGTGACACTCTTCACCTGGGGTCAGTCTGTGATTAAGGGTTGCCGAACCTGGGAGAACACTAGGAAGCATCTGGGTAATTTGAGGAGAGGCAAGCGAAGTAGGGGTGTCTGAGTCTGTGGCGTATGGGTGGCGGTCATATGCAGGGTGGTGGTGGGGGCTGTACAACTGATGCAGGGGATGCAGAGTTGGAGAGTTCGATGGGGAGAGGTTCGAATTCAGAGTGGAAGACGTAGTGCCCCCGTAACTGGTGCTCACCAACGTCTGTTGGCTCGGTGAGCCGTGATCCATCTCCGACTTGTACTCTCCCATCATTCTGCAACACAAAATCGTTTTGTTCGTGATTTATACGTGGTTTAATTAACGACTTAGTCAGTAGCTCAGACCGTATAGTATCGAACTGTAAGTATTAATTACTGAATTGAAAAATATGTGGAAGGAAGTGGTCGTGGCATAATTTGAGGTATTCTCCCAGCATTTGCCTTGTGGTGCTGATGAAAATCATGAAAGCCTACTAATAATGCGGACACCAGAAAGATGCATTGTCAGCATCTCCTGCTTAAATGATTATATCCATATACTTAAACCCTTTACCCCCAGGAACATTCGTGGTGCTAATTTCTCTTAGAGGCTGAGTCGACCTTAGGGCCATAGTGCTGCTGGAAGGATTGGGACAATTGGAAAATTGAATGACCTCGTCGGGAATCGAACCCGCTATATTCCGGCTTGTAGCACAATGCCTCAAAGAACTACACTACCGCATGTCCCCAGTAAATCAAATTAAATAAGTAATTAAATGAATAAATGTCTCTATACACGAGAAATTACTTTGAATCTTCGAAATTCTTTTCCACTTTTAAATGAAGCGTTCACATACTGTACTCCATCTCGGCACCTCGACGTTTGAGGGCCATGGGTTAACGAACGGTGTTGGTCTACATGTGAGGAAGCAATGAGACTTTGCATTGCACTCACACTGAAATAAATATCCAAGTTGGAAATCGGAAAGTATTTCTGATGAGAACATTTCTACACACAGCCGCATTACGATGTATGATAATGCACTCACTGTTAGTAAGAACCGTAAGTTACGTCTTCATAAGGCGTTAATCGCAGAAAGTAAGTAAAACAGAAGGATATGCTACACCGTGAAAACTAATATCACATTTCAGCATCCTTTTGCATTGATGCATCACTCGTTCACTCAATTTCGTCTTTAATGCAACATAAACCGTTCGCAGTCTCTTCTTTATTTTAACATAGCATTAGAATCACATTTAATTGTAACATGTTTCGGCCTCACAAGGCCATCTTCAGGTAACTGGTCACAAATTGCCTGAAGATGGCCTTGTAAGGCCGAAACATGTTACAATTAAATGTGATTTAATGACATTTTAAAACAAACGAGAGACTGCGAACGGTTCGTGTTGCATTAGGCTAGGAACACACACAGCGACATCGGTCGTACGGAAAAATGTCGTATGATTTTTTTGCCGTACGACCTCCTTTTCACACTAGAGCGACCAAATACATTTCTTTGCTCTCCGACTGTCGTACGGTAGATATCGCGTGTCGTCACGTATGAAAGCTAAGACTACACTTTATATTTTACTACTTGATGCGACATGAACCGTACGGACGTCGTACGACCGATGATGAAACCTGGTTACAATATAAACGGTACCGGACAGACCGCACCGGAAAGTTCCTGTCCGCCCTTCCAACTGCACAAGTTATATAGCGTCAAACAAGCAGAGAAACTACGGGTCCGAGTGGTCTGCATTTCTGCTTCGTAATTGAGAAGTCCCGAGTTCGAACATTAGCAGCAAATACTGTGTGGGGAAAAGTGTTTGATTTTTGCTTGGCTGTTAATATGGTATGGGATTAACACAGTCAACTGAAATCCAGAACTAAAGCACTGGCATGAACTGACGGTTTGGGATTCATATCTCCTTTGGTGTCAACCACACCGCACCGATTTTCTTTATATCGGTTCATTCTCAGCTGATGAATTATAACCGAGCTGAAGTTATCAGCTGCCTCCAAAGAAGTGGCAGGATGAACTTAACGGATCAGAGAGCATGCAGACTTAGTATGCCCTATGCTATTATTTGGAAGGTGTAGGAAACCCATGAAACACGTCAGTAGACGGATCCTTTTCGAAAAGAATTCAGGGGCGTCATTTCGTGACGGAATGGCAGCTAAATCAGAATTGCTGGATATAAGACCAGTTTATGGGAATTAATTTTTCAGACTCCTATCCAATTTGACGCCATTGTAAAATTAACTGGTCGGTGTTTCTCGACAGCTCAGTCGGTAAGAAGCAAGGTCGATTCTGCCAAAACGCCAAGACACATTGTGTATTTTGAAGGACTGCATCCTGTTGCGTATAAACAATGAACATATATGATTTTTTACCGTCAACGCAACAGTACTTTCTTATTTATTTATATAGCACGCACTACATGTTTCGACCTCAAATGGGTCATCTTCAGGTGCTACAAATTTCTCTAACTGCAACGTTAACATTCCAATTTTTATAAATGGTTCGCACAAGTTAGTTTCTACTGAATTCACGAACTACGCAAAACTTAGAGTAGACTTTGGTTAAAATTAACAATAAAATGCAATAAAAGTAAGAATAAAAATCGTACATGTGATAAAGTCTTATACATAACAATAGATTACACCGAAGTTAATAATTAGGTGATCCTAAATCCACAAATTAATGTTTAAAAAGTTTTAAAAATTATCTTTCAAAATGTTATATAAGCTGCGAGTAGCTTCGTGTTTATTATTGCAGCACACCGCGCCCAGGGTTCATCAGTTTCTTCTACTGTTTGCTGCATTGGCTCGCCATGTTAGTACGTAATTTTGCCATTTTCCTAGAGAATAGACCCTCTTCTTTTATGTTGCAAGGAGCCAGTGGTTAATGTGTGCTGTTTATATTATGCGGTTCATTGTGCTGCATGGATATACAGGTAGAGTTGTCCCCGTGCTGAACTTAACTAAGCAAGGACACAACACAGGACACAATATACACAAGAATATAAGAAGAGTACTCTCATAGGAAAGGATTGACGTAACTCGCGAATTTGAGGTGCGACGTATAGATGATAAATCTTGAAAAGTTTTAATATATACATTTTATTATTATACATGACAAATTTACATTTTAATCATTTTATAAAGGAGACATGATGGCATACAGTGCAATGGTTTGACGTAAACAAAACCACAGCTGAAGATGGCACATTAGTGCCGAAACATGTAGTGAAGAGAAAGGTGAAATTGTGCGCACTGTAAGACGGTTGGTACAAATACACATCATTAACTAAGCACTACGCCATGAAGACATACTGTACATGTATATCCACGTGTCTTGACCTCAGCACTAGTTGGGAGTGATAAGCTTCACACCCCGGCCGCTTCATCCCCGGGGAAATAACCCCCATCCCCATTAGATAGGAGACTAGGTTGGCGCCAGAGCCCGTCTGGACTACATGGAGAAGTGAAAATTCTTGCTCCTACCGGGACGCGAACTCCGACCCCTTGTACGTCCAGCACGTAGCCAGTCGCTATACCGACTGCGCTATTCCTATGGAAGTATGACTAAGGAAATCACATCTGGTCCACCGCTGCGTGACGTCTAGTGCAAGTAGATGAGGTCGTAACAACTGACTTGAGCCTCAAATAAACTAAGTGAAGAACAAGAAACCATGCGATATCTCAAAGAACGCATATAGAAAATTTCGACCTACGTCACTGATTCTTGAATTATTTAAAGTCGTATTTTTGATGTCATAGGCTGTACGTGTTGCCACGGGACAATATGGGGAACCTGAAACAATGCGGTCATGGCATTTGAATACAAAGCCTCAAGAAACCCATGGCACAACCGACCGAAGAAAACAGGTCTATGAACCGAGACACAGGAAGAAGCTCCCGAACCTACAGCAGGAACTTCGCGACATTTAGAAAACGTGGGCGGGCTACACTGTAGTGCACCTAACCAATCTTATTGATTAATGTTTATTTTGGAAGAAACGGAATGAAATAAACATCAGAAGTAATTTATTTATCTGTTTATGGTTTCAATTGACCTAATCCTTCCAGCCGCACTAGGCCCTGGGGTTTACTCAGCCTCTAACAGAAATGAGTACCAGGAATTAATTAAATAATTTTCCCGTGGAGTAAAGTGCGGCCAGCGCGTAAGAATGACAACCTTACCGCCATCTTTGAGCCGATTGTCTAGAAAATGTGGGACCCTTAGCGTCTCACAACCCTATGGGCCTTCACGGCCTGGTACAGGGATAGCTTTACTTTTATGCTTTAGTTAGCAATAGTGTCAGTAGCTCAGATTACGCAGACACATGTAGACAATATATGATATTGTAACATGTAGACCCATTGCTGGGCAACGACCGCGAAATAAGCAAATATACAAGAATATGCTGGGTAACGGCTTCTCAAATAAACGTGTTCCCATTGAAACAACTGAACAGTAAGATAGGAACGATGTTCTCTATGCAGTCCGTGCCAAGTTGTTATAACCAGGACAGTTTGAGAAATGAGTCAGTTGTGCGATAATCGCCAGCCGGTAACGACGTTAGCAGAGGGCATTGTTAAGATCCGTTACCAGGAAACGACCAGTGAAAGCAGACTCAGAAAATTCAGCGTGTGCTCAAAAGATTTGTAAAGCGTGTGAATTAGCGATAGGGCTATAGTTACTTGTAGTTACGATCTGTAAGTGGTCAATACACCAAGTTACCAATGCAAACCCCATCTATAGTCGCACTCAAAATCGCGATATTATAATTAGTGAATGATGAAGAGGAGAGGGTTTGGGAGTTACCGGTCGAGGCCTATCTCGGAATTTGCCTCAAGGTACCGAGGAAAACTACGAAATCTCAGCCAGAGAGTCCGTGTCCTTTCGGAGACTCGAACGGAGCACTTTCCGAACTCAAATCTGAAGTGTTACCATGGAGCCAAATTCCTAAGAACATGTTTGTTTCAAAATATTTGTGATAACAATCATGCTAATTGTGATTATTAAGTATGGTTTAGGCCTATTTTGAATTCAATCTATACTTCTGGGAGGGGCCGGGGTAGCGACTGGCTACGGGCTGGACGACCGAGGGTTGGGAGTTCGAGTCCCAATAGGGTCAACAATTTTGTCTTCTCCATGTCGTCCAGACCGGCTCTGGGGTCCAGCCCACTTTGTGTCCAATGGATACCGGGGCTCTTTCCCAAGAGTTAAAGCGGACGGGGCGTGAAGCTGACCACTCACCTCCAACTTGTGCCGAGGTCAAGAAAATGTGGATATATACACCCACTTCCCCATGCCCCTTCATGGCGTAGTGCTTAATTAGTTATGCACAGGAACAGCTTTACTTTTACTTATAGGTGTATAGGTAGTCCAGAGTCCGTCTTGAGAAGCTAACAGTAGCTCACATGGGCACGAAATTCCCACCTGTTTACGTAATCCCAATACTTATCACGCGTTTGCAGTAGATCACCACAGGAACATACTGTGAAACATTTGAAGCCAGACTCCTTTCAGACTCATACCAGTATTACCTATCTGCGTCAAGGGACTGAAAATTGGTTCTGTCCTTCATTTTATTCGATCAGAATACTTTTTGAATTTCTCATCTTCCCAGTTCGTGCTACATATCTCGCCCATACCGTCGTCCTTGATCTGATTTTCGAAGTAAGATCCGCAAAAGTAGGCAGTAACTTCGCCGACAAGAGGCGGTCGCTCGGTCGGCATAGTTCGCTTGCGGACTACAGGCCACGGAGTTACTTTGTTTGTAAGAAAAGTGGAAATTATGCAGCCCGTAGTTCATATTTTTCCCCAGCCTCCTGATATGTTCGCAGTACCTTCTTGAGCGCCCTCACAGCCGCGGCCAGATGTCTGATGCAGCTCACCCCACCTTTAATTATTTCTCTTGGTTGAAACAGAGAGGCCACAAACTGATTGGGTGTTAAATCAGATTTACGCGAATGTACATGAGGAGACGCTTTAAGTAGATTCTAAAGGGTTCTGACGATGGTGGATGACACACAGAATAACTGGGGCTTTGGACTTTTTCCATCGTCTGGAATTCTAGGTAATAGAGGACACGATGTTTCGGAAACAGATCTGTTTCCGTCTGCAGGTGAGGAAGGAAGACACCTACTCAGTTGAGATTAGCTCTTTCTAAGGGGCCCAACTGAGTAGGTGTCTTCCTTCCTCACCTGCAGACGGAAACAGATCTGTTTCCGAAACATCGTGTCTCTATTACCTAGAATTCTGGACGATAGATAAAGTCCAAAGCCCCAGTAATTCTGCGGAAAATCTGTTTTGTCTTTCTTTAGTTTGTAAGAGAGGAGGTGGTTAGAAAAGCTGAGCAAGAATATTGATTTTGAGGTTTTGTTGTTGTTGTTGTTGTTTTTATTTTTTGCTCCAAGTCCAAAATAGAAAACTGGTATAACAACTACCACGTAGTGCTGGTGTTACAGTTACGCCTCTCTCTTGATATAAACTAAGCAAATATAGTCCTAGAGATAAGAATGTAGATAGTGACAGAATTAAGAAACTCTTCGTTTGTAAAATTAATTTTAAATTTCTTTCTTCCCGTCTATTATACACGTGATGCAATTTAGATTCGAGATGTGCTGATAATGTCGGGCATCTGAATTTGATTTATTTCAGTTAATTAAGTGCAGCAGTTTCTCAAGTTGCGTCATGCATTCGTAAAGTGGTCCAACTGCATAAAGACGGTTGGGTGCCAAATAACTTCTTCGCGGAGCACAACATGACAATTAATCATTTACAGTTACGTCTCGATAATCGCGATACACGCGTTCCCGAGACACATCTCACAAATTAAAACCCGCTGCACCGTCTCCTGTCTAAACATATAAAAATCAGGTCTCTCACTTTAAGGGAGGAACTTAGACCGAGGGTGTTTGAGGAGAATATTTGGACCGAAGAGGGATGAAGTGACAGGAGGTTGGAGAAAACTGCATAATGAGGAGCTTCATAACTTGCACTCTTCTCCAAGTATAAGTAGAATGATCAAGTCAAGGAAGATGAGGTGGGCAGGGAATGTAACACGAATGGGGAGAAGAGGAATACATATAGGATATTGGTGATAAATTCAGAAGGAATGAGACCACGGCGAAAATCAAGACGTAGGTGGGTGGATAATATTAAAATGGATCTTAGAGAGATAGGATGGGGTGTTATGGATTGGATTGTTTTGGCTCAGAATAAGGGCTAGTGGAGGGCTCTTGTGAACACGGTAATGAACCTTCGGGTTCCATACAATGTTGGGACGTTCTTGAGTAGCTGCACAATTGGCGGCTCCATGAGTGAGTGAGTGAGCACATCAAGAGTTCATTTCTCAATAAGAAATTAAGGGAAATGGCTGGCTGAGTACATGAACCAAGGCAATGAAGAAAGGCGTGTGAATTTACTCGTGTACAGTGGGTTGCTTATTTTTATTTTAATGATTAAACTATTTCAGATTTTGTACCATCGCTGCGCGTTGCCATATCCACGCAGTCATCCGCCATATTGCAGTTACTGGTAGCGTAATCCTGTAAAAAGGGGGAAGCGAAACGGCGTAAATTAAGAAGTAATATAAATTCTTTCACAGAGTTAAACCGAAATCGCGTAAATTAAACGCAAATAAACAAATAAGGACTGTGTGGCACTGTACCATGACACGACTTTAGTCCTCAGTCACGAAGGACATAGCTGCACGTCATCAGCCTATTATTAACCGCGGCATTCGTGCTGATGAAAATATATAAAGAGTTTGAATCCTGTGTTGAAACACTGCCATAAAAGCAGAAAGTGATGCAAGCCCACTCCTGGCAATGGTGCAGTTCTATGCCTCTTAACTTTCTAAGGGCTGAACAACCCAAAAATGTATACAGATATGCTAAAGCATTTTTTCTTATCTCCGAATTTGGCATTCGTCAGCTTCCCGTCTTTTGTGAGCAATGTTTTCAGGACGGCTGATACACAATGCATGCCTGTTCATCTTCACATTTGAAACTGGATTTTGCTAGTAGTGCCTTCCGCTTCAGCAGAACACAGAAGACGTAACAGATCGAGTTAAACAATCAAAGTGCTTCTTCAGGAAAGAATGGCAGTTCTTTTGGAAACAGTTCCGCTATTCAGTTAATGGCTGAGGTTATGCAGCTTAGACTGAGGTATTGTACGGTCAGTATTAAAGACCAATCTGCAACTTTCACGAGGAATAATTGTACCGAAGTGTTCTCGGGGGACCGGCTGTCTCAGATGACTGCGCAACAAGATTTCAGTGCATAAGTATGGAGACGTAAGCGAAGAAGCATACTGGGTTATCCTAGAGTCACTGTGGGAGACTAAAAAAACAAAAACAAAAGAACCCGATTCAAGATGAACCCATAGTCGGAACTGAACGAATTACACTGAAATGAGTAGCTGTAACTCGCTCAATAAGTGCTGATCATATTGTGACATGAAGCCTAAAAGCCGGAGTAGTCCATTGCTACACAACGGTTCATTAAAACAAAGGAAGGATGGTGGTCTCCATTAGGTTCGCCCCGAGTTGTAAAAGGTAGTTAAGTACTTAATTCACCAGTTCAGTTCGGAAGAGCTCAGTTCAGGCGAATGTGAGCTGTGATTCGTCAGTCAGAATTTAGAAGGCAGTTCAATAGTTAAGTGTTCAGCTGTGGAGTGTTGAACAGCGGACACCGGAAGCCGAAGAACTGACCGATTCGTAAATCAGAACCAAGTCGGTCACAGCAGAAGAGAAGACACTCGTAGTCCAGTAAGGAATGAAGCAAGTCTTAAGCAACCACTGATTGGGAGCTGTTACAACTGCTTGTAATTGTAAAGAAGTGCCAATAAATCCAATCATCCAATCCACACCCCGTTATTATTCGTCACGGAACCCCGGACACGTGACAATGTTATCCACCTTATAATCTTCTTAGGCATGAGTCTCTTACGGCATAAAATATAAGTGCTACTGTAGCGAAGTTTATTCGCTCAGATCTGTGCGCCTTAAATGCCAACATTATCGACACTACATGTACTGACCTGGGACTGCATTGAACCGGTGCAGGCGTGTATTGTTCAAGGCAGCTGCGTTGAGTGTGTGTCAGTACATCTTACGTAGAGTCAAACGGTAGAATGATTGGTGAACTGGAAGTATGTCGCAGGAGGGGTTGTTTTCAATTGATGAACTATTTCGAGATTTCCCTGCACTGAGGAAAACCACGAAGAATCTTACCTAGAATAACGAGGAACCGACTGTGGTTCGAACACGGCGCCTGCAGAAGGCAAGTTTACAGCTTTACATTTACGCTTTGTCGAGTACTGAGGCTTTATAGGGGCAGGTTAAGGAGCGCAACGGCCATACAATGTGGAAAACACTGGTTTTCGTCCGGTCACTGAAGTTAAGCAACATTGGTCGTGGTTAGTACTTGGATGGGTGACCGCTTAGGAACACAACGTGCTGTTGGCATTCCTTTGGCCGATCACAGCTGTGGCGCGGTCTGAGGCATGAACCATCTTCGCGAACAGTGGGGTCATGGGTTCGAATCCCAATTGAGACATGGTAGTCTGTGTGCGTTTATTAAGTGTTTGTGTTGTTCTGTGCGTAGGTAGCGGCCTTGTGACTAGCTGATCTCCCGTCCAAGGAGTCCTACCGACTGTGTATAGGTTATGAAACTGAAAAAGCGGCCAAGGTCCACAAGGGCTGTAGAGCCATAGAGAAGGAGCATCACCTGGGGAGGAATGAGCAAAACGCGTAGTTCTTAATGGTACTGACATTGGGTCCTGGAAGCTCCACTGAACTGCGCAAGTTTCATCGTTTACCAAAGACACTGAAGTGTTAGATTTCGGATATATTGAAGTGGCTCATATTTTTCTAAATTATAGAAATAATTACGTGAAGTGGTAAACAGCCTGATTTTTATTCGGCAATTAACCATGTACGGGTCTCTGTCCGATCGCCGGCCGTGCTGACAGACGGTAATTTCCTTATTTTCCATTCCCCCTTGAAAGTGCAGATTAGACCCTACAAAAAAGAAACGAATGTACGTTTCCACATATCTCATGTAAGTACCTCATTTTCCTCCATGTCAGTTTCCACATACTAATTGTTTGTGGATCTCTTGCCTTATTTCACGGGCGTATCTCATTTTCCTGCGTGACAATTTCAAACATTGATTTATTTTCGACTTTTCAGCTCTGTGTCCTACCAAAAACCTTATATATTAAAACGTGGACGCTACAGCATTGCCTGATCTCGGTATTGAAGCTTGTCACTAGCCTTAATAGAGAAGAACATAATTTGATTATTTGAGAACTCGGTGGTGAGGTGAACATTTGGAATTAAAATAGAAATAACAGTAGGTTGAATAAATTTTACAGTAAGGAGCTTCATAATATATTCTGTTTACGAAACATAATTAGAGTAACCAAACCAAGGATTACAGAATGGCCGGGACATGTAACATGCATGGGGAAATGACGAATGCAAACAAATTTAGACTGGACAACTTAAAGTAAGAGATATAGACCTTAATGAGGATGATTATATTAATAACGATCTTAAGTAAATGGTAGGATATAGGGTTTTGGTCTGGAATCAAGTGGCTCAGGACAGGGTACAACGGCTTATGTTACGAGCATGGTGACCGACCTTCGGATTACATAAAGTAGGGTAATTTCATGAGCTGCTGAACTTCTCAATTGCTCTACTGCCTAGGATTAGATTCTACAAAAAGGAAAGATCGACCTTATCGACATGTTCAACACAGGTTCCGTTGTCTTTTATTCTCCATTCTTCGAAAAACGGTACTAAAATCATATAACGTTATCTGGGCCTTCTGCTAATTCTCCCTCAATAGCTCGTCATCTGTTCACTGCAACTTCTGGAAGCCTAGTATTTGTAGTTCGTTCCATTCTGGAAGTGATATACTAATTCCACGGTTAACACTGTTATTACAGTATGAGCTGGATTGCAAGCACGGTGTGTAACGCAATGAGCTTACATGAATAGAAATTCGTGTTTCCAACTGGAATATACATATACAAATATTTCCCAAGTGCGCTGTTTCACAGTAGATATGAGGTCCCCAAAGATCTCACTAAGATTACTGTCTACTGTAAAGCTACGCAGTGTAGTCGGGTTGAAAGTTGCCAACGCTTCTGAGAAACCTGTTTCCTTCATCTCCTACCCTGAAGATGAAGCGGCTAGTTACTCTGAAACGTCGGTATCTTCCTATCAGATTAACCAGCTTCACATCCCAGAACATTTTAATGTTACTCTGTTTGATACTCGGAATACTACGTAGACGATGCTGTTCATTTATTGTAGGTACAAATGTATTGTTACGGATATAACAAGTATCAAATGTTGCTCGTTCCACCGTCTCAGGTGTAACATGTCTTTCTGTAAAACTCACTAGAAGTTGAAGAAAGCAGTCTTCTGGGATTTGGCACCGTATATATGTAGTGTTAACCGACGTTTCGGAGGAACGTATCGCCTCCATCTTCAGGGTAGAAGGAAAAATATAAGAAATCCTCAAGCGAAGAGGCAGTCTGCTTTTACCGGTTCTCACGATCTCTTCGCTTGCAGATTTCTTATATTTTTCCTTCTACCCTGAAGATGGAGGCGATACGTTCCTCCGAAACGTCGGTTAACACCACATATACACGGTGCCAAATCCCAGAAGACTGCTTTCTTCATAGTCACCGCCGTGAAAGCCTCAAATCTCACTAGAAGTTACTCACTTTTAAAAGTTGTACACACCACCGCATGTCTCCACCAATATATTCATCATACGTAAAACCGGCACACAGCATAACCTAACAGGAAGAATAAACCGCCACTTCGAGTACGCATGCGTATAGAAAAAGAAGGTAAAGCTATGCCATCAACAGGCCGTAGAGGCCCATAGGGTTGTGGGACGTCGAGACTCCCACATTTTGCATACAATCGGATTACAGATGGCGGTAAGGTTGTCGGCCTTACGCTCTAGCCAGCCGCCCTTTACCCCGAGTAAGATTCCTGGTACTCATTTCTGTTAGAGGCTGAGTCAACCCAAGAGACATGGTGCGGTTGGAAGGATTAGATCAATTAAAAAATCCAGTGACCTCATCGGGAATCGAAACCTATGACCTTCCGGCTTGTAGCATAGTGCCTCAACCAACTACGCTACCGCGTGTCCCACATGCGCATAGAGGGGACCAAATATTGATAACCAAAGCCATGATACAGATGCACAGCAGTTTCCTCTATTATAATATTAAACACCTGACGATGAGTATATTGGTCGAAACATGTAGTGATGTGTAAAACTGTTAAAATGAATAATTTCTAGCGAGTTTTATGGAAAGACGTGTTACACGTGAGGCGGTGGAACCAACAAGCAGGATGCTACAATCACACTTGTACAGTAAAATGTATGATCTATATGTCTATACGCAGGATTTCAGTATAGGCAAGGCAGTCTATATACTGTAATGTGGTAAACGTGCCTCACATGAGCATACATACTGAACGAGATGCATCAGTTGTTGTGTGGTGGGTCACTACTGAAAACAGTAGCAATGGGCGGGCTTCTGCGTTCCAATGCCCTTCAGTTCGGAGACGCCCTCACGTCCACCGCCTTCTTCAGGGTGTAAGCGTAAGCCAGGCAAGAAACCGGCAGAAGCTCAGCGATAAACTGAGCTCAGCGCTACGTACCACACGGCACTGCATCTCAGAAGACCGCCACGAGAGCCTCAGACTGAACAAGATGAAACACTTCGCTTTGAACTTCCTGTGGAACACCAACAGGTTTTTGTGGCTCATTTTACCTATAGGCCCATATACCGTAGAATGGTACGAGGATGATCAGTGGATAATGAATCGGAAAGGATTTGGAAGGAAGCGGTGATGACCTATTCGACGTACTATCCCGGAAATATCCTTGGGGGACTGAGAAAAATCATGAAAACCTCAGTCAGGATAGACAGTGTTCCGGCCAAGATTCGAATCGAGAACATTCCACATACAAGCTTACACCGTTACCGCTTTTGTACCTTGCTCGAAGACCAACATTAAATTCCCTGTAACAATTTAGTGCAGAATACTAGTGCCATATTTTATAAAAATTCACTGATTTTTTTCGGAGATGAATTTTGCGGGAGAACGGACAAATAAATACACGATCTAGAAAATATTCATTCGTTTCAGGCAGTTTGTTCACAAAAGAGGAATACACTTCGTGACGTAATATGGGGCACAATTTCTGTTAAAACACGAGAGTTGCTGCGTGAATGTCTCATTTGTCACATTTGGAGCACGTGATCTCCAGCGATTCAGTATAGCAACATATGGACATAGAATTAATAATCTGATACGTCACACCCACACAGCCTTAGAAGAGAGTTCCCATACGGCCGGCTTTTAGGGGAATTTACCTCTCCCGTTAGTAAGTTGTTTCTGAGAAGTCACATTGGTGGTGATTTTGGTTTTCTCTAATATCAGTAGAAACATTCGCGGATAAAATATGAGGATTTTATGATGAAAATAAATGCGGAGAAATCAGTATCATTTGTTAATANCTTCTTCCGGTTCAACTTCTAAGGTTTCTGGCCGATTAGGTCGATTTTATGATGAAAATAAATGCGGAGAAATCAGTACCATTTGTTAATATTTTCAAACCCATTTAATACAACTAAAAATGTTAATAAGGGAACAGTTAGTTAGCATCTCACTTTGCAACTTCCAAATTCTCTTCCCTGAACTTTGTTCTCAGTCTCTTCTGGAGCTCACCATACAGCATAACTACATTCGACCTCTCAAACCGACAGCGACATCAAGGGTTGTTTTTAGGAATTGATTCTCGTTTGCTACTGTTTTACATCTTACGGACGTGACTTGACAAAGAGCAGAACTGAAGTGGTTTCTTGGTTCCAGGTATTTCAAAGTACATGAAACAAATATTTTATAATAATTTTAAATGGTGTTCTCGCTAAGCTACGAACACCAGACTGCGAGGAAGTAACTGTCACTTTAAATTACTTCAAATATTCCTACGATAAACAAAATTTCTGAATGTCTGTCACCGATTAACTTATGTAATAGCGATTCAGTCAAATCCAGCTCTCGTCCTAATAGTATGCTTGTCTAGGATTGATTTTAATACCCAATATATTATGTTAATCCAACGTTATCTGCCCTATCATCTTCGCCTGTGTTCCTTTCTTTCAAAAATTTCAACAAGAATTGTTATATTCACTTTCTACACTACGTCTCTCAGATTGCTGTGTTTTTTATCGCAAAATTCAGCCACGTGATTTGCTTGCAGCATTAAACCCTGCATTCATAAATGACTTCTCTCTCAAGTGTGTTCTTTTGAAGATAATGGAGCTAATTCAGTCGGCATAGGAACAGGCTACGAGCTGGAAGGCAGGGGTTAGATTCCAGGGAGAGGCAAGAGGTTTTTTCTTCTTCACGGCCTCCAGACCGGCTCTAGGACCCACACAGCGTCGTATACAATTGATACCGGGAGCTCTTTCCCCGGGAATAAAGCGGCCAAGCCGTGAAGCTGATCACTTACCTGTATCTAATGCCGAGGTCAAGAATGCTGGAGCCTTACCTACACTCCCCTACAAGGGCGACTTTATCTTTGACCTTTACATCTGTATTTCATTATTATGTCAGGGGTTTCTGTCTTGTTCCTTACGAGTTCTGTCGGCCTACTAAGAAATCGTTGAAATATATGGTTTTGTGTACATAGAAAGGTAAAGTTGACTTCGTGCTTAACTAATTAGGCATTACACCATGAAGTCGTATGGGGGAGTGGATGTATGGATCCACATCTTCTTGACCTCGGCACTAGCTGGAGATGAGTGGCCAGCTTCACGCACCGGGGAAAGAGCCCCCGGTACCCATTGGATAGGAGGTTGGGTGGACCCCGGAGCCGATCTGAACACTGTGGAGAAGAGAAAATTCTTGACCCTACCGGGACTCGAAGTTCGACACATCAGCCGTCCAGCCCGTATATATAAATTAAATATTACTATATCGTTCACTGCCCGCCTCTAAGAATGATTACATGGAGAAAATTAAAATAAAACCATAATAAATTTCCAGTAAATTTCGGTCGCCTGAACTGAGACTTCTAAACCGCAGCGAACATAAGTATAGTCAGTATTCGGTTCCATGTGCATGCGGCGGCATCTGCACTGCAGGCTTAGCAAACATTTTGTATCTCGTGGCGGTCACATCTTTCCAACGTCTCCGGATTCTTAGTCTCAAACACATGTGGGTTTTGTGACCTTCAGAAAACATTTCGCTACCGTGGTTACTATCAAAATACACTTATTGTCATCACGGTTTCAACGCTCTTCTTGAAGGGTGGGGAGGAGGGGCTGATGGGGATTCGAACCCATATTTATACCGACAGAGTTAACCACTCTTCCACTTCGCGATTTCCTTCTGCACGGCGTCACATCCCATAACACCGTGAACACTCGAATCTAACACGAATTTAGTTATTTTATTAGCCTACTTTCCTTAGTTTGAAAATATAAAAGTGGGCTTATGAGATCACCTTGCTGTCTGTGTGTCTTTGAACCCCCTTCCTATCAACTTCCGAATGCCTGAAACAATCTTTATGAAACTTCGTATGTACATCATGACAACTGTGTCAATCTCAACAGCGTACTTCATAATCCTTCCCGTCAATCTGTATCTGTATGTGTATCCGCCCTACTGTTGCTAGGCAACGGCTGGTAAACATGTTCCCGGGCCAAATAATAGAGACAACAATATTAAAATAGTTGTACGGGTCGTTTTGTATGCGGTTCAAGTCCTATAAAATGAAAACAGAACGATTAGTTCTTCCCAGAATTTAGTGTTTCTATTTGTTTTCGTAAAATATCTGATTTCCGACGAGCTATTTCCATGAAACAGACTGTGGACCAGAAAGTAATAGCAGCAGTGTAACTTCCGCCTACGTACAGACGTCACAATGAATACTTTCATTGCAGAGAGCGAAGGTGATCCCAAATCACAATTTTAATGAAAGTCTGTGAATGTATTCAAACATTCCGGGGAGGTCGCGGTGGACAGACAAACATGACATCACGGGCTTCACTTCCCTTGCGCATGGGCAGCGGAGGCGGAAACTGAAGTGAAGAAGTACCTACTCTTACTACGGTGAGGGCTGCACCTGCTTCCCTGCCTCCTAAGCAGCCAATACCCTAACCCCTATAACAGCGTGGCAACAGAATTTAGGAGAGTGAAGCCTCTATGAAGGAACATAAAATGGCGGCGAGCCTAAATATCCGTGGCAATAGTGGTTTACTTGTTATACCGCTGTGTCTCTTATGTTTTGTTGGCCCAACCACGAGGTGAGGTGACTGGAAGTCATCACCTCGCTGTACCATAACATCGCAATCCTGCGTAAAAAGTAAAAGACAAAGTTGTCCCTGTATAATTAAGCACTACGCCATTAAGGAATATAGGGGAGTGGATGTATAGATCCGCATTTTCTTGACCTCGGCACTAGTCGGTGGTGAATGGTAAGCCTCACGCCCCTTCTGCTTTACCCCCGGAGAAAGTAATAGTACTGCGTGAGGGTATGAAGTCTCATGCTCTTGCTGCATGTAGTACTAATTCTGCCGGTAGGTGGGTCTGCCAGCAGTAGAGTCTGTGTCATCAGCTGTCATTGTAATGACATATACTTGTTTAAAAGAAAGTCTTGAAGCCTGTTTGTTCCTTCCTACCCAGTAATGGATTTTCCGATTGAGTTGTGAGTACTCCTGCCGGAGCCAAAGTACTGACACGTTTATTTCATTTGTTAAAGTATTAGAGGTAAGTGTTGGGATCAGGTTAGGCAACCTGCCGACTGTTGCCGCTACGAGTAATGTCTGAAGAGTATTAGTCAATATGAAGACCAGAAATAACCCGAAGGTAATGCTAGAGGCAAGTCCCGAAACGTCGTATATGTCAAACATACCGCCACGATTTACAGTGTGACTGTAGACGGGGTTTGGATCGGTGACTCGATTTATTGACCACTTATACATACAACTCGTAACTACACGCAATTATAACGCAATCGCTGATATGCACACTTTACAAATCACGAAACCCCAAGGCTTCTCCAGCGTGCAGTGTCTTCACTAGTCGTTGCTTGACAACAGCTCTTAACAACAGAGATCCTTCAGCTTCTGTGCTCACGTCGTTACTGTTTGGCGAATATCTCACAACTGAACTATAGTGCCATCTCTTCTCAGCCTCCCTTCAGAACTCAACTTTCAACTAACTGGTTTAACTTCTCGGCACCGACCACATAGAAAACACCGTCCTTCTATTGTTGCGTGCGTATTCGTTGCCGCGGGAGCGTGTTTACAGAGCCGTTGACTAGAAACAGTCGCTGTTTATTCACCTATCTCACGGTCGTTGCATAGCAACGGCTGTACCCGCTATAATACTCTATGTCGGACAATTTCATTCCACCAAATTCTCCATCATCATTATCACCCGGGGCAGGCAACAATAGGCCAATCAGTGGTCGACGTGCCGAGTGGACCCAGTTGGACTCCACTCCACACTAAGCGAATTTAAAAGTAACAAAAGAATGTTGAATGAGCAGCCGTGGACAGCCAATAAGGGGTGGCCCTACAGTTCGGGTTGGGGTGTGGGGATAACAGCTTTTTCACTGCTCTGACATAAAACTATTATCTTCCCAAGAATTTATGTCGTGGAATCATGTACCAATTGGGTAACGGTGGAAATGGTCGGGTAAATAAAAGATTGCCCTTAAGCTGTACGATTGTAATGCAGAGCTGATCAAGTGAAGAGACAGTCTGGTTGTACTATAGACTCAACTCATTAAATTCATTCTGTTCATTAGCTGCAAGGCTATGTGCCGTCAAATGATGTTCGAGTATGTGAGGTGATATGGAAGGAATGGGGCGAAAATCTACTTAAGGCACTCTTTTGGCATTGGGATAGGGGGGATAAGGGAGAACACTAACATCCCAGCCTAAGGGTTAAGGACCCATCCGGGAAACGAAGTTTCACAGCTAGAATATGGAACGAGTAAAAGTGGTGTCATTTCGATATTCGATATAGATTGCAGATTTCTGAGGGAATAACCAAGGATTTCTTATTATTCCGAAGCGGAAACAAACTCTGTGACGTCACATAAAGTTCTTTTCTAATGCAGTATATTCCGGATGTTTACAGCTTCGTTCCTGCCTGATAAAGAATCAGTAAAGATAACAGAAATATCGGAATTCTTAGAAGATCGAGTTCTTAACAACGTTCTGCAAGGTGTTAATAGGAATCGAAGTTATTTCACCGTGGTTATCGGAAATCGCACGTATGACGTACTTGTAAACCTCAGTCATATTTACGACTGTGTAGTTTAGTACGTTTTATCTAATCTAATATTAATTCTTTCCAGTGCAGTAAAAGGATATACGTGTATTTACATTACATGCCACATATACCAGGTAGCTACAGAGGTGAATTATGTGACTTGTATTCTAGGGTTATCCTATTCCACTGCCGGCTGAGGTACGCGGTACCACGAAGTCTCTGGCGGTTTCCTGCCTGGTTAAAAAATGTCAAGTCTGTGCTTTAAAACCACTTCACCTCCACTTCACGGTACATAGGGCCAACCATGTGCTACGTGAATCGACGCTAAATAATCTTGTAGTAGATACAGCGTTGTTAAATATCCATGTAACAATCACAGCTGTTCAAGCAACAAGAAGGTAAAATTGTCCTTACAAAAAACAAAACAGAACAAACTCCGTGGCCTCTAGTCCGCAAGCGAACTATACTGACCGAGCGACCGCCGCTTGTCTGCGAAGTTAGTGTCAACACTTTCGGATAGAGGGTGTTGCGTGGTCTGCGCAACTGATCCCCACGGCCGTTAATCTCGGTTTCCCGACCGAAAAATTGTCCTCATGCATAACTAATTAAGCACTGCAACATGAAGGCGCACGTGGGAGAGGATGTATTTATCCAGGTATTCTTGACCTCGGCTCTTGTTGGAGGTGAGTGGTCAGCTTCACGCCCTGGCTTCTTTACACCCAGGGAAAAAGTTCGCAGCACCCATTGGATATGAGCCCCGGTGGGCCTCAGAACCAGTCCGGATAACATGGGAAAGAGAAAAGACTTGCCCCTTCGGACCGTCCACCCCGTAGCCAGTCGCTGTACCTATTGTGATATCCCGGCTCCTACTGGAGCTGTATATGTGTAACTAGTACAGCGGTTTTGAACAATTCGACCCCCCCCCACCTCCCAAGCCAACGCGTTTAGATTTCGGTCTGCAGCATAGCCTGTGCAGTCATCCAGTCTGCACTCTGTTAGTGTGAGCAGCTGAACATTCCCGAGCAATATGCAGCATAGCCTGTGCAGTCATCCAGTCTGCACTCTGTTAGTGTGAGCAGCTGAACATTCCCGAGCGTTATGCAGCTTATGTCCAGGTTCTCCCTCATCACGAATAACACACTGGCAACGAGGACTGGCGACATCGCGGGTTCAAGTTAATCTCGTGTCAATGCCGATGCGGTCAAGCGACGGGCTATTGCCACTGTGCAGGAAAATGTCACCCCACCTCCCGTGCAGGTGCCATCCAAATGCAGATAACGAATACTGAGGCTGCTAGAAGACTAAGAGTCCATTGTTCTCCACTTGTTCTCTTTGATTGACGTTTGGAATGTAAAACGTTTAAAATCAAGTTTTCGCGAAAGACGGCTGGACCAGGGGCTAAAATTCCAATACGCGGACATACAAGCGAATTTATATATCATCACGGAGGCGGTGTAATACAAGTCGAGGAATAATTTTATTTCAGTTGGACACTTGGACCATGAGCCTAAATATCTCAGTCCGTACAGCGATGGGATATGGGCTGGGCGGCAGGGATTTTCTGCCATCCACAGCGTCCAGAAGGTCTATGGGACCCATCTAGCCTGCCAATCTTCATTCCACCAATTGCTCCACAATCACCCTCACCCATCATCTGGAGCTGGTACGGTAGGCCAGAAGTGGCCGCAGTACAAGGGACTTAGTTCCACCCCACTAGCAATAAAAAATAGCCTCCTATCTAATCCGTGCCGGAGGATTTTTCCCCGGGGGTTAAGCGACCGGGGTGTAAAGTTGACCATTCACTTCCATCTATTGCCGAGGTGAGAAATGAAGCTATACCACCATGCCTCGATGAGTCTCTATGGCATAGTGTTTAATTAATCACAGGGACAAGTTTACCTTTTCCTTGATAATGGCTCATGGGTTAAATCCTGCTCAGGTATTTATGTTGGTTTTTATTTCCCTGTGACGACAAGAACCTCGTGACGGTCTCAGTCTCCATTCAGGAAATTTTTAGCGTATCTCGACGTTAATTTCTATACAGTAATATAGCCAAGACTCGAAGCTACTTGTAATGCCAAGAATAATAATTGACATATAATTTTCTGCACGTAAGCCACTCATACACAAAGATGCAAATTCATCATCTCAGGCAACGAGATTGTGTTTGCCGAGCAAATATCTTCCGCCCACTAAAGAAAATATTTCATATTCTATGATGTTTATCAGACCAACAAAGGAAGAAAGAAATTATAATTTTACCGGTTGGTTATTATAAGACCCGCCACCCCCACCTTGTCTCCGCTACTTGTATAATGAGCTCCACTCTATAACCATACTTAACTAAAGCTCTTCCCAGGTACATGACGTGTGCTGTGTTTGTGTGGACAGATGAAGAAGCGATGGGACTGGAGATACACAGAAGGAACTGTGCTATGTCTGATATCATGCTCAGGAATTTTCCATGACGAAGAGTCATAGACGTTTACTGGACAAGGGAAATAATAATAAATACTCGTGCATTTTCCTGAAAAATGTCGCATTTACTGGAGGTAGATGACGGGCTGTACGACAATTTATTGAACAAGAGATGATTCATAAACCCATGTTCAGATACCTTCCACAGTGGGTTACCAGATACATTTATTGGTGAACGGAAAGGTTTTGCAATATCTTACCATGAGGAATTCTCAGATGAATTAAACGGAGAATTTGAATGGTGTTGTAAGAATATATAGTGACTTGCTTACTTACCCATGGAGCTGAACCCTTCTGGAGGAGCCGCCAATTCTGCAGCTACTCAAGAATTCCCCAGGATTTTATGTAACCCGAAGGTTCATTACCGTGTTCACAAGAGCTTTCCACTGGTCCCTATCCTGAGATCAATCCAATCCATACCATCCCATCCTATCTATCTAAGAGCCATTTTAATATTGGCCATCCACGTAAGCCTTGGTCTTCCCAGTGGCATCTTTCCTTCTGGCTTTCCTCTTCTTCCCCATTAGCGCTACATTCCCTGTCCACGTCATCCTCATTGACTTGATCATTCTAATTATACTTGGAAAAGAGTACAAGTTATGAAGCTCCTCATTATGCAGTTTTCTCCAACCTCCTGTCACTTCATCTCTCTTCGGTCCAAATATTCTTCTCAACACCCTGTTCTCAAACACCCTCAGTCTATGTTCCTCCCTTAATGTCAGATACCAAGTTTCACACCCATACAGAACCAAAGGAAAAATTATAGTTTTGTATATTCTAATTTTTATGTTTTTGGAAAACAGACGAGAAGACAAAAGGTTCTGGACTGAAAGGCAGATTGAACCCGAGTTCAATCTGCTCTTAATTCCTCCTGAATCAGGTTTTGATCTGTTATCGTTGTCCACAAATATCTGAACTGTGCCACATTTTCAAAACATCTGTTCCTTATCTGTATGACATGATTTTGCCCTGCATTCTGGTGATGAGACAGTAACATATACTTAGTTTTCTCTGTGTTTACTTCTAGACCAACCTCTTTACTTGCGTCAATTAAAGTTTGTGTGTTTTTCTTTATGGTATCTACATTATCACCCAGTAGATTCACATCATCGGCGTAGACCAACAGCTGATGTGTCCCGTTTAGTTTCAGTCCCACCTGGTTTCCTTGGACCTTCCTAATGGCATTTTCTAAAGCAAAGTTGAAAAGGAGTGGCGATAAAGCATCTCCTTGTTTTAGACCATTCTGGGTAGGAAATTTATCAGATAAATGTTTACCTACACGGACTTTATTATACGTTTCGTTTAAACACATTTTAATCAACCTAACTAGTTTCATGGGTATCCCAAACTCTATTAGAATATTGTACAATACTTCCCTCCTAACTGAATCATAGACTTTCTCGAAGTCTATGAATAGCTTATGTTCTGTCTCATCGTACTCCCATTTTTTCTCCAATATCTGACGAATACAAAAGATCTGATTTGTAGTTTATCTGTTAAGACGAAACTGATGATCCCCAATAATTTCATCTATATATGGACTTAACCTTGAGAGAAAAATATTGGATAAAATTTTGTATAAAGTTGACAGCAGTGATATCGCCCGATAATTTCTACAGTCAGTTTTATCACCCTTCTTGTGAACTGGTACAATAATAAGACTCCTTCCACTGATCAGGCAATTTTTCCTTATGCCAAATAGAAATAATTAGATTGTGGGTCTTAGAACATAATATTTTGCCTCCGGCCTGAATAACTTCTGCCGGAATTTGATCACTACCTGGAGATTTATACCGTCTCAATTTTGCAGTAGCACTTTCAACCTCAAAAGGGCTAGGATCAGGTATTAACGGTTCAGCTGTAGGTATTTCTGTCTGCCTAACATCACTGACCCTATGTACATTCAATAACTGACAGAAGTAGTTCCTCCACCTATTCAAAATGTTGTGGGAATCTGCAAGCAGATCACCATTCTCATCCTTCACTAAGTTACTGCTAGACTGGTAACCCCTCTTAAAGACATTTATTTCTCTATACAGGTCTCTAATGTTCTTGTTCGTACTGTTCATTGCAAGCTCATCAATTTTGTCTTTCAGATATTCCCTCTTTTTGTTCCTGAAATGTCTGCTGGTTTCACGTCTTACATTGTTCAGATTATCCCCATTTAACTCACTTGGATCCTGTAACTGTTGCAATTTGGCCTGCTTTCTTTGATCTAATAATCTTGACCATCCCTCATCGAACGATGGTTTATGCGTCTTCGGTTCATAATAACCTAGACTCTCTTTGGCAGACATTTTTATATTCTCTCTAATAGTTTCCCAAGCTTTATTAACTTCCACCTCAGTTTACAAGTTTGCCAAAGCCGCGAATCTATTTGATATTTCAACGCAATACTGCTCCTTACCCTCTACCTCGTTTATTTTCTTGAAATTGAACCTCTCCATGTGAATAATGTGTGTTGTTTGTTTTTTTGTTTACTGCCAGTCTTTCCCTAAACTTTGCCACCACCAGGTAGTGGTCAGTATCACAATCTGCTGCCCTGAATGATTGGACATCAAGTATACTTGAGTGCCGTCTCCTATCTATCAAAATATGGTCTATTTGATTGTGTATCTTCCCATCAGGAGATATCCAAGTAAATTTATGGATGTTACGATGTGGGAACATTGTACTTTTGACAGTAAGGTTTTCGATATGGCATAGTTTATTACTCTAACTCCATCATCATTACTAATTTCATGCAAACTCTCATTCCCAATTGTAGGTTTGAAAATGTCTTCCATCCCTACTTTGGCATTGAAATCTCCTAAGTACATTTTCATAGGACACTTCGTGAAGTTATCAAATACATGTTCTAGTTCTTCATAGAACCCGTCCTTTATGTCGTCAATTTTATCCTCTGTTGGGGCGTGAACATTCATAACAATGATATCACACCAGCGACCTTTTAGTATTATATATGATATCCTATCACTAACGAACTCTACCCTCTTAACTGCTGATACAATTCTCTTATGTACGAAAAAACCTGTACCTAATTCATGATTGTCATTCCCCTCTCCATACAAAAATGTATTTTCGTCTGCTGGTGCGATGCCACCTCCGTCCCATCTGACCTCCTGTGCTCCCGCTACTTCTGCCACTGCCCTGTACAAACTTCTGACGTTCCACGTACCGAATCTCATGTCCATTTTCTTTAGCTTAGGCCGTTTATCCAGAGGATCCGTCCACGTCCGAGGCTTTGTGTGCATTTTCGTAACATATTCATTTTTTACGGTGAGTTGTTGTTAGCCCCACGCCCAACCCCCAAGCTGGAGGTCCACCCCTTTTCGGCTGTCCGCGACTGTTTATTCAATATATTCGCAGCTTCCCTCCATTCCTGGAGGGCGTCTCCTCCATCCGCAACCTGAGGACGCGCCATGCCGTGGTTACAGGGACCCACCTAACATGGATATCAACTGTACAGAAGAAAATAATTTGTAAATGCATGGTTCAAAATGCCCCATAATAAATTATCACGGAAATTAATTATAGAAATATAGACTAAAATTTCTAAAAACGCCTCTTATTATTTAATTTTAAATTTGACATTAGGCCCTGTCTTTTTCTGTACTCTCTGAGGCCTTCTAAATAGTCTCTTACTGGTTTTCCGATAAAAGTTCGTTTGTCATCTCGTGTGTCTCATGTCGCATTTACTCTCACTGCAATACAATACATGCCGCTTGTTCACATCCACGCACATAACCGAAACAAAAGCTTCCTTCTAAAGTTTCCTCACACGCGATTCAGAATATCTGAATTCGGATATGGAGAAAACAGTTAAAAACTTGATCCCAGTAAGATCGGCAAGCAATCAAATACTACGATATTTTTCATTCGAGATATGTACGATGTCTTCTTAATTTATCTTACATTTAAACATGCCAATATCGGAAGAAAATCACTCACTCACTCACTCACTCACTCATGGAGCTGAGCCTTCCATGAGAAGCCGCCATTTGTGCAGCCACTCCTGAACTTCACAGAATTTTATGGAACCCGAAGGTTCATTACCGTGTTCACAAGAGCCTTCCACTGGTCCCAATCCTGAGACAGATCAATCGAATCCATATCATCCCATCCCATTTCTCTAAGATCCATTTTAATATTATCGACCATGTTACGTCTTGCTCTTCCTAGTGGTCTCTTCCTTCTGGGTTTGCCACCAATATCCTATACGCATTCCCCTTCTCCCCCATTCGTGCTACATGCCCTGCCAATCTCATCCTCCTTGACTTGATCATTGTATTTATACGCGGTGAAGGGTATAAGTTGTGAAGCTAAACCATCTAAAACTAAAAAACTCTAAAACTCCGTGACTTGAGTCCCCAAGTGAACTGTACCGACCGAGCGACCGCCGCTTGTCGGCGAAGTTAGTGCCAACTTTAGCGGATATAGGGTGTCGCGTGGTCAGCGCAACGAATCCCCACGGACGTTAATTTCGGTTTTCTAGACCGGAGCGGCTATCTCATTGAATAGCTCCTCAATTATCATCATGAGGCTTAGTGGACCCCGTTCCAGACCACTATTTCTCAGAAAATAAAACCCGGGACCTCTGGATCTGTAGCCAGGAATTCTGACCACTAGACCACACATGCGGTCGAAGATAAACCAGCTTGAAATAAAAATATGCGATAGGCCTAACTGAAGAATGTGTCGCCAGATATCCAGGTTACGGAGATAAGTGTTGTTTACGTTTCTTATTTAACGACGCTACCAACACCAGCATTTACAGCGTCGATGATAGAGCGATTAATGAATATGAGAGTCGGCAGGGGAAACCGAAATACTCGGATAAAACTTCTCCCAGCGCCACTTTGTCCACCACAAATCCCACATGACCTGACCTTGACTCGAAGCCGAGCAGCTGCGGTGGGAAGCCGGCAACTAACCGCCTTGACTATGGTAAGGCACGGATAACAAAGATAAAATATAAGAAGCGTCACTGATGACATTTAAATCGAAAGTCACTGCTGAATCTTAAGGTCGGAGTTTATCAAAATGGTAAATACATACACCACTTGTCGGTTTACACAAACTGTACGTCCTAGAAATCTCATCACTTGACAGCGGCATTCATTGCATATCCTACACATACTGGACTNGATTCCTTGACACATTCCAGTCAGTTCACGTGGCACATTTCCTTATTATAATATCGTTAAGCAGAATAGGTAGAGCTCTATCCCTGCAACAGGCCGTGGAGGCCAATAGGGTTGTGAGGTGTTGAGGCTCCCACATTATCTAGACAATCGGCTCATAGATGGCGGTGAGGTTGTCAGCCTTACGCACCGGCCGCCATTTATTCCCCAGGAAGATTCCTGGCACTCATTTCTGTTAGATGCTTAGTCGACCCTAGGTCATAATGCGGCTGAAAGAAATAGCAGTTGTGTGAATTAGCAGAGTGTGTGAATTATAGATGGCGCTAGAGTTAGTGTAAGAAGGTAAAGTTGCCCCTGTGCTTAACTAATTAAACACTACACCCTGAAGACGTATGGGGAAATTAATATATAGAAAAAGTTTTCTTGATCTCGGCTCTACTTAGTGAGTGGTCAGCTTCACGCCCCGGCCGCTTTACCCCCAGGCAAAGAATCTACGGTACCCATTGAATAGGAGGCTGAGTGGGCCCCAGAACCGGTCTGGACCACGCAGAGAAGAGAAAATTCTTGACCCTACTTGGACTCGAACTCCGACCTCTAGGCCGTCCATCCCGTAGCCTGTCGCTATACCGACTGCGNTCAAGGAGGATGAGGTGGGCAGGGCATGTAGCACGAATGGGGGAGAAGATAAATCCGTATAGGATATTGGTGGGAAAGCCAGAGGGAAAGAGACCACTGGGAAGACCAGTGCGTACGTGGGCGGACAATATTAAAATGGATCTTAGAGAGGTATGATGGGATGGTATGGATTGAATTGATCTGGCTCGGGATAGGGACCAGTGGAGGGCTCTTGTTAACACGGTAATGAACCTTCGGGTTCCATAAAATGCTGGGAAGTTCTTGAGTAGCTGCGCAATTGGAGACTCCTCTAGTAGGGCTCAGCTCCATGAGTAAGTAAGTAAGTAATAGTAGTAGTAGTAGTAGTAGTAATAATAATAATAATATTATCATCATCACCACAGAACAGACACAAATAGGAAGTTGCATCGACGACCAAATCTGAGACACAGTGAGTAACGGTGTCATTGACTGATTGCAGAAAAGGAAGTGTGACTTCAGGCGATTATGAGGAAGAAGATAGTTGTGGCCTATTTCAAGAAACCTTTTCCCAATCTAAAGCTTATGGGCACATATGAGAGTCATACACACGTGATACATTAGACTAATTGGGACATTTCGGATGTAACGCGAAAGAAAACAATGAAAACTGATTACACTGAAGCAACTGGTTACAAAAGGTTAACTGTACATCCAGGCAGTACAAACCTCAGGAGCATCCCATGCATAGAATGCAATTCAATTTTTTAAAAACCAGAAGACTGTAGAAATTCACAGTTCCGGAAACTGGAAAAAAAGGGGAGCTATTTTGATCACTGAAGAGGCGAATTGATGCACTACTGCCACATTCTCTCCATGCTCTACGTACACTGGCTTTCTTTACACCTACTGAGCATTTTCTTTCTTTTTGAGAGACGACTTTTTCAGAGCACTTGTTCGTCCGAAGTCCAAGTTTTACCCAAGCAGAAAAATTGTCAGGACTCTCTTCAGTTGTTAATTCTTCTGTAATTTCCTTCACTAGGTCACATTACTCTTGCACAACATTCCTATCCGTTTCTTGTGCCCTCAGCTTTCATAACCCCTCTGCAGTTCTGAGAAAAAAATCTCTCTTCCTCTTTAAAAAGCAATGAACCAGTTTTTGCCGGTATTTTTATCTGCCCGTGGATGTTCCATAATGAGGTTTTCAGCAAAGATGAATGCTTCCCTATGAATCTGATATGGATCTTCTAGCCAAGTTCCTCCATCTTTCAGACAAGTCTTTTTCTTGTGTGGCACTTACAATTTTGGTTGACCAGGCGTTGTGTTAAATTTTTCTACAGTTACCGTACATAACTTGAGAATTTTCGTCTTACGCTAGCGGTTTCAATGTTGGCAATTCTGAACAATCCTGAGGCAGCTTGAATGCTGACACTAACAGCTCTCTTCATTACTTCTTGTATCCACAGACTGTACATGCCCTTACACTTGTCTGTTCTTACCATCTAAAGCACAAGGTGACATCAGTCACCGGTCACCGAGTCTGCAGGCTAGTGACCGCAGTAGCTCATCCTCGGTGACCACAATAACGACAAATATAGTCCCCATTCCAGTGGCCATAATTGCCCCGTTTTGCCCTATTCCAGTAAAGCAGATGCAGTACCAAAACATCTCAGCAAAATATGAGGGCTATTCCCATCTGCAGCGAAATAATTACTAGTATTTAACCATTAGCACATAAGTTATAGCCTACTCCGCAGTGTATTGGTCTTACCGTGATGCCTAATGGAGGCTGAAGCCACCTGCCTTCAAATATTTAGTTATGGATAAAACACAAACTTGAAAGTTTCAAGAAAGAGTGCATAGGGCGTGCTCACATCAGATCGCTGACTGCAATGAAGTCATGTCTGATCCGTTTCACGAATTGGATGCAAAGTGCAGGAATTAGGTAGCCTGAATGAAACAGCCCGGCAGTGAACCCTAACCTCGTATCTCTGAGATCTTTGATGGAGTTCTCTCATCAGAAAGCTAGCAGTGAGTGTCGCCTTCAGTCCAAGGCAGTACGCAGTTGATTCTGTTAATATTGTAACGTGTCTTGCGTTACTGATCCCACTTCGGACACCAATGTAACGTGTTTCGTTACTGAAGACGCCGTAGAGATGGTTAATTGGTCAGATATTCGTCAGATTTAAACTGTATCCTAATATACTGATGGAACAGACTTTTTACGAACCTTTCATTAGCTAGGCTGTGCATCTACCTACTCACCTACCCACCTACCTACGTATCCATGGCTATGCAGCCCTATGTTGAGCCTTGGACGCTTTTTCAGTTTATTGATTTTTTACACAGTCGGTAGGACTCCTTCGACGGGGGATCAGCCCGTCGCAAGGCCCCTACCTGCACACAGGACAGCACAAACACAGAATAGACGCACACACAGACACCCTTGCCTTGAGTTGGATTCGAAGCCGCGATCCCAGTGTTCGAGCGGGCGAAGTCAGTTCACGCTTTAGGACGCTTGGCCACTGTGATCGGCAGACTGTACAGTTCCTGACGGGATAATTACGAAGACTTCATAAGAATAACTAGCTCGGCACAGCTTACTGTACTTGAGTGACATATTTCTGTGGGTAAAATAAACCCTATCCATCGTTCTCACAATAACCGTATCAACACACGATCGTCACAGGCTTCTGGATACCAATCTCACCGGAAGTGTTCGATTTACAGAGGTATAATAACCAAGTGGATTTGAAAGAAAAGTGTCTTGAAGGTGTGCACCGGTGTGATTCTTTTCAAGCCAGCACCCAAGTGAGCTAATTAAAAATCCGGTTCCATTAAATCCCCTAATCAACTACTGGAGGAACTCTATTCTGTGAGAGGTCTTCATTGGCACCTGGGAAGAAGCCAGGAAACTCGCTTCCTTTTCATCTGATGTAGCATCCACGAGCAAAAGCCTATTCATGTGTAGCTAAATTCGTGATGTAATATCATACCAATCAGAACCAAAAACAGAGATGTAATTATATCCCCTCTTTGGGGTTTGTAAAGTGTAAAACTTGATTTTGTACCCTAAAAGAACAAATTGTGATAAAATACACAAAGGAAATGAAGGAGAAGAAATGGTCAGATGGAAAAATAATTACATAAGGAAGATAATATTATATTTTAGCATCCCGTTGCATTGAGGCATTATCCTTATTATTAGGTTACACGTCAATAATGCAACAATAAAAAAGACATCAAGAATATGTCACTCACTAAAAGTGTCCTATTGACATATTAATGGTTTTAACATCATAAAGTATTAAAATATATTTTTTTAGTGAGTGACATATTCTTGATGTATTTTATATTGTTGCATTATTGACGTGTAATCTAATAATATGGATAATATATAAGGAAGAGTTTCATAAACAAGAGATGTGCTCTTCGTGAGTATTGCTAAGACAGCTATATAAAGTCGTGAGCCAGACATGCAGAACGCATGGGGGATGTGAGAAACTGATTACAATTTTAAGCATATATTCAACACATCCATGGGTAGACAAAGATAGGACTACATGTTTTAGAATAATATAAATATCAATGAACTACTAAATAATTAGCTGGGATTGGAACTCGGTAGATATGTGAAGACATAAAATTTATAAAATCATATATTTTACGAGCTTAGAGTAAAGCGGCCATTTGCTTCTGGCGTTCCTTACAGCTTCGTAATCGGTGCGCCTCGACAACGCCATGCAGTTTGCAGCCACCTGATCACGCTGGTTCTTCGCTCTACCCTGAAGATGGAGGCGATACGTTCCTCCGAAACCTCGGTTTACACAATATCTACACAGCGACACATCCCAGGAGACGGCATTCTATGTAGGTGAATGTTCACGTTGTTCCTTGTGATGCTTACGGTCCCCCCTCACCAGTTTAAGATCATCAGCATAAAAAGAAATAGGTTCCGGCCATTTCAAATTCAGCTTCTTCTCAATCTCTTGATGACATCGACCAGAGAAAAATTAAGACGCGTCTTTGAATTGGAAAAACATCAGATAAATCTTCACGAACTCTACCAGACACCTCACGCATACATACTTTAATTAAAGAAACAGGTTTCTTGGGCACTCCCTCCGAATTATATTTGAATACTGTGCAGTATTGTTTCTAGTTGTGTGGCTCATTTAGCGGCGTGGCAAGCTGGGACTACTCTGCTCGCTTGCTAATCAGTAGTGGTTCTAGGGGTGCCAAATCTGTGGTTCTGTGTGGCTTATTTTACTGCACTCTCATTATCTCGACTGTACATAGCATCGAACTGCAGCGCGAGATGACCTGGGGAGGATTTGGACAGAAGCGGTTGTGTCATTCCGGCGTTTTCATGGAGGAGCTGAGAAGATCCACGAAAACCTCTCAAGGAATATGGGTTTCCGGTGTTTGTTCCTACCGCGCAATTCTCCGGGGACTTACCACTGTATTACCCAGCTCTGTCACACAGTTTGATGTCCTCTGTGAGCTGGAGGGCCTACTCCTAGGGTAAAGAGGTCGGAGAGTCAGTCTGTTAATTCTTCGTCAAGTTCAGAAATTAAGTGGATTTCACGTTCTCCGTCACGGTCTTCTTAGGCAGTATATTTTAACGAGCCAGTCACAGTGGCTGCGCGATCTAAGACATGAACTGCCTTCGCTCGATCGGACGCTGGGATCGTGGGTTCGAATTATACACAAGGCATGGATGTTCGGTGTATGCATGCGTTTATTCTGTGTTTAGGTAGCGGCCTGGCGACGCGCTGATCACTCGTCCAAGGTGTCCTACAGTCTGTGAAAAATTATTACGGAACTGAATAAGAGGGCTGGGCCATGAAAGTGCAAGAAGAGCCATTGAAAGGAAAAGGATTTTGAAGCAATTTAATTAAAATAATGATGGTAATGACGTCGGCGATGACAACAGCAACTGAAACAACACCAATGGAGACAGTTTCTGAATGACGGTAGCATGTCCCATCATATCAAAGCCAATAAGAATTGTTAAAGGAACAATCAGCAGTGACAGAGAAGGTGCGAGAAGCAGAGGATGTGACGAGATGTGAGAGATATCTCCTTCATTTCGCAACACTCGCTGCTTACAGTTACGTTGAGCAATTGTATGGTACAAGTATCTGAGCAGAAAACGTCCGCTGTCATACTTTAAAGTTACAGTGTGGGAACAAAGGGCTTCGGGTAATGCGAAAGGAAGCTTAGCGGCGCAAATTAAAATCTTCATGTATTGTATCCGGATGTATCATCATCATCAGTAATCTGTCAGACGACAGGTCCACAGTCTCTTCCAAAACAGTTCCTCCAATTAATGCGATCTAGAGCTTTCTCCTTCAAATGACAGTATCCTCTTCTGTCCCCAAGGTCATCCAGCATCTTCTTACGTCTTCTTCCTCGTCTTCTTGTTACTTCTATCCGCCCCTCTATCTTTCCTTCAATAACTTCTTTTAGAAGGCAGTTTCTGCGTAAAACATGACCAATCCAATTAGCCTTCCGTTTTCTTATTTCGTGTAGGATATTCCTCTGCTCACTGACTCTAATTAACACTTCTTCATTTCTCACATAATCGGTCCAACTGATCTTCTCCATCCTTCTCCAGCACCACATTTCGAAACTTTCCAGATGTTTCTGATCTACTGCCCTAAGTGTCCATGTTTCAGCCCCATACAGGGCTATGCTATAGAGGAACAATATTTTAAACACCGAATAATTCTTTACACTCACTTTTAAAGTACTCGTACAGTCCCCAGGCAGAACATGCGGATATTGTTTTATAGTCCAAGATATTTCCTTTCTTTCCTTAGCCCGCTCTTCATTACAATCCTGCAATTTCACATTCGGCAGTTGATATCAGCGTCATTAAACAGACCAAGAAGAGAGAACATTGCGGAAATGAAGTTGATATTCACAATATTCTCATTCATGATCAAATTATAATTCCCCACTAGATATTCCTAAACGTAAAGTGTAGGAAACCAGAGGAACAAATATCTCGTGAAGAATTCGATGTTTGCTTTCAGTTCTGAAGAGCCGTACCGTAGGCCTATATTCAGCTTAATTTTAGTCGCGTCTGTGAGGTAGTGGAATCGAACCGAGAACAACAAGAATTGTCTGAATATTCTAGAAAGATTTCATCTGTAAAATTACGACCTCAAAACATCCTCTTGAAAGGTCTGCAAACAGAAGGAAAAGGTGTAAACTTCTGACAAAGATTATATCGAAAGATAGGTACGATTTGACGAAATAACATTCACATGGAGAGCATAGTTATTTTCTAAATTAATGGAAACAATTATTTATTTTAATCGTGACAAATAACAGTAGACGTATTAGAGAGCCTATTCGTTGAAACGTCATCCTGAGAACGCTGATATAAGCGAAGACAAGAAGTCTCGAAGGATGAATGACTCGTTCAAATATTCGAATCAGTTGGATGCGGGCACCGACAATTGTAAATGAGTAATTACAGGATTTAATGACACATTTGTGTGCATAACAACAATCAGCACGGATTCTGACGGGGTGCAATTGTAGGAATATAATTCTTTTAACATATGAAGGTACATACCGTAATTTGTAGCTCATTTGATCCTGCAGAATTTAGCACAAGTAGCTCCTATGGCTGACCAGCTGCGGTCATTAAACCGAAAGGCAGATACAGATTTCACAGTGTTTTACATTCCACAATAATTAGGCCTACCGAATAATTCGAATTTTGCTATTTTCCAAACTTATATTACAGCACAAAATTCCAGGATTCTCCAACAATATGCTAATGTCGCTTCCGCCTCAAAAGACTTTAGGGTCGCCATGTTAATACTGAAGGCATGAAATTCAAAGTACAAAAGTACGGTGACGTCTGGAGGCATTATATTCAAATGGAATTCCGTGAATATCATTCAATTTCTGCAAAAATATTAGGGAAGGTTACATGGATAGACATGCTATTATTATTATTATTAGAGAGACAAAAAAGAAAAGGGGGGTGGCACGCGGTAGCGTAGTTGGTTGAGGAACTATGCTACAAGCCGGAAGGGCGCGAGATCGATTCCCGATGAGGTCACTGGATTTTTTTTCAATTGACCTAATCCTTCCAGCCGCACTGTGGCCCTGAGGTCGACTCAGCCTCTAACAGAAATGAGTACCAGGAATATACTTGGAATATTCTTGGGGGTAAAGGCCTGCCGGCGCGTAGGGCTGACAACCTTGCCGCCATCTGTGTTCCGATTGTCTAGAAAATGTGGGAACCTCAACATCTCACAACCCTATGGGCCTCCACGGCCTGTCACAGGAATAGCTTTACTTTTACTTTTACTATAAGCAAAATGACACAACATGAGACAGTTCTAATGCACTTGTTCAAATTATCTTTGTACCTGCGCGTTATGAAACAGCGAGAAGACGGTTTGGTTGCAACATTTCCCAACTGTCTTTATGTCTGTATAGCATGTTACAAATTTTCCGAATTTATGATTTCTCTATGGCCGCGCCATAGCTCAAGCTGTTAGTCGCTGGCTTCCCACCGCGGCGGCCCGGGTTCGATCCCGGGTCTGGTCAAGTTGGATTTGTGGTGGACAAAGTGGCGCTGGGGCAGGTTTTCTCCGAGTACTTCGGTTTCCCCTGCAAATCTTCATTCCACCAATTGCTCCACAATCACCCTCACCTATCATCTGGGACTGGTACAATAGGCCAGAAGTGGCCGCAGTACAAGGGACTTAGTCCCACCCCACTAGCAATAAAGAAAAATGTTTTGTCTCTTTAATACGAAACAACATGAAGATTGTTTTAATGCAGCAGTTCGAAACAGCATCAAGTTGTGTCGTTGCAAGCAGTGTGCTGTAAAACAGCTCGGAAGGGTCACATGTGTTCAGGATGCGTACGTTCGGGCACTGTGCAATAGGTTACCTGGATGTTCACGTCACTACAGACGTCAATCGCAGAAGACAGGAAGGCAAGTGAAGGACATACAGATGCCTGGTGTCAAACGGATGTGAACTTAGGTACCACGTACATGAATGGAACCCGAAACCATTTAAAGTTGCATTTTATTTGTTTTCTTTAACGACGAAGTAACCACGTGTACTCAAGGTTAAGACCGCTGATATCAGAGTTAGCAGGAGCAATGGCCCGGGGGCAGAAGTTCTTTATTTGTATTCCTTGCTAAATGTTATTGGAGTGATCAAATCGAGGAAGATGAGATGAACAGGATGTGTAGCACGCATCGGGAGAAGATAAATGCATGAAAAACTTCTATTAAGATGGATCTTAAAGATACAGGACGGGATTTGGACTCACGTGGTTCAGGATTGGGGGCGTTGGCAAGCCTTTGTGAACAAGGTAACAATATTTCACCTTCTATAAAACCTTGGAATATATTTAGTAGTTGAACACCATTTACTGGCTCAAGAAGGACTCGGATTCATGGTGTTAATTCAGTTATTCAGTCAATTGCTGATGACCCTGTCACAGTAGCCAGGCGGTCTAAGGCACGAACTGTCTTTGTTCGCTCCGACGCTGGGATCGTGGGTTCGAATCACACTCAAGGCACGGATATTTGGTGTGTATGCGTTTATTCTGTGTTCGTGTTGTCCTGTGTTTAGGCAGAGGCCTTGAGATGGGCTGATCATCCGTCCAAGGAGTCCTACTGTCTGTGAAAAATGATTACGGAACTGAATAAGAGGTCTCGGCCCTGAATTGGCTGGAAGAGCCATTGGGCAATTGTCAACGAAGCCTTAGGCAAGTTGATAATATACTGATGGAAGGCATAAGTGGATGTAACGAGTAGTGTTACACCGGTAGAATTCTGGTTTACGTTACAATCATGTAGTCACATGTGCGAGTAAGTATAGGTAGTTAGTTAGTTATTGGAGAGGGTGGGTTTCCCCATGCACTGAGACCTGTATTGGTCCATTGTGCTTCCCTCTATGATTTCTACCAGTCTCTATATCCTACCGGTACTGGTGCTTACCATCAGTCCCGCCCAGCCAGCGAGACCGGCTCTACTAGCTGAGAGGTATCTATAATGCTTCCCCCATCTACCAGAGGTATTAGAGACTGCTGTTGGGCGGGAAACGTCCGTTAATTTGGCTCCTTAGAAGATATGAGGTTCTTTTACGTGCCGTAAAGCTACGACACGGGACCCACGGCTTAAAGTCCCTCCCGGAGGACTTGTTCCCTGAATTTTTCCGCCCTTAAAAATTCGACGACCTCCGCCGGGTATTTGAACCCGCGTACTACGAGTCATGAGGTGGGAACGTTACCTCTAGACTACGGAGGCCGCTAAGTATAGGTAACTTCTGGGTGATGGTTTCGACAACGAAGATGAAAAATCGTCTCCACACAAGCATGTGAGACACATACTCTGGTAATACAAATATTAATTATAATATTTGTAACATAATATGGCATATTTGCTCAACACAGAATTATGGAGCCCACAGAGACGGTCTCTATGGAATTGCTCTGCAAACAACAGTTGTTGCTAGGCAATGGCTCAATAACGATCATGTGGTCACCCCAACAGACACTAACGCAACAATGGAGTCACTGCGGGAAGCGGTGTTTTATACGCGGTCCGTGTCCAGATGTTATACGAAGGACCTCCACCGCATCCATACGAGTCTTAGGAGGAAGCGAAAAGGCAACCCAGTGGCACTCTGTTCCCGTGGGATATAAATACAGGGACATGGCCTTCCAGTTTGGGGGAGTGTCGAATCTGAGACAGTAATACATTGTCATGAGTCCCACAGGACTCGGACCCAAGAATGGCTGCGCTGGCGAGGCCCAGCAGCATCTGTAAGCGACAGACCTGTCATCTCGTCAGAGTGAACGCCCCACATCAACAAAACCGCAACTGTCTGACAGTAACGAAGATCTGGTCTTGAGCCCCGGATGGGGCTTGACACGAAGACAGACTGGCCGACTGACTCTCGGTCATAATATACATTTGACTCTGATTTTGACTTCGTTGCAGTTAGTTTGAGAACTTCTTCGGTTCAGTCGTTGTGGGCTACTGCTGTCAGAAGCTGGTAGCTGTGAGAGGGGACAGTTCGGGAACCCTGTGGAAGGGGAAAACTGCTACCAAGCAACGGCAATGAAGTCGTGACTGTTGATACTAGTATGTGTGTGGCAGTGAGGTGTAAAGTGTAGTCACGCGCTGTATCAAAGTGCGCAGTAAATCCGGCCATCAATCCAAACCCGTCTACAGTCACAATCCGTCATGTGGCAATATAGTAAACATTAATTCACGCTTTGGCATATCTGAACGTTGTCTGAAATATGTCTTTCTGATGGCAAAACAAATCCTGACAGTAAAAGTATCATTCATCATGATAAACACGATACATTTAGTTTGTGGTTATCTGGATTGTGACATGGGAAAGCATGTAGGTGATTCAGAAAGTTAAGGAGAAATCTACTGGCTACATTAGAGAAAGCGGTGCTATAACCCACAAGACTGCGTCTAAATTCAGAAATCTCTCACGTTTATTTCAGGGTTTTTTCCCCTCAAATCCCTGACATGTCACATGTGGTGCTACAAGGTGATATACGTGTACATATTTACTATTTATTCATTATTAGTATTTCCACGTGCTTTAGTGATTTTAGACGCGGGTTTGGATTGGCGAATCGATTTTTTGGATATTCACAAGTCGGCACTACAACTGATTACAACACTTTCAATTTTACTGTAACTACAACACTTCGGAAGTACGAACAATGACGACACTCTAAAGGTTGCTATGACTACACCAGGCTTCACTTCTGGCTTCTGACTTATCTTACTTATCTTTCCCTGACTTCTGTCTCTGTCTGAGTCTCATTTTACGACCAACGGTCAGTCGGCCAATGTGTCTTGGCATAAAGCACGCACCTGGGGCTTGCAACCAGATCTTTTATTACTGTTTGACAGTTACGTTCTTGTTTTTTGTGGGCGCCATCTCTGACGAGAGGACGGGTCTGTCGTTTGTATATGCTGCTGGTCCTTGCCAGCGCAGTCGGGTCCAAGAGCGTTGGTACTCGAGACCATGTATTACTGTCTCAGATTTGAGACTTCCCTTTTCGTCGCCTCCTACGACTCGTAAAGTCACGGTGGAGGTATCAGAACCCGCCTCCACACGGGCCTGTCAAAGTCAAAGTCACACTGGCCGTCAGCCACACGGGCCTGACTTCTATCTCTGACCTAACCCTTCAGCCGACCGAATACGCGACACCGTTCCCAACAGTTAATCTTATCGCGTCCCTCCGTTGCTGCGCTTTGACCGACTCGTTGTCATGGATATGGAATTTCAACAGTTAATATGTTACACTTCATGCAGTGAATCATGGTACTTGAACCGTTGCGTAGCAATTAACTCATATTCTTGAACGCTTCGGAACGTATTTACCAACTTGTTTCCTAGAAGCGGCCCAATCTGTCACAGTATTTTATTTGACGACATCTGAATAACTCAGCTCAATGATGGGGCGACAGTAAATAATAAATTAGCCTACTGAAGGGTCGATGGGACGATCATGAATTGCATGACAGGAAGAAGTGTAAGGTCATGGCATATTTGTCAGAATAAATTTGGAGTTTCTTTGAGCAGTTGTGTTGATAAGGAAATTACCTGTATTCTGCCTTCACGATCCGTCCCCAAATGGCGATTCGAAATGTTGACCTCACAAATTCGGAGCATGATACGAATTGTTATCCCGCAAAATGTGACTGAAAATCAGTAAGCTATAACCATTTTTGGAGTCTATATTAAGCTGAAAAATTCTTATTGTCTTTCTTTCAGAGAGATTTCTAATCACCGAATAGGTTATCACGGAGGTAATACAGGCCTATCTGATTCTCATTTCTAGAATACCCGTTTGGATTCCCCGTCAGACAATCGACTGTCTTGTCATGATATGGGCACTTCCAAGCGAATATCGGGATATCTTTAAAAAGAGTTTATTACTGTTTCCTTTTCTAGCCTTCCAGTTCGCTGTACATAGGCCTAAATATACTGTCACGATATAGGGTAGTTGCATGAATTATAGACGGGTCTTGGATTGATTGATTGGATTTATTGACGCCTTATACACTCCACTCGCAACTACGCGTAATTACAGCGCTATCTCTGATTTACACACTTTACAGTTCATAGTTACACAAGCACTAGGGTTCTGTCTTCACTAGTCGTATCCTGGCAACGGATTCATGACGGTCTGTCACTTTAAATCACAAGTGAAGTCTCCTTCTCACAGCCTAATTCCTTTCTCGCCATTATTCTGCAACTGTCAATTCTAAAGTCTCGACTTAATTCGATTGCTCTGCTCCCAGGCTCAATCCTAGCAGGCTGGCATCTCGAGGCTCTACTAACTCAACTGAAATCTTCTTTATAACCACTTTGGATGGACCACGCAGAAAACACAGCCTCTCCATTGTTGAGAGGGCGTGTTTACAGCACCGTTGTGTAGCAACGGAAGTTATTCGAGTGTTTCTTGCGTGTTCGTTGCCGCGGGAATGTGTTTACTGAGTTGTTGCCTGGCAATGAACCTCTATTCTGACTTCAGTATTCCGGCATTCGTGCGTCACGTCGCAATACACTCATTTCATTGGCACAGCATCCAAAAGTACGCATCCTTCATGAAGCCCTGCTCCAGTTGTCCATGTTTTCACCCTCTCCCTGCAACACGTCACCTTCAGTTACGCACGCCCCTTCCTCTCTCTGATAATTATTCCAGGGATCGTTTAATGCTACACAGTTTCAGCGTTGTAAACTAACCGAATAAACAACTCATCCGAAGCTAAATAACCTCAACAGTTGATATAGAGTCGTTAAATAAACCACGAGCTAACCAAGCAACCAACGATACTGATTATTTATCATGGCAGAAATATCAAACGGCCTTACATCTCACAGTTTGGTGAGCGTGTCGTAATGTCAGTGTGGAAGTCGGGCTGTATGGTAAAATAAAAACGCTTTTGCCATTTTGCGGTCCGCTTATGTATTCAAGCGGCCGTTACGATACATTCTTCCATAGTTTAAGGACTAAGGTCACTTGGCATCTTTGCCATAGTAAACAGCCTTGTTCTGTTGGAACTAAAAATACCGTAAAATTACAGTGACTTTGTTGACATACTGTATGTAACAGACTTCGAACTTAACGACCTGCGAACTTCCATACGCCCGCTGTGTGCCTTTAAAACCACATCAAATTCATTTATGAGTCGCAAAAGCTTCGCAAAGTGACGGACTACTGACCGGAGAGACTTAGGACTACTACTTCGGCACAATACGCAGAGTATCGCAGTGGGAATGGTCTCCTTACCAACATTAGAGGGCAAAGGCGACAAGATCATCGCTCAGCTACGAACAGAGTTCATGCAACCACATTTTTTGTTGTTTTATATTATAGGCCTAAAAAAGTTGTATAATTCTCGAAGATCTTTTCATGACTCCATATTCAGTAGCCCTGGTGTCGCTCCTGCTTCACAGGTGCGTCGTACTGTTATACCGAATTGTAGGAAATTAAAAGGTACGCGGTAAGATGGCCTCCAATGATGTAGGATCCCGGCAAAAATTCATAAGAATGAGCCAGTTGATATACAGAACACCTACACACACACATCGGGGTTTTGTTATGGGAGAAAATGGGGCTAAAATCAGAAATGAAATGAATGTGAAATTTTGTGAAGAACTAATCACCTACTTTCCTTTCACTGCATATTGATAGGGCACGGACAGCATAAAAAACACACCCTGCCCAACAGTTATATTTTTGCGTGTGCATTCTTTGACGCGAGAAAGGGTTTACCGAGCCGTTGCCTAGCAACGTCATGTGGGGTCACAAAGATAGGAAAGTGATCTCAAAACTCATCTCCTATTTCTTTCAAAATTTAGAAAGCAGGCTAAAAATACGGTCAATGTTAACACTGAGCTTAGTATAAGAACACCAAATCCGAAGTGCACTTTAGTATTATACTGGGCATGTTTAGAAAAATGTTCCACTTTCTCTTCCCATAATTCCTTAAAGTTAAGCTTGCCGTGCCCATGCGCAAATGCGTCTGTTTATGGCCAACGGCGTAAAGATGATTCAGCCGTCGGCTTGTAGCTGTAGCATTCACGAAGTAGGCATCTGGCGTCTCCAACGGCATTCCCGCGAACTCCTTGCAACTGACGTAGAGTGGACGTTACATCAATTTTATATACTCGTATTTGGAAGGGATGCTTTGATATGGTTCGATTGAAAAGATATCTATAACAGAATCTGCTGTTAATAGTCTCAATCTTGACACTGGTCCTAGGCCTGTTACATCTACATCCAGCCATCTCCTCTCAACGGTCCTAGGCCTGTTACATCTACATCCAGCCATCTCCTCTCAACAGTTCTGTATGCGCAGTTTAAACTACAAGGAAGACATTTCTCCTGACATTTTTATGTAAAAGTAAACTTCCACAGAACGCAGGACCTGGAAAGTATAACTCTGTTAAATGGGAGATTTTCATTCGCGATTCGTCAAAGCTTATGCAAAATGCGGGGACTTGTCAAAATCTGTAACATTTTAATTCGAATTTTTTACTGAAATTCCGATACGAGAAATATCATTCTGTGAAGTCACTGTTCAAATATTCTCCAGCATTACAAAGCCGCATATTTCGTAGGTTATGACACTTGGGTTAGGAAAAATAAATAAGCTTACTCATTCACTCACTCACTCACTTACTCACTCACTCACTAATGGAGCTGAGCCCTTCTTGAGAAACCGCCAATTGTGCAGCTACTTAAAAAATTTTCAGCATTTTAAGGAACCCGAAGATTCATTGCCGTGTTCACAAGAGTCCTCCACCGGTCCCTATCCTGAGCCAGATTGATCCAGTCCATACCATCCCATCCTATCTCTCTAAGATCCAATCTTAATATTGCCCACCCAGTGGTCTCTTTCCTTCTGGCTTTCCCACGTATATTCTATATGCATTCCTCTTCTCCCCATTCGTGCTACATGCCCTGCCCACCTCATCCTCCTTGACTTGATCATTCTAAAACTTGGCGAAGATTACAGATTCTGAAGCTCCTCATTATGCAGTTTTCCCTAACCTTTTTCATTTCATCTCTCTTCGGTACAAATACTCTCCTCAGTACCCTGTTCTCAAACACCCTCAGTCTACCTTCCTCCTTCAATGTCAGATACCAAGTTCCATACTCATACAGCACCACCGGCAAAAATTATAGTTCTTTTATATTCGAATTTTTATGTTTTTGTGACAAAATTCTAGAACGGTAAATTCAAATACCGTTAGGAATGTGTTACAAGATTCTAGGACGGTAAATTCAAATACCGTTGGGAATACGATCGTCAGTGTGACAGAGAGTGCAGTGCAGTACAGAGGAGCAGAACTTCACAGTTTCGTGACATACCTTACTTCGTGGTATGACATCCTAAATTCCTCATGTAATTAGATACGCGTTCCAAAGTTGGCTTTAAACTTCTACATTATGGAGCTATCAACGGAGAACTGCTGAAAGAAGCTGCGGACCACATAGCGAACAGTACAGTACCAGGCATGTATAACTGAATAACATTTACCGTACTTCAGAAGACATAACCTGCCTCGTGAATCCTACGTTCGAAATATATTTTCACATGCCTAGAGGAAACTGCCCTCGTCACCAAAATGCAGGGCAAAATCATGATACAAAGCTAGGAAACAGATGTTTTGAAAATGTGGCACAGTTCAGATATTTGGGAACGACGATAACAAATCAAAACCTGATTCAGGAGGAAATTAAGAGGAGATTGAACTCGGGTAATGCTTGCTACCATTCAGTCCAGAACCTTTTGTCTTCTCGTCTGCTGTTCAAAAACATAAACATTAGAATATACAGAACTATAATTTTGTCTGTGGTTCTGTATGGGTGTGAAACTTTGTCTCTGACATTAAGGGAGGAACATAGACTGAGGCTATTTGAGAACACGGTGTTGAGGAGAATATTTGGACCGAAGAGAGATGAAGTGACAGGAGGTTGGAGAAAACTGCATAATGAGGAGTTTCATAACTTGTACTCTTCTCCAAGTATAATTAGACTGATGAAGTCAAGGAGGATCAGGTGGGAAGGTCATGTAGCACGAATGGGAGAGACGAGGAATGCGTATAGGATATTGGTGGGATAGCCAGAAGGAAAGAGACCACAGGGAAGACCAAGGCATAGTTGGGTGGACAATATTAAAATGGATCTTAGAGAGATAGAATGGGCTAGAATGGATTGGATTGACCAGGCTCAGGATACGACCAGTGGTGGGCTCTTGTGGACACGGTAATGAACCTTCGGCTTCCATAAAATGCTGGGAAATCCTTGAGTAGCTGCAAAATTGGCGGCTCCTACAGAAGGGCTCAGTTCCATGAGTAAGTAAGTAAGAGGAAACTCTAGGATACACCTCTCTTAGCCCTTACTCTCGTCCATTAATTCATGCAGCAGGAGTACAGTTACACACGTCTTCATATCGTGACGCTCAAATGGAGCGCAAGGACGAGTTTACCTTTTTACCTTTGAAACCAGATGAGAGTGAAACAGATCCTGATACTGCCAAAGTTTTTTCATCCATTCTTATCTCTCCTGGCAGAACCTGCTGTTCGTCTAAAGTGGGCGTATGTAGTACCATTCGTCCTCCGTATGGCAATCAATCAATCAATCAATCAATTTTAATCCCTGACTGCCGCCGAAACATATGTTTGAGCAAGTGACGCTTTTCCGAGATCTCGGCAGAGGGAGCCGCCGCTCTCCTTGAAGCGAATCTAATTCTACGGGCCAGTCCCCCTCATTTCACATTCCACGCTGCTTGCGGTATATTCTGCCACTGCTGTTTCCCGTGTATATTTTCTTAGTTCACTGTTGACTACAAAGTCCACTTTATATCCTCAAGTTTACCTCAAATTTGCTTCCTCCTACCTAATTTAATTGTATAAATATTACGATTGCGCACAAATTTACTATATGCAACTGCTATTCCTTGTGTAAGAATTTGTTTCTAATCTCGAACATGAAAATAGGACATGTTCACTTTTATTTCAATTTCTTCCAAGAAAGAGAAGCTAGAACTGAGGGTCACAGGAATGTGATTAACACTTTGTTTTTCATTTGGTGAACCTGGGTTTGAATCGGGACGCTTCATTTTCTAATTATCTTCACTATATATCTCGATCATATTTTGAAACTCGCCTCGACAGCAGGACAGAAAGCGATTGGTAGAGAAATGAAACAGAGTGTAACTTGGTACGAATGAGTGTGGGTAAAGAAAGCGGATAAATTAAGAACTTCGTCTTCTGAAATGTGGCGCCATGTAGAATTTTGTCAACCGACGTTTCGGAGGAACTCATCGCCTCCATCTTAAGGGTAGAAAAATCAGCGAGCGAGGAACCAGCATGGGCAGGTGGGTGCAGAGTGTCTACAGCCACCTGCTCACGCTGGTTCCTCGTTCATGGACTTTTCTCCCCTGAAGATGGAGGCGATACGTTCCTCCGAAACGTCGGTCCACACAAATCTACATGGCGCCACATTCCAGAAGACGGCATTCTTCATAGTCACAGCCGTCAAAACCTCAAATCTTACAAAGAGGGTAAGGTAAAATAAATAATTGGGCAGCTGCATTACTGCAACATAAACCTGATAGAGGGTAAGGACACATTCCACAAAAAAAGTTACATTACGCAGGAGGGGGCTACTGTATCGCACGCACACACACACACACACACACACATTCAGTTTAATAAACTAAATTATTCGTTCACCCATTTCGGTCTCTAATGCAACACAAACGACAATATGCAGTAGCATGGGATGCACCGAGATACGAACTGGTGCAGTGCGGCAGTTTCAATTGGTGAACATTTGCCTGAAGATGGCCCTGTAAGGCCGAAACATGTTGCAATTAAATGTCATTTTAATGACGTCTTAAAAAAAGGAGAGACTGTGAACGGTTTGTGTTGCTTTAGAGACAGAAATGAGTGAATGGGTGGTACATCAGTGCAACAGGATGCTGAGATATAGCATTGTAAAACTGAATTATATTTGGGTCGTCAGGTAAAATGATACGCTCGTCAAGTAACTGTTACAATACGAGGTAACTTTCTGGGATAAAAAAAGTTCGAAGATTGAGTCCAGCAAACAAACAAACAAGCATGCAGTACGCTGAATGCTGCTTGCTTGTTTGCTTCGACCCTGAAGATGGAGGCATCATATCCCAAAATATAGTGGCACTGTTCAAATTTGAATAAGTTTGAATGGCATACACTTTGAGCAAAATGAGGATTAAGCGTTGACGGAAGATCCTGTGTTACGTACAAGGCAAACCAGGCGCAATGGCATAGAGATAACGCATTGGACTTGTTTCGGAAGGACTAGGTTCGAATTACGACTGTACTGTTTCCTTCTTTTCGATACTCCTCCGTTATTAAGTCGCACGTTCGATTCCCAATGAGGTCATTGGATTTTCAACTGACCTCATCCTTCCAGTCGCATTAGGACACTGGGATCGACTCAGGCTCGGGCAGAAATGTGTATCAGCAATCTTCCTGGGGGTAAAGGGCTGCCGGTGCGTAAATCTGACAACCTTACCGCCGTCACTGAGCCTATTGTGTAGAGAAGATGTGGGAGCCTCGACGTCTCACAACTCTATGCGCCTCCACGGCCTGTTGCAGGAACAGTTAACGTTTTCTTACTCCTCAGTTACTATAAGTAAAGGCTGGGTTAGCATCTTTAAATGGGCCATACGACTTCAGTGTGGGAAGGGAAGTTTGTCATCATGAACCTTTGTTAGCTTCACTGAAGATAATGATATGGAAGAGCAAGTGATGAATTTAGAGATGAGTGGCAACAGAGCAGTCAACTGTACAGTAGGTCGAAGTCAAAGTCAAAGTCACATTGCGACTGACGGCCAGTCAGTCAGTAAGTCTTGGTGTCGAGCACCCTCCTAGGGCTCATGACCAGATATTTATTACTGTTTGACGGTTACGGTCTTGTTTTTGTGGGGCGTCCTCTCTGACGAGAGGACGGGTCTGTCTTTTGTATATGCTGCTGGCCCTTGCCAACGCAGTGTTTCTCGGGTCCCAGTCCCTTGGTACTCGAGACCATATTTTACTCTCTCAAATTTGAAGTTCCCTTTTGGTCGCCTCCTACGACTCGCAGGGTCACGGTGGAGGTATTCAACCCCCCCGCTACACGGATGTTACCTACAGTATGTCCCGTTGGACCTCGTAATATGAGCCTCGGGACTGACCCAACAGAAAACACCGCTTCCAAATATTCCTCTATTGTTGCATGGCGTAGATACTGGCGCGGATGGCATAGAAAACATCGTTCCCAGCGGTACTTCCCCTGAGTACGTTGCGTGGTGTGATGTATTCCAGTGTTCCGTCACTTTGTTGTGTCATTACCCAGTAACGGATGTTTCTTTTGATTAAACTATTCCGACTTTGGCGGACATGCCACAGTATATTGACTAGAATACGGTTTGCATTACTGAAATCTCTGGTTTTGATTTCCGGCAGGTTGAATCAATGTTTCCTTTCCAGGAGTGTTCACAGGGGACCCCTCTGACGTAAGAATCGCGGGACATGCAGACAACTCAGTAAATTACAAAGGGGCTGTATCCATGGCTCATCAAATGTCTCAGAATCAGGAATTCATAACTCGTAACCTGTTTTATGCGAGACTTCGTGCAAATTTACCGGTAACCTCTTAAGGCTGAATCTATTTCAGATAATATATGCAAATTTTGAACCGTCTTCGCCCGCTCAAGAATCGGGATCGTGAGTTTGAATCCCATTCAAGGCATGAATGTCTGTGTGCGTTTATTCTGTGTTTGTGCGGTCTTGTGTTCAGGTAGCGGTCTTGCGACGGGCTGATCCACCGTCCAAGGAGTTCCTATCGACCGCGTAAAGAATCAAGAAACTGAAAAAAGCGGCCAAGATTCAACAAAGGGCTGTAGAGCCATAGACAGATAGATAGAATATATGCAAATTCAATTCGTACTTCAAACGAAACTCATTACGTCTTTGCTATAAAACCGAGCCAGTTAAAGCTGTTCAGGGAAACAATCGCTGTTTATTCTGAGAGCCTTACGAAACACATAAATAGTGGGTAGAAGGCAGACTTTTTGTATGCTGAAGCAGGTGACACCAACAGAATCGCCATGCTTTAAAAGGTTAATACACTGTCATACATAATACAATAACCAGTTGTAGAAGACAATATACTTTGTGTTAACACGAGATAAGCAAAAATGCGTAGACATCCCGAGCGTGTTAGAACCCTTGCGCTTGTCACTGGGAAGATTCTGAACACAATCGGAAGCTGCTTTTCACTTCGCTGCTAACCAGAAAGGGAAACGAGGCTCTGGAATATGAACCTGAGGGCACAGTCGGACTGCCATTTCGCAGGTAGGGGACGCTACTTGCCTGTTACAGCAGCTTTCCGCCAGTGATCTGCAACCTTGCCAGACACTACCGCCATGCTTTCCTGCTCCTAGGTGACGCTACTTGCCTGTTACAGCAGCTTTCCGCCAGTGATCTGAAACCTTGCCAGACACTACCGCCATGCTTTCCTGCTCCTAGCATCAACCCCTCCGCTTGCCTTGACCGTCAGACGCACTGTGAATATCTCTGGACAAGTTGTGATTTCTGGAACTGCGCTTCTTGCTTATTTTTCTCTAAGAAATGAGGGTTGACATGCACCCGCCTCATTCAGATGATCTATCAACGTAAACCCAACCACATGCATGGCTGATTCGCAATGTATTCATTTCAAGGGCTTAATTAAGCAACATGTCATGACAACGTATAGGGGAGTAGAAGTATAGCTCTATCATTCCTGGCCTTGGCACTGGATGGAGGTGGGTAGTCAGCCTCACACCCTGGCCGCTTTACCCCGAGAAAATCGCCTCCGATATCTTATCATCATTATTGCTATTTTACTTAAACTGCAAATGGGTTTCTAGCCGGTGGCAGTGATACTACAATAAGACACAACACACAAACAAAACAAATCACACAAAATAACATACCACATTCAAACAAAACGCAGCATACAAAATTACACAAACAATAAAAGACACACTACACACACTGAATACAATGCAAATACAATTACAACTATAACTGATTAAATTAATATTAGTAAAAATTAAGTATATGAAATATTTACAGCAATGAATTACGTAATGTCATGATCTGATGCGCCCACATTTCACCATGACCTTCCATTCATTGCACTTCACTATACTTACGCACCCTTCACAACCTCACCACAATTTACTTCATTACACTTCATTACACTTACGCACCCTTCACAACCTCACCACAATTCACTTCACTACACTTCCGCACCCTTCACAACCTCACCACATTTTACTTCATTTCACTTCATTACACTTACGCACCCTTCACAACCTCACCACAATTCACTTCATTCCACTTCACTACACTTCCGCAACCTTCACAACCTCACCACAATTTACTTCATTTCACTTCATTACACTTCCGCACCCTTCACAACCTCACCACAATTCACTTCATTTCATTTCACTTCACTTACGCACCCTTCAGAACCTGACCACAATTCCCTTCATTACCTGTTGAACAGGACGCAGGGTGGCCTCAGAGCCGGTCTGGGCGCTATGTTTACCCCGGCAGTCCATCCCGTAGCCCGTGCTCTATCTACTGAGCTGACTTCTTCATCTGTTATTAAAAAGAAACTTAAATGTTTCCGAAGTTACCAGTTGACAGCGGAACAGGCCAACAAGGCCCAGGGGTTTGTTCAGAAATATCTTTTTACAAAGAAATGGTCCTTAGTCGTACATGTAGGCATTCTTGTAGCCGTGGCATTAGCGCATTTAAATGACGAATCACAAATAGGCCCACTCGTTTAACCGTTTATTCAAATAGATCATAGGTCTAATAAAATATTTATATCCGATATAATGGCAGCATGCGGTCCGATGATAAAACGGACCATTGCAATATACAATACAATTTTGTGTGTGTTTCTCTTTCCGCTGAAATTACTAAGTTACAATTTAACTATAGACGCCAGGGTCGCTCTATCTACATATAGGGTAAGATATAGCATTAATAATAAACTTAGAAATACGAAATAGAAGGGAGAACGTTAACATTTCAGACATAAATATAAATAAACCAGTTAACGACAGTACCGCCCTCTGTCAAGAATGCAGTTAAATGTTGTCAGCAAGCACATATACTAGGCCTATACACGCATCAGATGAGATTCGTGGTACAGGCGCAGATCCTTAAGGCGCACAGAAAAAGACTCACGATTACTCATCTACGTATAGTGTATAGTATTTTTTTATTGCTAGTGGGGTGGGACTAAGTCCCTTGTACTGCGGCCACTTCTGGCCTATTGTACCAGCTCCAGATGATAGGTGAGGGTGATTGTGGAGCAATTGGTGGAATGAAGATTGGCAGGGGAAACCAAAGTACTCGGACAAAATCTGCCCCAGCGCCACTTTGTCCACCACAAATCCCACTTGACCAGACCCGGGATCGAACCCGGGCCGCCGCGGTGGGAAGTCAGCGACAGTGATTTATTTTATTTGTGTGTTGTGTCTTATTGTAGTACCACAGCCACCGAGTAAAAATCCATTTGCAGTTACGATAAATAATAATGATATGCAGACGATTATGTCCTGCTTAGAACACCAGAAAATGATTTTACATAAATTTATAACAAAATTAAATTTTACATTTCACATACAGATAAAATCCCAAATTTTATAAACTATAATATTATCGTACGGAATACAGGTAAATTGTTTCCTACACTGAATACATGTAAACTATTTACTAACAACTGAATTATAGCAGACCATATCGAGGGAAGGCCCCAGTACCCGCGCTGAAAGTGAAACTGGAAATTATTTTATTTTTCGAAACCATGTTATTATTTATATATATATAAGGTAATTATGGCTTCTTAACTTTTACTCTTCTCCAAGTATAATTATAATAATCAAGTCAAGGAGGAAGGAAATAGACGACTAGGATGGTCAAGCCGTTGGTGGGTGGATAATATTAAAATGGACCTTAGAGAGATAAGATGCGATGGTATGAACTGGATTGATCTGGCTCAGAATAGGGACCAGTGGAGGGCTGTTGTGAACACGATGATGAACCTTCGGGTTCCATAAAACAGTGGGAAGTTCTTGAGTGGCTGCACAACTGGCGATTTCTCAAAATGGGCTCAGTTCCATGAGTGAGTGAGTGAGTGAGTGAGTGAGTGAGTCTACAATACGCACAGCGCGATAGCTCAGTCGGTGTCCTGACGGGCTGCGTGTCGGACGGCCGGGATTCGATTAATATTTTGGGAAAAATTTTCTCTTCTCCGGGTCGTCCAGACCGCCCCTGGAGTCCACCCAGCCTCCTAGCCAATGGGTAACGGAGGGACGTAAAGTTGACCATTCACCTCCATCTAGTGCCAAGGTCATGAATGGTGTTGCTGTACCTCCACTCCCTACTCACGTATACAGGGTGTTTCACGATTTTAGGGCATAACTGCAGGAGGTGATTTCCTAGGTCTTTGTGATAAAAAAAGTTCATATAAACATGTGTCCGATTTAGGACGGTTACGGAGTTATGACCGTTTAAACTCAGAATAGAAGGTAACGATTACTGACAATAAACGGAACAAAATAATAAACCAGCATAATACATGATACTTTTAAAGTATGACTGTAAAGTGAACTTCGTGAAATTACCTTGATTTGAATTTATTGGTGCTTAAAGCTGATTTTCGAAAATGCCACCGCCGGCCGCAACACAGAGTGCAGCTCGGTTGTGAACTGCGCCGGACATACCAACCCACCCCGCCTTAGGTATCTCTCAAGTGTCGAGATAACGAGAACACTCTGTCTGTAGCTGGCTAAAAATATCGACCTGCCAGCTGACAGACGCGGTTCATACGAGGGCGTGTACGGGAATGAAAAAACTGTCATAACTCCGTAACCGTCCAAAATCGGACACATGTTTATATGAACTTTTTTTATCACAAAGACCTAGGAAATTATCTCCTGCAGTTATACCCTAGAGTCGTGAAACACTCTGTATACACGCATGTGCATGTGTTGACTCCTGTCCGTTTGGAACAGTGAGCTGGGAAATGTACCTGAGAGGGAGGAGGTAACAGGGCGATGCGGGAATGTTGCACCTGAGAGGAAAGAGGTAACATGGCGATGCAGGAATGTTGCACCTGAGAGGAAGGAAGTAACAGGGCGATGCGGGAATGTTGCACCTGAGAGGAAGGAGGTAACAGGGCAATGCGGGAAATGTTGCACCTGAGACGAAGGAGGTAACATGGCGATACGGGAACGATGCACCTGAGAGGAAGGAGGTAACAGGGCGATGCGGGAATGTTGCACCTGAGAGGAAGGAGGTAACAGGGCGATGCGGGAATGTTGCACCTGAGAGGAAGGAGGTAACAGGGCGATTTGGCAATGATGAGCTCAATATTCTGCATCAGATGATGAGGACGAGATGAGTAGGACACGTAGGATGCGTAGTAGGATAACAGATGCAGAGCCTATAGGATTTTTGTCCAATAATTGAACGTGAGATGTTAGTTTGGCATTAGAATCAATGCGAAACGTCTCGTGATGAGCACTAGATTCACCTATCTCGGAATAGTGTCCATTGATGGAGGGGCAGAGGCTTATGAATACGACAATGAACCTTCAGGTTCCGTTAAACGTATGGAACCTCTTGACTAACTGAGACTCTCAGGAACGTCTCAGTTCCATGGAGGCATGACGTTATGTAGTTATTCATATCCAGTTAAGGTGACCAACCGAGAAATGGGAAGAACATAGACGTAGGACCGTTCATGGTAAGGCAGTCGACCCTTTGTGAAGGGTTTATTCTCCATATTCATCGAAACTAACGTAGCCAACCTCTTGCTATGGGATGAATAAACATGTACTGGCAGCACCGTCTGCAGTTAGTACGCCCTTCACAGACAATATTTACAACACGAATAATTGTGTAAGCTCGTACGGGGCTGTACAAATATATATACAGGATGATTCTAATTTATTCTAGGGGTTTCCGTGGCCTGTAATTTTCAAATTGGGAAAAGCAATAAAACTGATTACGGAATACGGAAGTGTAACTAAAAAAGATTTATTTATCAAAGCTGTACTCGCCACATTGATGACTTTCATATTCCGTAAGCAGTTTTATTTTATTGTTTCCTGTTTGAAAATTATAGGCCATGGAAACCTGGACAATAATTTACAATTACCATGTACATAAATTCTAAATGGTTCTGACGATGGTGTATAACGAACATAACTACTGGATTTGTTCGGATTTTTTCCATCGTCCATTATTCTAGAAAATATAATACACGACGTTTCGGAAAATGGATCTGTTTACGTCCTCAGGTGAGGGGAAAGACACCTACTCAGTTGGTTCCCTTAGAAAGAGCTAACCTCAATCATTGGACAATCCCTGTCAGGTTCGCTGCAGCTACCAGGCTAATTCGGCGGGAGATAACAAGAAAATACGCACGCACATGCGCGGAACTAAGGTAGAAAAGGAGATAGAAATTTGTGTTGCAAATCTAGCCAACAAAACCAAATGCATGGATACCAACGCATACGAAAAACGTAAAAAATTTGTGAACACATATAGTGTCTTTCCCTCACCCCCTCACCTGAGGACGGAAAGAGATCCAGTTTCCAAAAATTGATTTCTATTTTCTAGAATACAGGATGATGGACAAAGTCCAAAAGCCCAGTAATTCTGAGTGTTATACACCATCATCAGAACCCTTCAGAATCTACATTTATGCCTGTATTTGAACCCGCGCTGCCCTTTTGCTGGGTTTGTAACGTTGTCTAGTCCAATACATCCGGCTTCTTAATGTCATTATGTTACCTCGTGGTTGTTACAGTATTCAGTGTAAGGAGAGGCGTTTGAAACAGAAGTTGCGGGGCTACTTTTGTATCGCAACATACTAATGTCTTGAGCAGTGTTCCGATTTTAATAAAGCTGACACAATTAAGTTGAGGTTTCTTGAAACGTGGGAGTTATAATACCAAGACGCGCAGTAAAGTTAAATTCTCACAGTCGAATAATTTTGGGATGTGACATCTGCAGACGGACAGGCAGACCTCCTTATTATGTCTTTATTTCAAGCTTTGCAATCATAAAGAGATAATTATTTTAAAACTCTTTACGATATGATTCGTCTGATAAGAACAGAAATGGATGCAAACAGAGTCGAGTGACGTAACTTCTCTCAGAACCCAGACGAGCCGAAGTCTTGTCTCGATACACACTATCTTACCTACGTTGCCTGAAGATAAGAGCACTCACACAGCCTTGTGGGTGATCTCCGCTCGGCTACACTGTTTGACTTTGCACTACACTGACTCGATACGAAGTTCAATCGCCCAACGCCTGGGACAAATGATTCCTTTTTCCTAATTTATGCCTCTCAGCCCACCTCATCACTAGGCTCCTCATTAAACTTACACAAGACAAAAATTACCGTCGGTAAATCGGTTATAGGACGTGTTTGTGACAGTATCGGAGATGTCAGGTGTAGGTTTAGCGCATTCGGTATAGAAAATGGCTACGAGCTGGACGACTGAGTGGTCGGAGTTCGAGTCCCGGTAGGGTCAAGAATTTTCTACCCAGCCTCCTATCCAATGGGTACTGGGGGGTCTTTCCCCGGGGGTAAAGTGGCCGGGGCGTGAAGTTGACCATTCATCTCCAACTAGTACCGATGTCAAGAATATGTGGGTTTATACATCTACTCCTCCATACATATTTATGGTGTACTGCTTAATTAGTTAAGCACAGGGACAACTTCACTTTCTTTTACTTATTGGAGATGTCAGAAGCAAGCTATTTTATATGGTCCCGCTGAAATTTGTTGATCCCTCGTACGGGCGGTCAATACCGTCCACCGCGAAGCAGCAACAGCCGACAGTTAGGTGTTGCGGGTTCCGTTCCACTGCCATGGCTTTCACAGCTGTCCCCTGGCGTGCACTGAGAACACTGAGTTCGCGACAGTCAGTAACGCCCGCTGTTGTCCGACGGAAACTTAGAACCACCAGCTCACCCGCGGGGACGGGGTCCCTGATCGTCTAAGATCCTGGCTGAGCTGTCGCTTTCAGATCGCTGTACTGAATAAACGGGCTAACTTTGAGGACGTTTAAGGTTCTGCGAATAGTAATGTTCATTTGCTTATTATGTTAACTGTTGCCGGTTCCTGCGAGACTTGAACTCTGATGTGATGGGTTTTTAAACTGTTTATGCCACAAAGTTAGTTTAAAAGGATATTTTAACACTAAATTTGTAATTAATCATTTTAGAACAGTCAATTGCGAGATTAGATCCAGTAAACTTCAACAGTTGTTTCGGACGTTTCGCTATTACGAAAAACATTACTTTAGTTATAATAAAATTCTGCACAGAGCATCAACCGGCTAGAAAATGAATTTGTCACTAACAAAAATTATTGACTTTACAGACATTATCCATTGTCTTAAAAAAGGAA